>NC_091463.1:18607564-18916314 GCF_027789765.1 Dendropsophus ebraccatus | reverse complement strand
AGTTCCCCTCCCCGCCACACATGCAGGTCCCCGGTCTTTGAAGGAGGCCGCAGGGACTGTAGTGGTGATATCACCACCACAGTCCCTGCGGCCTGCTCCAGAGACCGGGGACCTGCATGTGTGGCCAGGAGGGGAGCAGGATGTGATATTTATAGCTCAGGCAGGTCAGTCGCAGCTCTATTAGGCGGACTGCCCGACCGCCCTGCACCTCACCTCCGGCCCGACACTCCATGCACCTCACCTCCGCGCCGCCCGCTTGACCTGCACCTCTTGCCCGGCCGCCAACCCGACAATCCATGCTGCTCCGCCTGCAATGATTTTTTGTGAAAATTTAATTTAAGATTTTTACAAAAATCTAATCGATTCTAACCTTCTGGGCGAATTAATTTGTTTACTCACCCAGCCCTAATTCCTCTGTATGTTTCCTCTTGTATATATGTATCCTCCATGTACCCCTGTATATATGTCTCCTCCTGTATATATGTATCCTCTATATACTCCTCTGTATGTCTCCTCCTGTATATATGTGTCCTCTATATACTCCTCTGTATGTCTCCTCTTGTATATATGTATCCTCCATGTACCCCTGTATATATGTCTCCTCCTGTATATATGTATCCTCTATATACTCCTCTGTATGTCTCCTCCTGTATATATGTATCCTCCTGTGTAGGTCTCCTGTATATATGTATCCTCCTGTGTAGGTCTCCTGTGTATATGTATCCTCTATGTCAGGGATAGGGAACCTTGGCTCTTCAGCTGTTGCAAAACTACAACTCCCATCATGCATGGACAGCCTATGGCTGCCCTGGTATGATGGTAGTAGTAGTTCTGCAACATCTGGAGAGCCTTGGTTCCCTCCCCCTGCCCTATGTCCTCCTGTGTAGGTACCTGGCTTCCTGCAGACACCATCTTCTCTGTCTTCAGGCTCTTCTAGCACAGACACAGGAGAACCAGCTGGAAGGAGAGAGCGGCCTCTGGTGGCCGGAGGAAGATACTGCGTACAGCAGTTTGCTTTTTACCATAAGCCTCATAGGCTTATAGAAAGCATAATGGCCATAAAGGAGGCGGGGCTTACCGTCATGGGGGCGGGGCTTCAGCGGCCGCTTCCATCACAGTCCGGATCCACAGCCACAGGTAAATATGACAGAAGAGGGCGGGGCTGTAAGCAGGGGAGGCACTGAGGACTCCAGCCAGCTGTCAGCAGCCATACGGCCCTGACAACTGGGGGAAGAGCGGCCCGGGGGGCATGTGCCCCCCTGCCCCCCGGCCCAGCCCGCCCCTGCTTCCCCACCGATGCCGACCCTGAGTCCCTGGGGGGAAGGGATGC
This sequence comes from Dendropsophus ebraccatus, assembly GCF_027789765.1. Lineage (NCBI taxonomy): Eukaryota > Metazoa > Chordata > Amphibia > Anura > Hylidae > Dendropsophus > Dendropsophus ebraccatus. Next base: position 18,914,984 of record NC_091463.1, on the reverse strand, counting down.
GGCGGGCGGCCGGGTGTCTGGTAGCTATGAATGAAGTAATGCCGCCCGCCGCATCCCCTCCCGGGACTCGGTCGGCATCGCTGACAAGGTGGGGGGGGGTTCTGCGGAGTGATGATTGACGCCAGATCCCTGCTGTAGAGCAGTGCCGGCCCATGTAACTGGTGACCGGCACTGAGCCCGACGACCCCTGATAATTTACTGCAGCCTCAGGGGACCCCCACTCTGAAGCGTGTGGGGATGCAGAGCACTGAGCCCTGATTGGCTGCACGCTACCAAGCCAGTCAGGGTTCAGTGCTCTGCTGCTAATGAGACGGAGAGCGACGCCGGCCGGGTGGTGACGTCACCGAACCGGAAGGAGAAGAGGATCCCAGCCACAAGCTGCAAGATCACGTGACCGGACCGGAGATCTCCTTGGCGGGCCAAAAAACAACAGGTAAGTATATTAGGAAAGTGTTAACCTTGGTTAACCCTTTCCTTTGCTAAATTATTGATTTTCCCTGGAATACCCCTTTAAGTAAGAATGACACCACTGGACACTTTAAAAGGAGGCTGGTGCTTGGCATCATTGTTTCTCTTCTGTTAACCATGGTTATCTCTAAAGAAACAAGTGCAGTCATCATTGCACTGCACAAAAAATGGCCTAACAGGGAAGAGTATCGCAGCAAGAAAGATTGCATCTCAGTCAACAATCTATTGCATCAGCAAGAACTTCAAGGAGAGAGGTTCCATTATTGCCAAAAAGGCTCCAGGACACCCAAGAAAGACCAGCAAGCGCCAGGACCGTCTCTTAAAAGTGTTTCAGCTGCAGGATGGGGCTACCAGCAGTGCAGAGCTTGCTCAGGAATGGCAGCAGGCAGGTGTGAGAGCATCTGCACGCACTGTGAGGCGGAGACTCTTGGAGCAAGGCCTGGTCTCAAGGAGGGCAGCAAAGAAGCCATCCAACACCTTTTTTTTTAATCTTGAGTTGGATATAAAAGCTCAAGAATAGTGCAGAGGCCGTACTGACAATGTATAGCAGATATATAGATCTTGGTGATTACTATTAAATGCAGGAAAGATGTTTTGAGCAGAATACCCCTTTAAAGAAGTAGTGCACACTTTTTGTTTATTCCCTCCCTTTCTGCAGGCTGATATGTACTGTTACCATTGACCATCAGTTTCCAGCAGCGTGGCTTCATTACGGTGGTAAAGCGATGTTCGGGTGACGTTTCTGACCTTCTTCTTTACCCATTGATTTTAAAGGCCGGAAGTTAGGGTCTCTAATGCATCTCTATGAGGGCGCTCAGGCTGGCCCGCAGCTAATGAGAAGAGGTCATGTGGGCATCAGCTTCACCCAATGGGCGCCAGACCACCAGAATGAAGTCGGGCTGTTCATCAATGGTAAGTACACATATATGCCTGCAGCAAGGAAGGAAATTAAAAAAAGGGCACTGCTTCTTAAAGGGGTTATCCAGCAGTACAAAAACATGGCCACTTTCCCCCCTCTCGTCTCCAGATTGGGTGGGGTTTCAAACTCAGTTCCATTGAAGTAAATGGAGCTTAATTGCAAACCACACCTGAACTGGAGACAAGAGAGGGGGAAAAGTGGTCATGTTTTTATACCACTGGATAACCCCTTTAAGGCTACTATGGGTCAGCAAATAATAAAGACCCCCTGAGCCCTCATATAGTACATAGTCACCTATATAGTATTAAGGCCCCACTGGATCACCAGAGTTAGGCCCCCTCTGTGCCCCCACATAGTAGTTAGGCCCCTTCTGTGTCCCCCACATAGTAGTAAGGCTCCTCTGTGTCCCCCACATAGTAGTAAAGCCCCTCTGTGTCCCCCACATAGTAGTTAGACCCCCTCTGTGTCCCCCATATAGTAGTAAGGCCCCTCTGTGTCCCCCACATAGTAGTAAGGCCCCCTCTGTGTCCCCCACATAGTAGTAAGGCCCCTCTGTGTCCCCCACATAGTAGTAAGGCCCTCTGGTATACATGGGGTCTACTGTGGGTACTATGTGGGGGGGTAACAATACTTTTCTCCATATAGTGTTCCCAACCTATTGCAAAACTACACTTCCCATGCCACAGTTCGCCCACAGTGCACACAGCTCTCAGCAGGCCAGCTACCACAGCATTCTGGGAGTTGTAGTTTTGAAACAACTTCTCTCATTGCATCTTGTGACTAAGTAACCGCCCGGGACGTCATATGACGCCAATCACGTGACCGTCACAGGCCTGCAGGGCGGGCCCGGCCAGTGAATGGGGCGGTCACGTGGTGCCGCAGTGACGTGTCCGGTCATCTGACACGGAGGGAGACCACAGCTTACTTTACTTACACGGTGGTTGAACGACGAGCCGGAGGCATCATGGCGAGTCAGTCGGCGGGGATCCAGCAGCTGCTGCAGGCGGAGAAGAGGGCGGCCGAGAAGGTGGCGGAGGCCAGGAAACGTGAGAGCGCTAGTTACCATGGTTACCTGTGCGGGGAGGGGGGGCTCCGGTGCTGACAACCTGTTGCATCCCCCATCCCAGGGATTATCATAGAGTCTGCTCAGGGCTTATACCGCAGAGAGGTGTCTGCCGGCCAGGGCATGCTGGGAATTGTAGTTTTAGAGCCACAGGTTGCTGCAGTGTCTCTGCATTGTCATTCACTGCCAGGCTGCATCATATTGGTCGCTGACAGGCGCCGCCCTGCTGGTGGTAATGAGGTACTGCATCCCTATTGAAATTGGGGGAAATCTGAAATAATTCAGCTGCTGTGTGTGAATTGATGTCTCCAGATTACAGACATGAGTGTGGTAATAGGAGATGGCAGAATTATTTATCCCATAGTCCTTGGTGGCATGTGGGCGTCTCTGATCTGACCACCTCCGCCTGGCAGCGATCACACCGATGACGGGGTCATCCATGCCGAGGGAAATGGGGTGTGAAAGATGGGCTCACTAACCAGGATGGGGAGCATGGTGCCTCTAGCTGTTACAGAACTACAACTCCCAGCATGCACTGGGCAGGAAACCTTGCTCTAATGCCTCTAGCTGTAGCAAACAGCTGCAACTCCCATCATGCCTGGACAGCTAAAACTTTGGCCATCCAGACATGATGGGAATTGTGGTTTTGCGACAGCTGGAGGGTCGCAGGTTAGGGAGAATTGCTCTTGTATGTATGGGGTATATCAGGGCATGATGGGGATTGTAGTTTTCTATGGATTATTAGGATGAGGGTCCTGAGCCCCCCAGGTGGTCACTAATGCTCCGTTCACTTTCTACAGGACTGATAGCAATAGCTGACCGCCGTATCCGCTTTCTTCTATTCCAGGAAAGAACAGGCGTCTGAAACAAGCCAAGGAGGAGGCGCAGGCTGAGATCGAGCAGTACCGGATGCAGCGAGAGAAGGAGTTCAAAGCTAAAGAGGCCGCTGTATGTATAATGCCTGCACACGTATAGCAGGAATAACTTGGGGGGGGGGGGGGGGTCACACAGGTAAAATACACCTGACTTTCTGCATTTAAATCCACACAGTTTCACCATAAAAACTGATTTCAATGGGAGATGAGGACCTCACCAAAATCCATGGCGTCCACCCTGAGTGTGAGCTTCTGTTTCCAGTGTGGTTTTCGCCGGTGTGAACATGTCCTTGGACAACTCATCCGGTTAAATTCAGGCTGTTTAGGAACCCATAGGAAAATTTCTATTACACTTAAAGGAGAAGTTAAGCGAAAATTTTTATTAAAGTATTGTATTGCCCCCCAAAATGTATACAAATCCCCAATATACAGTTATTACGGGAAATGCACATAAGGTGTTTTTTCCCTGCACTTACTACTGCATCAAGGCTTCACGTCCTGGATAACATGGTGATGTCACGTCCTGGATAACATGGTGATGTCACGTCCTGGATAACATGGTGATGTCACTTCCTGGATAACATGGTGATGTCACACCCCTACTCCCAGAGCTGTGCGGGTTGTGGCTGCTGGAGAGAATGATGGCAGAGGGATGCTCAGTGTTCCTCCAGTGCCCTGTGTCCCTCTGCCATCATCCTCTCCAGCAGCCACAGCCCTCACAGCTCTGGGAGTCTGCTCGTGACATCACCATGTTATCCAGGAAGTGACATCACCATGTTATCCAGGAAGTGACATCACCATGTTACCCAGGAAGTGAAGCCTTGATGCAGTAGTAAGTGCAGGGAAAAAAAACACTTTGTGCATTTCCCGTAATAAGTGTATATCAGTGATTTGTATAACTTTGGGGGGACAATACAATACTTTAGGGTGCCTTCACACCTAGCGACTCGCACTGTAAATTACGCTGCGAGTTGTCTAGGTCCCGGCAGATCACTTTCACTACATACACGCAGCGGTCTAAACGACCGCTGTGTGTATGTAATTCTGCTGGCCCCTTAACCCCTTCAGCTGCTGCCCGCCTCCCGCTCCCACTCCACTGTATACATTACCTCTCCTCGCTGCACAAGGTCCCGGCGTACTGCTCTCCCGCCTGGCCAATCAGTGGCTGCCACTGATTGGCCAGGCGGGAGAGCAGTACGCCGGGCCCCTGTGCAGCGAGGAGAGGTATGTATACAGAGCGGGAGTGGAGCAGGAGCCGGGTGGAAGCTGAAGGGGTTAAGGGGCCAGCAGAATTACATACACGCAGTCGCTAGGTGTGAAGGCACCCTTAATAAAAATTTTCGACGGACTTCTCCTTTGATCCTTTGACGCCAGTATCCATCAGTCTGGTGTTGTGTCTGGGCGGCTGGGATGTATGGTCATGTGACACAACCGCATTGTCCTCTGTTCGTGCAGGATGTTACGTAACTTTGGGTGAAATGTCTAGGATTGCAGGTTCCCAACCATAGGATTATTGTGGGGTTGAACATTTTTAAACTCTCTGATTCAAGTGTTACCGTGACACAGATGTCAAAGGTTTGATCATTTGGGGTCTCGGTGCCGGGACCCAAATATATCTGGTAGAAGTGTGTGTGCAAGAGACGGCCTCCTCTGTAAATCTATAGAATTGATGGAAGTGAAATTGAGCAGAGAGTGAAGTGCACAGCAGGGCGTTTCTCCTGGCATATAACAGTGATCAGTGGTGTTCTTTGCACTAACCAATCTAATGTCTTGACATGTATGTATAAATATTTAGAATGCAGAGTAGTACTCCCTGACCTGCGGCTCTCTGCTGTTGCAAGACTGGAAACTTCTGTACTTCCTGTTCCCCATCCCAACACGTAGTAAATTCCCACTCTGCCAATAACTGGCCAAAACAGTGAACATTTCCTATAAGGGGGGGAGGGAGAACAGGAAGCACCAGGGGGGATCGGTGGCTGGTGAGTACATGTGTTGGTTTTTTCCAGACACCGTAAGCAGTTTTATAGAGGGAAATATCAGCTGGTTAGACAGATCTAACCTGCTGATCGCTCCCTGTTGCGCACGGGGCGCTGGGGATGAAGGTATGTCCATAATCCTCGGTGCTGTTGCTGTGCAGTTTCATTGTAGGGCTCTGTCCGGTAAGGCTGTTTGAAGCACTGCCCTACGGCCAAAGCGCCAATCCAGCCCGCCCCCCAGACGGCCCACTCTACTGATAATCATTAGCAGGGGCGGGTGGGACTGAGGACAGGTATGGTGCTGTATTTTTAAAGGAATCGGCCATGTTTTTCTCATCCTAAATAACCCCTGCAACTTATAGATTTTTATTGTAGTATAACAGTAGGTAGGATGGAAGGAGATGAAGGACGTGCTGGCTTGTGTCTTTTTATGGTTGGTGTTCCTTTAAGTGCTGTCGGAGTGCTGTGGAACGTCCCCCCACACATGTTCCTTCCCTGCCGTGCTCAGTCATTTGTTCCACTTGAAGTTCCCTCATATTAACATTTTATGTGACCTTGAAAATCCCAGTGAATGAATGGACAATTCCTGCAAGTCCGGGGAGTGCTGGGACTAGACATACAATAGGCTGGTGAGGAGGACATGGAGTGAATGTGGCAGGCGTTGCTGGCTTATTCCTCCGCACATTCATTATAGTAGCGGCCCGAGCGCTGCCATCAGTCTTCTCAGGTGTAAAATGAAATATCCCATTGTCTCTGTGTTATAGAGAGGGGATTGGGCTGTAATAGCATTTGGTTATGTGACGACTGCCATTACTCGCTCTGATGCTTATTGTCTGTGAACATTCATTATATCATGGACTTAATCATTCACATTGTTACCTTTATGGATCAGTTGTGTCTGAAGCCGCCGCTTAGATTGCTTTCTAATGAAACCGAAGCCGGGAGCTGCTTTCTTCATTTGTCAAGTAGCTAAGGCAAACTTTATAGCATTATAGACTTTAAAGGGCACCTCGCAGTTTACACAACTTCTGAGATGTCATAGTGAGAACAGGGGGATGGAAGTGCTCGTCTTAGTTCTTCGTTTCTGCACAGCATCATGACAGTCTATGTATCTTTATGAGACTGCCATGGTGTTTCTATTCTGTGTGCTTGGAATTCCAAGGGACAGTAGCCTGACCCCCTCACTGATCATAACTTCTTACATGTCACTATGAATGTGAATAAAAGTTTAAGTACTCTGTCAGTAGATATCATAAACTATTGTCAGAGAATTTGAACAGAAAGATGTATCACTTACATTGTTCTGTGCAGCTGATAGAGACCTCGTCCTGAATAATATGGACAATAAGGGCTAATTCACACGTCCGTTGTTCTGTCCGCAATTGCGGACAGAACATGAAACCAATGTTATCCTATGGCCCCGTTCACACGTCCGTGCGTGTATACGGGGCCGTGATCCGTGCCACAAAAAAATGGACATGTTGTAATGCGGACCGTTTTTTGCGGCACGGATCGCTGGGGTAATGATGTGTGAACATAGTGCTCCGTGAAGCACGGAGCACTACGGATACACATACGGTAGTGCGGCCGCGGGTCGGCGGCCACGGACTGCACTACGGGTGGGTGAATGTGGCCTAAGTAGTCCTCTCCATTATGTGCATGAGCCCAGTAGTCCTGGATATTCTTGAGAAACAGAAAACTCCACCCCCCAGCTGCTGATTGGCTGTTATCTATCCATGCTGTGTATAGGCAGTCACCTGTCAATCAGCAGCTGTAGGGCAGGGGGGGTGTGTGTGGCAAGAATCCTATTCTCCTGCATATTAGGAGAACGGCTGAACAAAATGATGTAGGTAATACACCGATCTGTATTTCTGTCACAAGTTTAGCTTCAGCTACGCCTAGTGATAGATTACTTTTAAACTCAGTTATAGATGTTGGATTGTCTGATACATCAATTTCAAGGAACACATTTATATGGGAATACTAATGTTGCCCCCTGGTTCACTTTCTACCCCATACCGACACAGCCCTAGGGTCAGCTGTGTTGGTGGATGACGATATTATTTTGTAACCATCACATTATGCAATTGTTGGCCACCATATGCAGTAATTAATATTTTCTCACTCTTTGAGCAACTCCTTTAAGGAACTGATACACGGCTGAGCGTTCATTCGGCCAACAGCTGTCTCTTCTGATCCCTCCATACACATGACCAGTCAGCTTGGTCAAGAGTTCTTGTGTCCTGAATTGAGAGAGAGGAGAGGGGAGGGGTACGCCGCTGTCAAATTTCTTATGTCCCTGAGAACAGGAGACCAGAGCGGCTGAAATCCAACATGTCTGACCATTCTCTGTCAGGGAAGATGACGTGTCGGTATATTGTAACACTTGTTCTCGCGCTCTCTCCATCTTTTAGGCTTTGGGCTCTCATGGTAGCTGCAGTGAAGGAGTGGAAAAGGAAACCACTGAGAAGATCGCCATCATCCAGGAGAACTATCAGCAAAACCGGGAGATGGTTTTAGAGCAGCTCCTGTCCCTAGTGTGCGACATCAAGCCAGAAATTCACATCAACTACCGCATTAATGGTTAAAGCTGCGCATATATGTTTACGGGTCGGCTTCTCACGCTCCCTCCATGCCGGCCATTGCTATTTATTGCACCCAGGCACATGAGCCGCTCTTCCTGGACTTAGCACTGCCCCATTGTAGTCTATGCAAACCTATAATGTGATAGCTGGGTGAGCCTTGTATGGCCCTCATGTACGATTATAGAGATTTTACCATGAGCCTTACACAAGGGGTTAACCAGTACACTGTATAAGATTTCTTATGTAATAGGGAACCAAAGAGGAGAATTGCACTGCGGGATGGAGAATCTTTGTGTTGTAGTAGGAGGAAGGAGAACGTCTTAATCAGGTCTTCCTCACATCTACCGGTTGTCTTAGTTTGCATTTCCTTGTCTACCTTTTAAAATTAAAATATTTTCCATTTTCCTTCATCATTTGTGTCCTCTCTTCATTGCAGCCCTGGTTTTAGTTCTATGTAGTTTATGCATGACTGGTTCCTGCAGCGATAGAACATGGGGGCTGCATCAGATTCACAGGCCTTGTAAAAGGTAAGTCTACAAACATGTATAGGAAAGGATTCTTCACAGTTCAGTGGCCACTGCTCAGGACTTAGTATTATAACAATGAGTGGGAACCTGTTCTAACTTTCATGCTTCTTGAACAACAAGTTATCTGGGCGGCCCCCACCAGCTTTAATTAAATAGATCAAGGAGCGCCTTGCTGGCTTGTGGTTCCCTTTGTATGAAACACAACCTACATCGTCCCCAGAATGATGTCCACTGCATCAGAATCTTTTTTCTGTAATATGAAAAGTGCTCGGATATACCATTTCTTTATACAAAAGTAATTGCCCTTTAAGAAAGTGCTTATGATACAATTTAAGGAATTGTTATTTATGCGTGTACCTTAATAGGGCTTCACCCATATAGACATACACACTTACCCTAAATGTACTATTCCGCTAGTATTAACCGCTCGTGTAACCGCTTCCTGTTGTCATGAATACCTGTCCTTATCTGAACATCTGCCTGTGTATATATATTTAATGAGAAAGTCTCGGCCTCCTGCAAAGCCAATCCATTTGCATCTATGTTCTAGACAGTGTGCAATGGCCTGAATATCAGGAGCATGAAACATTAGCTGCAGAACGGCCCACTATTGCCACCTAAGACTTTTAGGGCCCAAACACTTCATGTGAAAGTCACCGTTACTATAGGGAAGGCAGATTGATTTCAGCGTGCTCAATGCAGTAACTATATCAGATCCAGGTTATAGTAGACAAGAATTACTGAATGCTGTATCCACTGCTACAACAAGCTACTTTGAGGCAGTACTGGCGTTAAAGGGGTTGTCCACAGATACTGACTTTGCTTCTAAAAACTCTACTTCCATGTCAACAGTCTGTATCTCGTCCCCCATGCTTCAAGGGGATGTGCTGTGTATGGTGAGTAAGTCAGTGCCTCTCCATCCTAGTCCTCGTGGCCCACCGTCATGTTAAGGATATCCTGAAAACATAACCTGTTGGTGGGCCATGAGGACTGCATTTGCATCTGCTGCAGTTGGTGGCCAATGGCCATCTGATTTTGCCAGGGTTGCTCAGCTGGAAAATACCCACAGCAACACAGCTCAGGAGAGGTATACCACTGTGTTGGCAAAGATGTGGAAGGAGAGAGGTCTGTAATAACTTTTATACCACTTGACAACTCTGTCCACTCTACAGCATGCCAAGAGTCAAGGAGGTGGTGCTAAACTGCAGCATACATGCCTCCTTCCACCCTCCATGCCTACCTACAGGATTCATTGCTGGAAGCTGAGCAGGGAAAGAGGTGGTGTACCTGCTGTGTTGCAGCATTCATTCCCTGTCTGCTCGCCTGCCTATTGTATTGTTCAGCATGAGGCAGCATGCGGTAATCACACTTCTTTTTTATTTTCTAACTGTCCCATTAAAGATATACATGTCTGTGACAGGGATCTGGTGATGAAAGCTGAAGGGAGTGGTAGTGCCCCATGTAGTAGCCAGCATCCCACAATGGTGCCCCATGTAGTAGCCAGCATCCCACAATGGTGCCCCATGTTGTAGCCAGCATCCCACAATGGTGCCCCATGTTGTAGCCAGCATCCCACAATGGTGCCCCATGTAGTAGCCAGCATCCCACAATGGTGCCCCATGTAGTAGCCAGCATCCCACAATGGTGCCCCATGTAGTAGCCAGCATCCCACAATGGTGCCCCATGTAGTAGCCAGCATCCCACAATGGTGCCCCATGTAGTGGCCAGCATCCCACAATAGTCCCCATGCAGTAGCCAGTCTACGCCGCTGATACCTCTACTAGGGACAGGAGCACAGTTGGTCCTCTTGCTGCCTGTAGAGAGCGGCCATGTCTCCTTTGCCCGGAGTGTACATTAGCCAGAGCCTATAAGGGTTCTCATGCGCTGCTACTCGCACCTTCTCTCCTGCACGGAGCTTTGGCTTGCGTGCCAGGAGCAATGGAGGGGGAGAAGACTGATCTGCCTGCGGCCTGAACCTGTCACCCCTGGACGGCTCCCGAACTCGCCCTGCCCCTGGATACGGCCCCTATACTTACGCCATCCTGCCGATCCCGCTCCTGATGCCAATCATGCCGAGGAGAAACGTCTGCTCAGATGAGCCGGCTGCAGGATCGGCATCAGGTGCGGGACCGGCAGGATGGTGTAAGTATAGGGGCCATATCCAGGGGTAGGGTGGGTTTGGGAGCCGTCCAGGGGTGACAGGTTCCTTTTTGAACATCGCAAAAGATTATAGTATGGACGGTCCAGATATATTAATATTGTTTCTGTAATTTTGATAGAATTGTGGCAAAATATATCGATATTTTATCAGGAATTGCATAGTTCGCATAAAAATAATTAAACACATTAAATGCTATGTGTGAACATAGCCTAAGGGTCAGACAAGCAGGAACATGCTGACTTCAATTTGTTATAACACTATATTGGTAACTTATGTCTTGTTTTATTTAAAGGGAATCCGTCAGCTCCCGGGCACTACCTGAGGTGCTGACAGTGTGCTGTAGCTGGCAGCCCCCAGTGAGCATGGTGCCTTTTTGGTAATTTTCTGTGCAGCGGATTATGTACAATCTTATGTCTCCTACTGTCACAGAGCTGTTGTTTGTGCCACACTTGTCATGCATTCTCCTCCCTCTTCATGAATAATCAATGCTGCTCGCTCAGCTGTCAGATTGCAGATCAGTCCTCTGTAGGCAGTTTATCTCGGAAATAATTTTTCCTCCCTAATGTGTTGGAGCTGTGGTCTAGGGGTAACTCACCTGTCTAGAGACCTGCCAGCAGTTCATTCTCTGGTTCAAATCCCCTGATGGAAATTAAATAGATGTCTTTTTTTTCTCATTATTGTATCATTTTTAAGGATATGTTCACACAGTATTTTTGCTCAGTATTTTGGTCAGTATTTTGCAACCAAAACTAGGAGTGGATTGAGAACACAGGAAGGCTCTGTTCTCACAGTGTTAAAATTGAGCAGATGGCCGTCATTTAATGGCAAATATCGGACGTTGTTTTTAAAAAAAAAAACAAAAAAAAACAGCAATTATTTGCCATTAAATGACAGCCATCCACTCAATTTCAACAGTGTGTGAACATAGCCTTTCAGTGTTTTCAATCCACTTCTGGTTTTGGTTCCAAAATACTGAGCAAAAATACTGTGTGTGAACATAGCCTTAAAAATGATACAATAATGAGGAAAAAAAAGACATCAATTTAACTTCCATCAGGGGATTCAAACCAGAGAATGAACTTCTGTTTGGTCTCTAGACAAGTGAGTTACCCCTAGACCACAGCTCCAACACATTACAGAGGAAAGATTCTTTCAGACATAACCTGCCTACAGAGGACTGATCTGCAATCTGACAGCTGAGCAAGCAGGAGGCCGGGCAGCATTGATTATTCATGAAGAGGGAGGAGGATGCATGACAAGTGTGACACGAACAACTGCTCTGTGACAGTAGGAGACATAAGATTGTACATAATCCGTTGCACAGAAAATTACCAAAAAGACACCATGCTCACTGGGGGCTGCCAGCTACAGAACACTGTCAACACCTTAGGTAGTGCCCGGGAGCTGACGGATTCCCTTTAAATATACTTCCCCCCCCCCCCCCCCCCCCCCCCCCGTAACTTGAAACTTCTCATGAGGCTTTTAAGAGTTCCCCGGGAGTGGTAAGGTTGGAAATTACTAAAGTGACCTGTGGGGACATCTCCTGACCCTCGCTGATGGCAAAGGGTTATAGAAGAGGATTGGGCTTGTCTGGTTTCATGGGGAGGTATGATAGCTGTCTGCTAAGTGTCTGGCAGCAGCTTATTCCCCTTCCAGAATACACAGCTGAGCCTTGCATCCACGTCTATAGGGAGTCTGGAGGAATATCCGTCTGCTGAATAAGGTATACACAATGCACGTTGAGTAACGGTGTGTTTTTTTTTTTATAGCGATCAGCATTTAGACGGAACGATATATCGTTTGGAAAAATCGTTATTGCGATCGACTGTTTACTGAAAGCCATCTGCGAATTTTTACCAAACGATTTGAGAACATGTTGAAAGATCAAAATGAACGATTTCTCGCCTCTCGCCTGATCATTCACTGTGTTTACACGAGCCGATTATCGCTCAAATGCGATCGTTATTGGGAAAATTCGAATGATAATCGCACCATGAGTCTGCCTAATAAGGTAGGCAACAAAACGGAGAATGTGGGAACAGACCAAGCAGTCATAACTGACTGCTGCCCATCATAAGTAAATCCGGATTTACTCCATATATACTGACATATCTGTACCTAAACCTGACCACCGATTAGTCAAAGCAATTTCTACTAAAATGAGGGGGGGGAAATTAAACGATCCGGCAGCTCTCCTCATTCATATCTTCTGTGTGTTTTGCTGTTTCTCCGTAAGCGTATGTGCACACTACGGAATTCTCGCACACAGGGCTGTATTTACCATTAGGCACCCATGGTCCGGTGCTTAGGGCAGCATCAGGGAGCAGGGGGAAGGAAACAATGTTTTTTTGTTTTTATATTTTTTTAGTCTCCCACCTCCAGTTCAGACTTGCCAGAAAATCTGGTGTTTTTTTGAGGAGGGGGGTGGGGGTGGGGTTGCACGGTTATATTGGTCCGATTTCTGCCACTCCTTCCAGGATGCCTGAAAAAGCTAAATCCAATCCTGGGAAACTTCTCCCAGTTCCCATGATTGGATCCAGCTTTTCCCCAACACCCGGAGTGGAGCAACAGGGAGCGGAACATCACTGGAAGCCCGACGGCTTGATAAGCGGAACGCGGATCAAACAAAGCAATTTGCTTTGCTCATCTCTAGCGCTAATCATTGATTAGTAGTCATGTGCTGTTACCAGGATTAGTGGCCATACGCCTATTGGTTACAACTAGAGATGAGCGAACCTGGAGCATGCTCGAGTCGATCCGAACCTTCGTCATTTGATTAGCGGTGGCTGCTGAAGTTGGATAAAGCGCTAAGGCTATGTGGAAATCATGGATATAGTCATTGGCTGTATCCATGTTTTCCAGACAACCTTAGAGCTTTATCCAAGTTCAGCAGCCGCCACTAATCAAATGCCGAACCTTCGGGTTCGGATCGACTCGAACCCAGACTCGGTTCGCTCATCTCTAGTTACAACATGAGGGTCTGGCATCTGCTGCATGTGGTGACGTACAGTAAATGTGGGAACGCGGCCTAAGACTGATCACACATCAATATGATGTTCAGAAACTAGAAAATCCTGTTCTAATCGGTGAGTGAAGATGGGGCGTCTGCGGGTTCAGTGCCGAGGGCAGCAGCTGGTAATACGGCCCTGCTCGCGGAGAACTCCCAGCTGATTCCATTGGTCATCCCATAGACTGAATTCATTGGTCAGACAGATTCCGCCATCTGCCCGAAGAATGAAAAGGTTTATTCTTCGAACGGAATCCACCTGACCATAGAAAGGAGTCTATGGAACCGGCAGAAACTCAAGTGGGGGCGGGGGGGTAACGAGCGGCGGAATCCGCTGGGAGTTCTCAGCGGTAATTCTATTGTGTGCACATACCCTTACTGCAAATAAACAGACTAACTAATAGAGATGAGCGAACTTACAATACGTTTGGGTCCATCTGAATACAAACGCTCACCATTTCATTACCAGTAGTTGGAGAAGTTGGAAGCAGCCTAGGAGCGTAGAAGCCTAGGACTATATCCATGTTTTCCAGGACTCCCTAGGACTGCATCTATCTAGGCACCAGGAATCAAATGCCGAGACTCACTTGAACTGTAGGTTCGCTAATCTCTAAATCAGATATTTTCCTAGTTAAGCAGCCTGCAATTCTAGTGCCCCCTGGTGTCAGAAAGTGCCAGAGATTTGTAATTTACTTCTATTAAAAAAAATCTCCAGTTTTCCAGTACTTATCAGCTGCTGCATGTCCTGCAGGAATTGCTGTATTCTCTCCAGTCTGACACAGTGCTCTCTGCTGCCACCTCTGTCTGTGTCAGGAACTGTCCAGAGCAGTAGCAAATCTCCATAGAAAACTTTTCCTGCTCTCCAGACTGGAACAAATACATGACATACAGCGGCTAATAAGTACTGGAAGACTTAAGTTTTTTTTAACTATCTAAATTACAAATCTCTGGCACTTTCTGGCAGCAGTTAATATGAAAGAATTTTTTTGGAGGGGAACAACCCCCTTTAATAATGGCCATACAACTTTCTTGTAGGTGAGATGATGATGATGATGATGATGATGATGCTAAATTCAGGATAAAGCATTCAGGCTGCACAAAGACCGATCACTTACGGTATATACAGCCACTGTATAGCATACAGTACTGGTATATTGTGAGCCGGTAGCACAGGCAGGGGGTGTTGCGTATTCTGAAATATTGATGAGATCAGCGTGCATTCACACAGGTGATGAAAACCCGAGCTCACTGCACAATACCATGTAATTCTGCTCCCTCCAGGAGTGGCAGGTACACAGCGAGGAGCAGAGTTTAGTATCTACCCATGAAACCACATGGATTGTCAGAACAAAAAAGATTAATTGCATTTTTACACCTACTTGTTCCTATTTTAGCGGCGAGATTTTATCGGTAATATTGTGCCTTTGTTTCACACCCGTACAATGCGGAGAATAGGAAGCGGCGGCTGTGGGACGCTCGGTTAGATTACCGTCATTTTCTGTGTTTCAGAGTTTTAGAGATCTGTAATATAAGAAGCAGTTGTAGGCAAATGCAATGAGCGTCTGTGTGTTACCGGGGTATTAGAGGAGAAGAACAAATGCCCCTTGGGTTACAATTACATGGAGCTCAACAGTAACACAAAGTACGGCTACATTCACACAGCAGAGTAGTCATCGTGGTCATGGAGGATTTTAGCTCCATTCAATGAGAATCATCGGCATCCTACATCTCCAACTCATGTACTCGGTTTCCCCCAAAATAAGCAAAAATAGAAAAAATATACAGCTCACCATTAGAAGGATCGTATTGGCAGCTAATGCTGGGTTTACACGGAGCGATAATTGGCCCAATCGATCGTTTAACGATTTTAAAGCAACGATTTGGTTTTTCTAACGATCAGCGTTTAGACAAATAAATCATTAGAAAAATCGTAAGAAAAAATCGTTTTTAAGATCTTTTAAGCCCATCTTTTACATAGGGTGAATCTTTGAAAGACTGTCTGCATGAAACGATCTGCGAATTTTTATCGAACGATGAACGACGATTTGAGAACATGTTGAAAGATCAAAACGAACGATTTTTCGCTCACCGCTTGATCGTTTGGTGTGTTTACACGGAACGGTTATTGCTCAAATGCGATCGTTATTGCGAAAATTCGAATGATAATCGTTCCGTGTAAACGCAGCATTAGGGTCTGTTTACACACACAGATTATCTGACAGATTTTTGCAGCCAAAGCCAGAAATGGAATATAAACAGGGAACAGGTCATAAAGGAAAGACTGGGATTTCTTTTTTTCAAATCCATTTCTGGTTTTGGCTGCAAATATCTGGCAGATAATCTGTGTGTGTAAACGGACCCTGATGGTAACGATTATCGTCCGAATTTGCGCGATAACGATCGAATTCGAATGATAGTCGTACGTGTAAACGCAGCGAACGATCAAACGACGAACGATACATCGCTCATTTTGATCTTTCAACATGTTATCAATTCGTCGTTCGCAAAAAATTCGCAAATCGTTCCGTGTGAACAGTCGTTCGCCGATTTAACCAATGTTTGAGATAGGCTTAAGCGTTCAGAAAACGATCGCAAAACGAATTTTCCGTCTAAACGCTGCTCGTTATGAAAAAAAAAAAAACGTTACTCGTTACGTGTAAACGCACCGTGAAACTTAACTTTTATTAAAAACAGCTGGATGCATGACTCCCCAAAAATAAGACAGTGTTAATTTTTGCTCCCAAAGATGCGCTAGGTCTTATTTTCAGGTACTGCACTACCTTGTATCTGATGAAAGGAGCTTCACGCTCCTGAAACGCCTTATACAGTGTTATATTTTTATTTTGATCTATTTTATTTTGATACCTTTTTATCTAGTAAATATCATTTTAATTTCATTAAATCTTTATTGCCCATTTATACTGGAGCATTTACCCAAGTGGCCATCAGGTGAGCGGCCATTTTAGATTTCCTATTATTCGGTCTTCCGGAGGTATCACAAGAGGCGCCTGTCCCTCGTTTTTTTTCTGCTCTTTTCTCTCTGAGCTGGGCCTGCTGATATATTTCTGGCCCATTCCGGCTTGTCACCTTTCCCACTCTATACTGGCATGGACACAGCCTATGGGTAAATGTCTTCGTAATGACTTCGCTTTAAGAAAAAGATCTCGTTTTTGGATATATATTTGTATATATAAGTATGGGCCTCTACTTGTTGGCAAAGCACAACTCCCAACATGCCCCCTGATAGCCACAGTGCAAGATTACACAGTATCTGCCCCACTATAGAGGTTTTACTCCATCACTAAAAGCCGTCATTCCACAGTATGTTACTTTACACCAGGGATGGGGATCTTCGCCCTCCGGCTGTTGCAAAACTACAATTAATATCATGCCTGGACAGCCAAAGCTTTCCCTCTCCGGGCATGATGGGAATTGTAGTTTTGCCATAGCTGGAGGGCCTGCATGGAGATGTGGTAAAGATTTTTTCTTGACATTTACAGGTCGGTGCTAATGATCTTTTCCTCCTCTTCAGCCATCTTACAGGTCGCTTCTACTTTTCACGCCGCTCTGATATTTGCAGAATATTTTCCCCCAGAGTCTCTGCAGATCTGACGTAGTTTTCTCTACAATTGGATCCAGAGGGATATAGACCATTAGATTTTAGGGCTTATTCCCTGAAACATGGACGGCACAGACAGAGAAGCCCTGTAGTGGAGTTTTCCCCACCCCGCTGTGTCCTTCCCCTGCTGCAAATAGTCAAACACTTTCCGCGCTCCCGCTCAATAAGACTCCATTACAGGGCTTCTCCGTCCATGCTGTCCATGTTTCATAAATATATACATCCCTTGCTGCACAATAGTCGGGCCATGTAATAGGCTCAGTAAGCGGGTGTCTAGCAGATTGGCGTTCGTTTAAATTACTGATTGGGCCGTGTAATATGCCCTAAGGCTGTATTCACATGCAGCAGAATAAGGTCGCAGCCGTCGGCCGTACCTGTTGCTTGCAGGTTCATCTGTCAGTATAAAGCGTATGAGACTCTCCCGACTGATCCCCAACAGATGATGTCGGTGGTAATAGGAGTGGGGTATGATAGAAAATCGCGTCCTGACCCCTTTGTTCTGGGAGAGATTAGCTGCAGTTAGAGCTCTGTGGTGAAAATATAATGAGATTTTATATTTAACAAGCTGAGCTGCAATACAACACACAAACTTAGGGCAAGGGGGGAGCTGTGTCTGAAAGAAGAAAACAGCTACTTTTCTAATTCTGGATAACCCCTTTAATAGGTGTTACATAAACAGTATAGGGCTATGTTCACACGTCGTTTCGGACCGGCCGTTCCGTGACCCGGCTGGGTTACGGAATGGCCGGTCTCTGCCAAGATCATCTCGGCCAGTACTGCAGTACCGGCCCGATGATCTTTATGGCCGTAGTGTTCTGATGCGGGCGCATCAGCGCGTGCCCGCATCAGAACTCCCCATAGGACACAATGAAGCAAGCGGCCGGAGCCGTTCGCTTCATTGTGTGAACTGACAGGTCTTTCTGCTGAATTGCAATTCTGCAATTCACTGAATTGCGGACGCAGAAAACTGACATGTCAGTTCTTTGCGGCCCGGCATGCGATACCGGCTGGAGCGTATACAATGTTTATACGCTCCAGCCGGGATCCCATAGAACAAGAGGCAATGTTCCACACTGCATTAAGTACGGCCATAAATGTCTAGATAGGAGTGCCCCTTTAATGAATGGACCAGCAGTTTTACTGACAGAAACATTAACAATCCTCAGGATACTTGGCCACATGTCAGCCATTATAAGAGACTATACACATAGGCCTAGCATAGTACAGATCCACATGCCACCATTTAGTGCTAATATTGTCTTCTGCGCTGTGTGCATGAACACCTATAGCACCAATACATTATTGGTGAAAATTATGACGCCGGGCCAATACAAGTAAACACGTATTGTTGGATCCCCTGGAAATCGCCATTCCTCCGGGTATGAATGTTTCCTAATTGCAGATCCGTCATTGAAGAGAAGGACGTCAATACAGTAAAGAGCGCGGGGCTGAGCTGTGTGAGTCACCGGGGAACATTTGCTGGAGGATAAGTGGCTTTATCTTTGTGTCACAGCCCAGGGGAACGTTCTGTGATTTACACATGGCATATTAGGAGGCAGATAATGATTTCCTGGCTGCTCGAATTTATAAGAAGCGGATCGCTAGATGAAAGAAAAGATTTGTATGATGCACCCAGTGTTGGGTGAACTCTCTACTCCCCATTGTCCATAGTTTGCTGCAGGGATGGGTGTATGTATGTACAGCAGGGAGTAGGTAGATCCATATCCTTTATTACCGCAGAGCGCCTCCCAGGCCTGTGTTACTTCACATCAACCAGTTATACACCTCCCTATTCCGAATTGCTGTGGTCCGGGTGCTGTATGTGAATGTTTGTGGCAACTGGTGGGCTCTGGTGTTTTGAGGTAACCTTGTCACAGTGGCCAGGAGTGGACACATGGGCACTGCGCTTGAAGGGTTAGTAGTAGGTGTAGGTGCGACACGAGTAAGATGACTAAGTCCAGCGCTGAAACAAGAATTGAATCTTTACTGTTAGGAACAACATAGTGCAACATAGTAAAATACAGCAACAGAACTGCTCACAGGTGCTAGTGCAAAAATAGTCAAGAGATGAGGTACACTTCAGGTTGAAGAGTAGAAGAAGGTTAAGACTGAGTGTAGAGTAGAGGCCCAAGTGGACCAGCTTTGTTAGTAAGATACTTCGGCACTTAGCAACTTTGCCCTACTGGGGATAAGTCCCTCTTCCTTTCCTTTAGAGCAATGCTTCTCAAACTTTTCTACTGGAGCCTCACCCAACAGTCCAAGGCAATGCCGGGGCCTCACCAGACTGACCAAGAGGGTGCCTGGGCCTCACTATCTGTGGTGAAAGTCCATTTAAAAGCTGAAAATAATGCTAGGGTTAGCTTTTACTCATCTCCCAAGCTCTAAATACTAATAAAGCAAGTACAAAATAAATTAATAATCTTGCTAAAATGAAGATTTTTGCAAACAGCAAAAGGTCTGTGCAGATCATAGTCACTTTTGTGAAAACTGGCTCCCCACCCTGGCCTCACCAACAACTAGGGGGCGCCTCACTGGTGAGGCCCGCCTCACAGTTTGAGAAGCACTGGATTAGAGGGTTACTGTCCTGACTTGTTCCTATTTTAGCGGCGGGATTTTATTGGTAATATTGTGCCTTTGTTTCACACCCGTACAATGCGGAGAATAGGAAGCGGCATCTGTGGGACGCTCTGTTAGATGACCGTCATTTTCTGTGTTTCAGATTTTTACAGATCTGTAAGATAAGAAGCAGTTCTAGGCAAATGCAATGAGCATCTGTGTGTTACCGGGGTATTAGAGGAGAAGAACAAATGCCCCTTGGGCTCCATTCAATGAGGATCATCGACATCCTGCTTCGGCATGTCCCTGGTTTTCCCAAAAATTAGACAGTGTTAATTTTTCCTCCCAAAGATGCGCTAGGTCTTATTTTCAGGCTATGTCATCTTTTTCTATGTAAAAAGAATTCACATGTCACATGGACAGCATGCGGCATGGTGGCTTCCGGCCACCAGGGGGAGCTCACCACAGCACACTCGTACAGCACAGCAGGGACAGCATACGGTATGGCGGCAGGCGATAGGATAATGGCAGACTGTGTGCAGCTCTACATCTGCTGGTACGGAACAATGGTGATGGCGGCAGGAAACAAGCCTCTTGATGCCTTGTCTGAACATTTACAAGTGATGGCCGCGGAAGGGAATGGCGGCGGGCTAAAAAGAATCACAACTGCATTTACAATCCTGATACTAACATCTTTCCTGCTGAGACAACTTCACTTGCAGAGGTGCAGCGGCCATCTCTCTGCTTTGGAGCCCAATACTCATGTAGAATATTGGTCCACATCAATGGTACTCTTGGTTTTGCATTGTCCAGACTGTAGAATGGAACTTCCATATGAACTGTACATTGTGCGTTCTGTAGCCACTAGAGATTAAGGGGCCTACTCTACAAGAACAGTGATTCTAGCTATGACCAAGCCCCCCCACCCCCATATAGTAGCTTTCCTTGGTTTGCCACTAGATACTCAAGTTTCTCCTAAAACTTGTGGTTTTCATTGTGCAGCCAGAAGATGCAATGTGGTGTTTGCATTGAACGGCCATCAGAGATTACTGGTTTGCATTGTCAGAGCGCCAGATATATGCAGTAACCCCCCCCCCACCCCCCCCCCCCCCCAGAGATTAGTGGCCACCATCATACAGTCACCAGATATCTGTTGGTTAGCCACCAGAGCTTTGGGGTTGCATTAAGTACACACCAGAGGCCTGGGAGCTGCCAAAAGTTCCCAAAAATGTACAATAAAACTTTTGCTGTGTTGCAGAATTGAGAAACTTTGGGCAGTGTAATAATGAAATAGCGGGATGGCGGTGACCACACTTCCTGGCAATCTCGTCTCCTAATGCAATGCACTTTACACTGGTAGAAAGAAGTCATTGACCCTTGAGTATGTGGATTCCTCTCCGGCTGCAGGGCTTAATCCTTTCCCATGTGCATTCCAAGGGGTCGGGGCCGATTCCAAGATCGATAAATTGCAGAAGAAATCTGAAAATTTGTGCTTTTTTTTTATTCCCCAATACTTATCATTGACCTCGAGCGAAAATACTTCCTGGGGTTGTTTTCTACATATTTGTACACTTTCACATGTAACTCTGATTCTATTAACACTAAGAAGCCAGACAGGAAGGAGGAGACACGGAGCGGTGTGAGAACACTAAGGAATCTCTGGGGGCAGAGTAATCGGGAAGACAGCACAGGAGAAGCCTGAAGTTCCACAAAGTCCCAGAGTATGAAGACCATGAAGAGTGGACTGCGTATAGGTAAGAGCTATAATTCTCCAATACAAGACTTACTCTATGGAACGATATAGATAACTAACTTACTATATGAGATGATATAGATGACTAATATACTATATGGAATTATATAGATTAGAGATGAGCGAGTAGTGAAATATTCACTGAGTAGTCACTGAGATTTGACTATTCAAATGAATATTCGATCCCATTATAGTCTATGGGACAAAAATTTGCAGCACTTGGAAATCCAAATTCGACCACTTGGAGGTCACCAAGTCTCCCATGAAACCTCCCTAAACGATGCCAACACCTCCGGAATGACACTGGGACATTAGGGGGAGCATGCCTGGGTGCACCCAACACCCCAAAATCGCAGTATAAACGCCTCTCTCCGCAGTTGCGAAGGAAAAATATTTGCGAACACTTTGCGAACGTTCACGGCAATGTTCACACATTTCCTTTGTATTTCTTGCGCAGCGTTACTTACATGATTCCAATGTGCGTCCGCAGAGCGTCATGTTATTCACGCGTATCACGTGTCATGTTGTATGAATGTTACTTGAACAGTATGTATGATGTGCCTTTTTCTAGGCTACTGGATCAGTATATATCAGGTGCCCTTAGTGGGCTACTGGAACAGTATATATCAGGTGCCCTTAGTGGGCTAAACCAGGGACACTATGAGTCACTTGTACACACAGGGTACTGGATTGAATACACCTGATTCTTGAATTCGAATCTTTCGAATACCACAATATCTCGATTGAATCGTACTCGCTCATCTCTAATATAGATGACTAATATACTATATGGAATTATATAGACGTCTATGTGGGGTGCAGCCTGTGTGCTATGGTACAAGGGGATGTAAACAGCTCCTGTCTACTGGTTCACGGGGTGCTTGGAAATCCAGGCCCCAGCCGAATCCACATTACTGAAACACCTCATCTCAGTTATGATTGGTTGAGGATCTATAGATTGGCATGGACTCCCCAATACGCAGGATACCAGACAATATGGTGGGTAGATAACTCCAGTCCTGGGGGGTTGTTGGAACTCCATTGGTCTCATGATAGATGCAATCTGTAACTAAAAAGTGGACTCTCAGGTTCAGCATGGTTAAAGGGGTTATCCAGCGTTAGAAAAACATGGTGGCTTTCTTCTAGAGACCGCACCACTCTTGTCTTCAGTTCAGGTGTGGTTGGCAATTATATCCATTCACTTCAATGGAACTACTTTTGTAATGGAGTTACAAAACCTGCACGCAAACTGAAGACAAGATTGGCCATGTTTTTCTAAGACTGGATAACCCCTTTAAGATTGCTTGGACCTTGCTTGTAACCCTATATTTGTTCCTTCTTGAAGGAAGTGCAGAAATTCAGTTGTATATATTGACTATTCACTTTATTATTCAAATCAGTCAATTCAACATAAAGTTAGAAACAAGATGGTATCTGATGGATTTTATCATTTATTTTTTTATTATGGAGGTTTTTTTTCCCTAATTCTTGTCTCCTTGAGAAAGATTTAAAATTATTCCATGCATTGTCTCATAATGTTGCAAGCGACGATACCAGACAACAGCCTGTGGACAAGAGTGGCACTGTTTCTGGGGAAAAATGAGATGTCACTAGGACATACTTAAAGGGTGATTTCTTTTTCCTTTTAATTCAACTGGTGTCAAAAAGTTATATAGATTTGTTATTTACGTATGTGGGGCACATAGGGCATCACTACTGTACTGGGGCACTGAGGGCACTATTACTGTATGTGGGAAACAGGGGGCATTACTAATGTACTGGGGCACAGAAGGCAATGCCACTGTATATGGGGCATTACTACTGTACTGGGGCACTATTACTGTATGTGGGCCACATGGGGCATAACTACTGTATGGGGTGCACAAGAAGCATTGTGACTATATGTGGATACAGGGGTTGCATAACTTCAATATGGGACACAAGGGGCATTACTATTGTACCAGGGCACTTTTCCTGTTTAGGGTGGCACAAGGGACACTATTATTATATGGGAAAGTCCAGGGGGCACTATTACTCTATGGGTGCACAGAGGGCATTACTACTGACTGGGGGACACAAGGAGCATTTCTACTCCATGAAGACCACAGGAGGCATTATTACTGTATGGTGACACAGGGGGGCACGCAGGGCATTATTACTGCATAATGGGCACAGGGGGGAATATTACTGTATGGGGACACAGTGTGGGAGTTGCATGGGCTATAGGGGGGCCTTATTACTGTATGGGGACAAGTAAGGACATTACATGGGGGTATGGGCCATTACTAATGAGTGGGAGTGCTGTTGGAGCATTATTTGTGAAGGGGTTCACAGTGGGGCATTATAAGTGAGTGGGCAGGGCAGTTGGGGCATCATTAGTAAGTAGGGGGCACAGTTGTTCCATTGTTAGTGAAGACATTATTACTGTATGGTACAAAAGAGAGGTAGCAAACTCTACAGAGACAAGTCGCAGTTGGGAGAAGTATATAGAGAAAAGGGAAAATGAGATGAGATGATGCCCCCTGTGAGTAACTGGATGTAATCACTATATGGACATTGTGTGGGGGTTAATAGTGGGTATATTGGTCTTTGCAGTAGGTGCAGTATATGTGGTCACAATGTGGAGTGATTATTTGGCCCTGCTATAGTGCTGCGTTTTATAGCAACACAATAAGTAAGTCATGCCATATTTTTAGCACTATAATAATACGCCATGCAATGTAAATGACAGGGTTATCGCTTGTAAAGAATGGGCTGTGGAGTAGATCTGATCAGTCATCTGCATGACCAGAACTTCTCCCTACATCCATGACCAGAACGAATAGCATTTATAACATTATTACACACTGAGTACTATGCTCTTATGTGTCCAAGTGATTCTCCAGGCAAATATCCAGAATTCCTGGAGTGGTCCATCTAATGTGAATAGTTATAGTCAGTCCCGTCATCCTGGCAATAGGATCTTGGTGGATTTTAGCCGATATTCCGCTACCGGCAGTAGTCATGGTGACGGATGTCGCAGTGACTTCTGAATAACGCAGAGGAAATGGAGGGGGGATGTAGTCTGAGATGATCCCTGCACTGTACAATGAAGTAAATGGAGTGGGCACAGCTATTGACGTCACTGACCAGTGTCTGCCCGTCTACTCTCCATTCTGCAGAAACAGGTTGTAAAAGGAAGTATGGACGAGAGTAAAGCCCATAGATAGCCCCTACACCTCTAATCTCTATTGTAGTTTGGAGTCATATAGCATGGGGTATGATGCACAGTTCCCAAATGCTGGGAAGGGGTGGCATTGCTCATGGGTGTAGGTTGAATTTGATGGGTTATAGGTTGAACTTGATGGATAACTTTATGAACTACATAGATCTGGGATGGGGAACCTTCGGCCCTCCAGCTGTTGCAAAACTACAATTCCCATCATGCCTGGCATGAAGAAGAAGGCAAAAAACCCAATGGCCCATGTAAGGGGTATAATGTCTTCCCGACTCCAATACGGTAACCAGAATAAATCCCTGGATCAACGTCTTAATCTAATACCCATAACTTTAATTATATGACTTGTAGAGACCCCATTCACAAGCATTGGATGTAGAACGTTTAGCTTGAGTTCCCTTATAGAATTCACCGTCCAAATCTGTGTGAAATCTGTTATGTATAACCAGGCCTAGACCCCCAATATGGCAGAGGAAAGCTATATATATATCTATTATAAAACCGTATGGAGCTCTGGGCCTGGCCCCATATACCCCGTGCTCCACTTCATCCGTAGATACGACACCTCAGAGACACGGCCTGTAATAAAATATATGGAAAATGTAATATATGGAAGAGGAAAAAGTAGAATTAAAAAAACGAGCTATAGATAAAAATACTCTAGTTGGCGTGACTATTTATGAGGTGGTATATTTATAGCGTGGCGGCACTTCTTTTTTTTCCATATCTATTTGTTAGGACATCTGGCGCTGAATTACCAGCCGAGGTGATGACAAATTGTCAGCAGGATTTACTAGCAGCTTCAGCATTTTAATTCTCTCCTGCGCTCCCCCAGAATCCTTTGCGGAGTGGGTAGTTGCCAGGTGATATAGCATTGTATGTGTCTGTGTTGTATCCTGTGACCAGCACAGGAGGATTACTGGCTGAACAGGGCCACCTGGTGACGACAGCAGCGGAGGGAGGGGACGGTGACGGTGCAGGCAGCGAGGGGTTACACAAGGGGAGGAGACCTGACTGGCCTGATAGCTAGAGAAAGTAAAAGGAGGAAGGCTACCGCACAAATGAGTATTCACACCGTATGTATATATAGAATAACAGAACGGGTTTGCTTCCTGTCTTGTGACTGTTACACAATGCTTGTGCAAATGGCTCAGGCTGCCCTGTGTTACACGTCGGATGAAGCCGCAGACGGCTGGATGTAAGTGCAGGTGGTTACGTAAGCCTTCCTTCCACTGCTAAGTTTTTCGCTACTTGTTCTTATTCAGCACAACTTTAAGTTCTTTCCGGCTGACATAAAAACTACAACTCCCAGCATGCCGCTGTGAGTTCTAGTCTTACGACAGCTGGGTAACCGCAGGTTAGAGGCCAACGCTGTAGAGGCTGCTGTAATACCGTATACTGTGCTTTACCCTTAACCCCCTCTATCTGTGTATTCGCCTCTTGTTTCCTGAACTTGCTTCTTCTTGTATAGAACCTGATACCCCAGAAGGGACAACGTTTTCTTTCATGTTAACAAAATTTTCGATTCTTTGTATACGGTATTATTAAGATGGACCTTAAGTGTTGAAGTGTTGATGGACAGCTATGTAGTATATAGTCTTCTGTACATATCTATACACTTCATTCCCACTTTCTGTGGTGTAAATATTATATGTAGATAGATAGAGAAAGAAAGAAGAGGAAGACGATGAGACGGGGGTAAAATAGTAGGAATCAGTCCTTGTATGTCTGCAGGGGGGGACAGGAATAGATGGCGGTGCATTAGATAATCATTCATCAATCAGATACAAAATGTAGAGAAAAAAAGTTGTTGTGGATGGCAGCACTTTTATATATCGAGAAATAGAAAAAAAACATGGCTGCTTTTCTCTAGAAACAGCACCACTCTTGTCTCCAGTTTGGGTGTGGTATTGCAGCTTGGTTCCATCAAAGTAAATAGAGCTAAATTATAATAACACACGCAACCTAAGGGCAGGGGTGGCGCTGTTTTTACATGAAAGTAGCTTTGTTGTGTGTATTTTTTAGAAGAATTTTCTCTGTATTTGTATCCATACAAAGTACAACAAGATGCAATGAAGACTGACCAATGTGTATGTTGTATTAAGGTGGATGGAACTGAGTTGTAATACCACACACAGCCTGAGGACAGATGTGGCGCTGTGTTGTTTGATTCTAGAAAGCTGAAGGTGAATGGAGAAAGGTTTAGAGTAGGAGAAAAGAATAGGGGTCATCACAGACGGAAAAGATCTGTCAGCTGGTCAGTTCTATCACACGTTGTCCTTTGATGTGAGGGCTTTCGGACTCTTTGTCATGGATCATTGCAACTTAAAAGGGTCGTAAAGGTTGATGTCAACATGGTGGAAGTGTGGGGGTCCCTGAGGCTCCATATTTTGGATTTAAAGGCACTTCATGTGGTGCCATATGCTGCCATATTGTGGATCTATTTTCCCCTAGAAGCAATACTTTAAGGAGAGAATAGGTCCATTAAATGGCATCCAGTGGAGCATGGAATAACTCTATATGATGTATGATACTGTGGGACACTAGAGGCAAAGGCCACATAAAAGTCTTCATATGTCATATACGGCTTCATATATCTGTATCCATATACCTTACCCCAAGGTCTAAACAGACATTACGGACCCCTGGCAGGCCTATGGGACTAGCTATTAAATGGCGGAGGTCTCAACAGGTCACTTTGTAATCCAAGTTGGCCTCCGACTAGAGAATAGTCAGTTGGATTGTGGGTAATAACTATATACTTGTTCTAATGCTAATGGATATCCTCTGTGCAATGACAGCTTTCCTACCGGAACAGGAATGACCCTCGAAGGACTTGATTTCTGCTGAGACCAACAACCGTCTTCCCATTGGCCACTACTAATGGTACCATGAGCAGGACTGATGGGGGCGAAGGTCCTGGAATTGACAACCCAGAGCCAGTGGTCACTTTACATTCAGGTGAGAGACGTGATGTGTGTATAGGATGACAAAATGCCGGCTCGGTGTCATTCTTTATAACATAACGGCCTGCTGGAGAGTAAGAAAATCAATACTTCCAACAACATCAATTTCGGCTTTTGTCAGTCATTGATGCCGCCAGTCACAGGGAATTAAACTCCTTGGTTGGCTGGAGATGGTACAGAGTCATTATTCTCACTTATTGCGGCCTCCCCACCAGGCATGTCATCATTAACTCCCCAGATAATCCTTGCTTCTTAAAGGGATCCTGTCACCACATATAAGGCCCCCGAAACCACCACCATGATATAGGGCGGTAATAGGTTGCTAAAGATTTTACTCTCTAACAAGAGGAAGTGTTCAGCTAATCCGGCAGACATTGTGGTTCTGAATAATTGTGCTTATTCCGTAGCTTCAGCCAATTGGGCCTGGCAGGCCTCCATAACAAGTGATCTCAATGATCGCCACCAGTTTACTGATCTCCACTATGTTCACACATAACATTTAATGCGCATTGTATTAGTCACAAGTAGCACAAGGTGCGATAAAATATTGAGATTGTTTGCTGCAATTCTGTCAAAATCATGGCAAATTTTACAGCAAAATTGCATATTCATGGCAAAATAGGGCTAATAAACGTGCATTAAATGTTGTGTGAACATGGCCTCATTTCAATCAATTACAAGAAGGGCTGCATGAACAATTCCTAGATTGTCTGTGTGGCCCTTTAAAGGAGAAGGAAAAGAAAATCATTACGGGCAGGGGGTGGGGGAAATAAAAAAAGCCAATATGTTTACCACTCCTGGAGCCTGCGCTGCATCGCATCACGGAGCTCCCGGACCCCGCTGGCTGACATCTTCTCCTGGGTTCCAGGTATGTCACTCGACGTCACAGACAGGTGGGATGTAGCCTGCTCAACCAATCAGTGAGTGCAACTGTGTCCCACCCCAGCCACTGACTGGCTGAGCTGGGGTTCCGTCAGCCTGGTTGTGACATGGTCGGCTGGGAGCTCAGAAGATAGCGGCTCTGTGCGGACACCGGGACAGGTAACTTTAATTGTCTGTAATGAATTATCCCCCCCGGACTTCCCCTTTAATTTTATTGTTGACTACTCAAGGCAATGTTTAGTCACCATTCAAGCGTGTTTTCATTCAGCAGTGGATACAGTCCAGTTATTAGGAACAATTGAACCTGTAATTACTTATTTGCCTGATAAGACTGGACATTGAAGATTTTGCTTCCTAAACACTTTTGGGTGTATCTTTAAATGTAATAAATCACAAAAATTTCCTTAAAATTATCCTAAAATGTAAAAAAAATACCACAGCACTCCTTCGGTCCAAAATTGGACTTAACAAATGTAAATATGAAATAGAAAAATGGATGAAACAAAGTTACCAGTCCCGTAGTCCACCAGAACTAAAGTCCATGTAATAGAAAAAAGGTAATAGCATCCAGGCATTAATATATATATTTTCAGGCAGCCCATGTATTGTCCACAATTTATGTGCTGTTATGTAATTTGCAGGCATGAGTTACTTGCATTTAATTGAAGTTACAACTTCAGTGGAATAGTTGCAGACTAGGCACCTAGACATGTCTGGACGCTGCTGCAGAGGCTGTAAAAATCTCATTGCAAACATTCTGCAAGTTATTTCAAAGTTAGGCAGCTATAAACTACTCCAGTGCATTCTGATAGAGCTAAAATGTCTCGTCAGTGTCTGAACAGTCGTGATACCTTCTGTTATATTTGTGGAGAGTACATGGTTAAGCCTCAAAGACGCACCATGACAGTTCTCATCATGAAAGCCTATGAGCTGTACTTTGCATGTGTGATCAAGATAAATCCTGGGCTCCTCACATCTGTGCGAGATGTGCAGCTTGGCTGAGAGGTTCTCCCAGGCCGCGCACGCCTGACATCACCATTCCAGGTTTCCGGTCAGACTATGGGTAGCTGGTAATCGGAGGGAGTGGCATCATCAATAAACTCTGGTGGCACACGCACGTTGAGGAACTGAAGCCAATGGGACACTCAATGAGCGTGCGCCCTTCCTCCAGCCTACAGCACCTGTGCTACTGGGCATGGGCGGCCTGGGACACAGCAATGACGACAACATTGAGTAGGAGGCCATCCAGCAGTAAATATGCATACAAATGAAGGAGGAGGAAGTAGTGGTAAGGCATGACAAAGTGTGGCACAAACACCAAGCCACTTCTCTTATTTGACTCCTGATTTCAGTGAGAGACCCAAGATTGCTCAGAATCTACTGCACGGACACATTCACTAAATGTACCACGCTCACATGAGGCCAGCGACCTACAATACACTGTCAGCACTTCGGGTCCGGTCCGGGTGTTCACAGATTGCCTTTCAGCTATGAGACCAGTGCTACATGATGACACGCAGAGACATGGAGCCTAGATGAGGCAGCCAATAAAGATGTTGCAGTCAATGGGTCAGAGATGGGGGAACGCTGCTAATTCAGACTTTGAACCATGTAAAATGCAAAAATGGAGAAAAAGAAGCGGCTGCACCTCACACCTATGGCTGACACTAATGCTACATTTAAAAACCAACGCCAGAATGTTGGTATATATTTGATCAAATTATATTGCCTCATGTACCACGTGCAGGTCTTCTTTTTTTACTGTAGGGACTCTGCACACGGTACATGAGGCAATATAATTGATCAAATTATATATCATTTAGCTGAGAGGCATTAGTGTCAGCCATGATTGTGAGGTGCAGCCACTTCTTTTTCTCCATTTTTGCAGACTCTAAACCATCTATGTCTATTGAGCCTCAGCGTATAGCACAGCCAGAACTAAATGACCTGGTTCAGGACTTACGTTTGTCAAAAAAAAAAGCAGAATAACTGGCTTCAAGGATGACATCTGCCGTCACCAGGTACAAACGTTTCTGTTACCAAGACAACTCGACACAATTTGTCGAACAAGTTGACGACAGGGGCCTGAGAAAATTGCTTGGAAATAATTTTAGGATGTTTTCGAGAATTTACTGGCAACTATCGAGCACCGATTGGTTGGCAACCTTCTCAGAGCTTACAAAGGGATGAAGCGCGTTTTGAAGAACCATTTTCTGCATTCACATTTGGAATTCCCCCCTGGAATCCATCAATGCTAGCTTACTATTGCTGGACACCAATACTGGAGGCACAGGCGCTGAGTACAAAAGAAAATGAGCAGCAAAACACTTTTGTTTCAGTGAAACCAGTGCTGCGGGTATCATGTAAAT
Organism: Dendropsophus ebraccatus; assembly: GCF_027789765.1. NCBI lineage: Eukaryota > Metazoa > Chordata > Amphibia > Anura > Hylidae > Dendropsophus > Dendropsophus ebraccatus. The sequence goes on along the minus strand of NC_091463.1, from coordinate 18,884,041 downwards.
GCTTCATAACCAGTAAAACTCAAATGGGTTTATCATAATCCCCTCAAATTTTCGAGGAAGCAAAACTTTCAAAAAAATGTGTTGTCCAGTGTAATCGGCCCATGTGAAGGTTTCTTTAGGCCCATGGTTCTGAGGGCTCACACTTCATTCACTCAGGACAGGTACACGTCAACTCATAGGGTATGTTCAACACTGCAGATTTTCTGCAACTGATCCACCTTTGTAAACAGGTCATCTGTTATAGTAATAGGTTATATTTGAGTTGTCCCTTATAGACCCTAGGTCATTGACTATAGAGCCACCTCTAATTGGAGTTGTGTTATGGAGAACCATTAGGGTCTAACATGATGTACCAACTTTAGGATCCTAAGATAGTCAGGTCTGCCAATCCAACACAGAAAATCTGATCCTCTGTTCTACTATCCCTTCGCTAGACATCTCATCATGTTTTGTCCAGAATCTTCTTCATTACTTCATGAAGGCTGAACCCACTGTTTTCAACAAGACTCATTGACTGTCTATGTGTATGGGTGGAGGCCTTCGGACTCTGCCCCAACAGATGATTTTGTGGGAGTAAAGGGGCGGGCATGTTGACCCTTGTTCCTCCAAGGAGATAATCTGCTTCTAGTGCTGTCCAGAAAGGGCAGTGGCTCTTCCTAACCAGGCCACATGAATGCTTGGTCAAGTAAGCGTTCATGTCAAGAAAGTAAATGGGAGAGAGAGCTGTCAGCTGAACAAACAGCCATCAGCTATTGGAAATGTATGGACACCTTTAGGCTTTGTTCCCACATATACAGTTTTGATGTGCTCTCTTGTTTACATAATTAGATTCTAATTATTATTTGATCTCTGCAATTCTGTTCAAATTGACTTTTGGGCTTTGCCATGTGCTCAGCATTACCAGACTTCATTATGTGATCAGCTTTACCGGGCTTTATCATGTGATCGACATTACCAGGTTTAATCATGTGCGCAGAATTACCAGGCTTCATCATGTGATCAGCATTACTAGGCTTTGTCACGTGATCAGCATTACTGAGCTTGTTAAGGGGATAAGCATTACTAGGCTTCATCATGTGCTCAGCATTACCAGGCTTCATCATGTGCTCAGCATTACCAGGCTTCATCATGTGATCAGGATTACCAGGCTTCATCATGTGATCAGCATTACCAGGCTTCATCATGTGCTCAGCATTACCAGGCTTCATCATGTGATCAGCATTACCAGGCTTCATCATGTGCTCAGCATTACCAGGCTTCATCATGTGATCAGCATTACCAGGCTTCATCATTTGCTTAGCATTACCAGACTTCATCATGTGCTTAGCATTACCAGACTTCATCATGTGCTTAGCATTACCAGACTTCATCATGTGCTCAGCATTACCAGGCTTCATCATGTGCTCAGCATTACCAGACTTCATCATGTGATCAGCATTATCAGGCTTCATCATGTGATCAGCATTACCAGGCTTCATCATTTGCTTAGCATTACCAGACTTCATCATGTGCTTAGCATTACCAGACTTCATCATGTGCTCAGCATTACCAGGCTTCATCATGTGCTCAGCATTACCAGACTTCATCATGTGATCAGCATTATCAGGCTTCATCATGTGATCAGCATTATCAGGCTTCATCATGTGATCAGCATTACCGGGCTTCATCATGTGCTCAGCATTACCAGACTTCATCATGTGATCAGCATTATCAGGCTTCATCATGTGATCAGCATTATCAGGCTTCATCATGTGATCAGCATTACCAGGCTTCATCATGTGCTTGGCATTACCAGGCTTCATCATGTGCTCAGTATTACCAGACTTCATCATGTGATTGGCATTACCAGACTTCATCATGTGATTGGCATTACCAGACTTCATCATGTGATTGGCATTACCAGACTTCATCATGTGATTGGCATTACCAGACTTCATCATGTTATCAGCATTACCAGGCTTCATCATGTGATCAGCATTACCAGGCTTCATCAGATAATTTATAACAGAAAGATGAAGACCAGTAATGCCGATCACATAATGAAGCCTGATAATGCTGATCACATGATGAAGCCTGGTAATGCCGATCACATGATGAAGCCTGGTAATGCTGATCACATGATGAAGCCTGGTTATGCTGAGCACATGATGAAGGCTGGTAACACTGATCACATGATGAAGCCTGGTAACGCTGATCACATAATGAAGCCTGGTAATGCTGATCACATGATGGAGCCTGGTAATGCTGATCACATGATGAAGCCTGGTAATGCTGATCACATGATGAAGCCTGGTAATGCTGATCACATGATGGAGCCTGGTAATGCTGATCACATGATGAAGCCTGGTAATGCTGATCACATTTTGAAGCCTGGTAATGCTGATCACATGATGGAGCCTGGTAATGCTGATCTCATGACGGAGCCTGATAACGCTGATCCCATAGCAAAACACAGGCAAATAAACAAACAAAGACAAGAAAACTGCAAATGTGGGAACATAGCCGAAGGCCAGATTCATGCCTATTTTCCATTACACACTAGACACAAAGTGTGCCTGACATCCCCCAATTGACTTCAATAGGGTTCAAATGTATTTTTACTTGGTGTCTAGTATTTTTAACATAAAAAGCATCAAACAGAACCTCCAACCCAGGTGTGAACCCCGCCATATTGGAAATCCCTCCTACAGAGTTCTGTTGTCTGTGTTGCAGCAAACCATAGGTGTTGGACCGCCTGTATACCATACAAAGCGTATAGAGTATAATTTCTACTGCAGCATAAGATATAAGATCTCATAGTAATCCCAGCAATAAAACAACAAAGTCATTGGGAATTTTACACTATTGGTGGATTTACTCTGTAGTTTCCTTTATGGATTGCTGTGGCTTAGGATGATTGATTCATAGACTTGCTGTCCATCACAATCAATGTAGCTGTCAGTCTTTTATAGTTTATTAACCTCTTTCTGTGCAGGTCTTTATAATGGAAGATTATTGACGGTTCTGCCCTATACATCGAGAGTTGAGCAGACTGAACAATGCCTCCAGAGGCTCCAGGACTGTGGCATCCAGGTACTACATCCCTATCTGACATACAACCTGTAATGCTGCCATATTGTAGCTGCAGATAGATGTTTACTGTTCTCTGGTCACCAGTATATAGATGAGACAATAGCTGCTCAGCCTCCCCCTCCCCTGTACAAAATACTTCTGTACGGGTCACCGAGGTCACAGAGCATGCTTACAAATAGGGGCTAGAGATGTTCATTGTGGCCATGTCCATGGATCCTTCAAAGTAACTGCCATCCTCTGTGTGGTACTCCTGCCAGTAGTTGAGATAGCCAGTGACGCCAATTCTGTGGTGTACGGCTAGTGGTGGTAGTGTCATGATGCCAGTGCTAGTCCAACACACAGGTGTGATGTTGGTACCTGTTTTGTATGTCGCCGGTAGTGTTCCCCTAATGGTCGGTAACCTGCCGGTTTGTTGCGAGTCCCTTGTGCTCTTGTCATGGCAGTCCTGAGTGGCAACTGACCCACCCAGACTGTTGGTACCGCCACCCACAGAAGGGGGAAAAATAATCCAAGGTGTGCTGTGCTGTGTTGTGTGTATAGGTTCACATTTAGATTCTGTCTGACCACCTTCTGCAACCTGGTATTGAACAACCTGTCCCAGTAGGGTAGTACAATCCCCAGCCGTGGTTATTTGGGTGTAGCTAGGTGTCCTAGGTTTCCCAGTTACCTTTGCGCGATAGGATACGTGGCCCTTCTGTACTGGCTGCTTTGGTCTATTCAGGCTATCCTTTCAGGATACTGCCCTGCACTTTTAAGACATGTTACTGGTGTGGGTCAGGGTATTCCTTGGTGACTCCTCTACCTTGTGTGTGCTTAGCACTGCATAATATAAGTGGCTGTTTGTATAGAAGAACTGTTGGTCTCTAGTTGCATCTGTTTACTTCGATAGCTAGACTCAAGTAACTGTGTCACTTTCTCCCACACAGAGCTAACTCCTCCTAGAGGGGGTGAGTGTATAGAGCAGAGAAAGAGAGAGCACCTCCTAGTGGCAGCATAGAACACATGGTACACACCTAAACATTAACCCATTACCTTCTTCAGCTGTGCACAAAAGAACATATAACTAGAGATGAGCGAACCTGGAGCATGCTCGAGTCCATCCGAACCCAAACTTTCGGCATTTGATTAGCGGTGGCTGCTGAAGTTGGATAAAGGCCTAAGGCTATGTGGAAAACATGGATATAGTCATTGGCTGTATCCATGTTTTCCAGACAACCTTAGAGCTTTATCCAAGTTCAACAGCCCCCGCTAATCAAATGCCGAATGATCTGGTTCGGATGGACTCGAACCCGAACCCTGTTCACTTATCTCTACATATAACCATAAGAGACACTGACACCTAGTGGGGAAACTGAAAATAGCTCATTCACCACTTAACCTGAGAGAAAGCTTTTTGACGGGTGCAAAGAACACTAACAGTGGGACACCACACTCTGGGTCTCTGGTCATGTCTGTTTTTTTTTAGGATTTATTGTTTTCCATGTATTCTGGAGGAATTGTCTTTAACACATTGATGTTTACTCGAGACCTTTAATGGCTCTTGTTCTGTTCTACTTGGTGACCATCTAAAGGGCCTGCTGTACCCAGGACATATGTAACCTTGGCCGGGGTGTAACTAATGCCCTGAGGGCTTCCAGCTAAATTTTTGATCTGTCCCCAACGTACAATCTTACATTGTGTGCTTGCTAAAATGGCTTCCTGATAAAAGTCACAAAAATAGATATGTTATGTAGATAATTCCACATACTGACACAGCTCTGAGGAATACTGGTTCTTATTGAGAAGACCTGGCAGGTGTATAGAGTCTAAAGACCCTATTACACAAAATAATTATCGTCCATATTCGGCCGTTACGGCCCATAATCGTTTTGTGTAATAGAAGACAACGATCAGCCGACATGAACGATGTCGGCTGATCGTTGCAGTCGTTTGTCTTTCAACTTGCTGTTGTCCCTATGTGGAATAGGATTCTGGACTCCCTAGTGTGAAACCACTCTTAAAGGGAATCTGTCAGTTCTATATCATACTGGGAACTCCATCATCAAGAAAGCATTGCTGAGCCACTGCATACATACCTCCTCCCTCCCCCACCTTTCCCAGGCATCATTATTGTCATGCACAGTGATGGAAGCCCTGTATGTATATTAATCAAGTCAGGGTTTTCCGAGCCACCTCCCACCCCCCGTGCTGCTGTGCCTTAGCAATGCTGCACAGCATGATATAGAACTGTCATATTCTATTTATGCGTTAACATAGGATAACACTGCAGATTTCATGCTGCGTAAATGAATGTTACTAAATGATTGAACACAATATCAAATCCACAGAAAACCTGGTACATAGGAGTGTACCGTGAAAAAAAGATTTGTGATGGGTCAAACATGTGTCAACAGGTGGCAGCAGAGAGACATTTTTCTTGTTGTCGCCCAAAAATCTATGTCGCCCGTCTATTATAGGAACCCACAATCATCAGACCCAAGTGGCCGCTGTGCTCTAGGGTTACCCAGATTAGAAAAACATAGCTGTTTTTTTCAGGTAAACAGCACCACACCTGTCTTCATGTCGTGAAGTGTATTACAACTCAGCTCCAGTCGGTTCAATGGAATTGGGCTGCAATACCACACACAAACTGAGGACAAGGGTGGCGCTGTTCCTGGATGAAAGCAGCTATGTTTATCTAATCCTAACCCTTTAAGTGTTCATTTTAGACACTGCGGTTTGTGTTACTATCTAACAATAGGCCATGAGTGGTGTCTCCTGTCTCTATGGGTAAATGGGTGTATGTATTAGACGTGGTTAGTAGCCATTATTGGGTCACAGTTAATGTTATCACCACTTTCCTTCTTCTCCTCCGCAGGTCCCAGTGGAGCAGTGTAAAGACTCCCTACAGATCCCGGCTCTCATCCCCGAGGTTCACAGATACATCTTCTTTAGCTCTAGAGGCTTTGTTATAATCCTGGCAATGGTAAGTGTCAAGTCTTTGTGCCTCTGGCGGAACAAAACTCAATTTTGTTGTTCAGTGAGAAACATGAAATGAGGAGCGGGAGCGTTCCCTCCAAGAAGATGAGAATAATGTGCACCGGCGATGAGCAGCTCTGGGCTCCGACATCAGAAGCTTCCTTTGTGTTCCGGCAATTGTAGCTGAATATTTATTTCTCATGTTCTGATCCTGAAATGACTCTCATCAGAGACCCGTTCTTTCATAATGCGGCCCCAATGGTGACCGGCTGATAGGGCTGGGGTCCGCACCCTGTACCCATGTTTCACCCCGCTGCATAGCCAATGGCTATCATACAATTCCGACTGGAAGTTGTTCCCCCTCTATCATGTCCATATGCTGTAAGAGGGACAGGGATAGACCTCATAAGGAAGCTCCTCTAAGTTGCTGCCGTGACTGGGGGTGCTTAAGTGGTATACAGCAGGTGGGCTCTGGTGTTTTCACTGGGGCACTTGTCATGGTGGCCAGGAGTGATGTTTCCCACCCCTGGACACACTGGCGTTGGGCTTCGTAAGGGTAGCACAATGTGTAGGTGCGGTGGAGAAATGAGCACAGAGTCCAGCACTTAAACAGAACGTGACTGTACTTAAGACAGGGGCATAACTTCCACTAAAGCAGTCATAGCGGCTGCTACTGGGCCCACTGCATCAGGGAGCCCTGTGCCCTGCTCCTGCAATACACAGGGCCCCCTCAACTGCCATCATTTGGATGACAGGGTTCTGCAAATGTCCCTCCTGACCACCACTTTCTGTTAAACAGTTATGACTACACTTTACGACTGTTACACTAGTTACACCCCTGACTTAAGAACCTCAGTGAAATCCAAGTTAAGGGAGTAAACAACTTGCTAGGTGCAGGTACAAGTATCCGTGGTGCTTAAGGTAATGACATAGATAAGAAGGTAGCAGGAGAAGAAGTGTAGCTTGACTTTAAAGAGGTATTGGGGGGGGGGGGGGGGGGGGGGGGGGGTATAGCTGCCTTGGGGACCTTGTCTAATTAGAAGTGTACTCTGCAAGGATAGTGTAGAGCGCGACTTAGTGTTTCTGTAGAAAATCCTCGTACTCACAGTTAGGAGAGAAAGAACTGGATAAAAGACCACCATTTCCCAAACCAGCCTATAGACTATCAGGTTTCGTAGTACGAGTCCCAGGCATGAACAACTGGGTGAAGCTAACTTCTCAAGATTACCCAAGGAGGTCAAGCAGTTACCTGTTGGATACTTCGGCCTAGACCCTTTGTCCTACTGAGGATCAATCACTTGGCTTTGCGGATTGTCCTGACGGTTAAGAAGGATCCCAGGTGTAGGCAAGGTTACCCCACCTGTGGGTTTAGCAGTGCATCTCTGCTTGGAAAGTCTCTCTGAAGGAAGACCTGTAGCTCTGTCTGTGTCTTAGGGTACTATTACACGGAACGATAATTGGCCGAATCGGCCCTTTTTTGTGTTGTGTAATAAACACAACGATCAGTCGATGATTGTTCTCATCCACTGATCATTGATATAGGTTTGGACCTATAGTTGTCGGGCGCCGACCGAGCATCACTACGTGTAATAACAGTGTGCGGCTAGCAATATGCAAAGAAGAATACATTACCTGTCCATGCTGCAGGGCTCCTCTTGGGCTCTGCTTCTCACTGGGTCCTGCGCACTCCAGCTTCAGAGAGGTCTGTCTGAGCTGACAGGCTGCTCAGCCAATCACAGGCCAGGACCGCCGTGGCCAGTGATTGGCTGAGCGGCCTGTCAGCTGAGACAGGCTGCTCTGGAGCTGCAGCGCACAGAACGCGGAGAGAAGCAGAGCGCAAGAGGAGCCCTGCAGCCTGGACAGGTAATGTATACAGTTTAAACAAGGGCTGCAAGGATATCGGTAACAATGTCCCTGCAGCCCTTGTTAAACGATTATCGGGCGGTGTAATAGCCCCAGTAAACGAGCGCCGATCTAGCAGATTGGCGCTCGTTTACAGTTATTATCGGGCCTCCATTGCACGTCTAATAGTACCCTAAGTCTCTCCACCATCCACTAGACAAAAGACCAAAAAAGACCCTCCCACGAGGAACTAACTGATCTATATATGGGTGACCGGGTCTAACCTCCTATTGGTGGGCCACATACTAGAGAGAGAAGAGGGAAGAAGTGTATTAGATGGGTTGTGTGTGAGGTACCTGCACCAGTGATTGGTTGAATAGAACAAACCAACAGTTAACCCTTTACCTTCAGCCATGCATACAGACAAATTGGGGAGAGTGGGAGACAAAGTGGTGATGGTGGCAATTAAAAAAGAATGATGATGATCTGTTCAGTAGAGATACACTAGGGTTTAAAGGGATTTTGCAGATGACAGCTCAAGCCTTCTGCTCCCCGGCGCTCACTTTCTGCATTTCCATCCGCAACATCAGTGACATCATGCAGCTGTGGGACAAGGTTTTGCCTGCAGGAGATGTTTAGGATATACATCCACCCCCTTCCATCTCGGAATGTATACTTCTGAGACATGTAAATACAAGAAGTAAGAGCCAGGGAGCAGAAGGCTTGAGCCGCTCCCATAAGAGTTCTGTTAAATGATTACGATTCTTTCAACAAGCTCTGCATTATATCTTATCAGAGAAACATGCCTCTTTATCTACTTATCAGGCTTCTTCTACTCCACTTTATTGTAAAAACTAGCTTCAAGGATTAATTCACTGAAGGATGAAGTTACACCTGCCCATAAAAGTCTAGGGAGAGGGGAGAGGAGACGTTAGCTAAAGAATGAGACAGAAACAGAGAGAGTACAAGGAGCAAAAGGGAGTTGAAGGCTCAAGCCATCTTTTTCTTCTTGGGGAAAAAAAAAACATTTAAACAATTACAAATTCTTCAATTAGCTCTACAGTATATCTTATCAGAGAAAAATGCCTCTTTAACCATATATCATGCTTCCTTCCTTCTACTCCACCTTCTAAACTCATTATTTACTGTAAAAAATAGCTCAAGTCCATCTTCAAGGATCAGTTCACTGAAGGATTAGGTTACAGCTCACAGGTAGGTTACTGCCCGCAGAAGTCTAGGGTGACAGGAGAGGAGAAATTATCTAAAGAATAAGACAGAAGCAAGCAGATGCTTCTCTAGTAAGTATTATTTCTGGCCCCAGTAGTGGATTCACTGCTCACACTGCTTAGTACAGCTCTCTAACGTCCTCCATGCTGCTGCTCCTTCTGGGCGTGCTCGATGGAGATATAGGGTTATTAGTATCTCCTTTTCTGTGTATGTGCAGTGTATGGAAGACATCATTTAGGTTAGGCTTCACCTACTAGCTAGGAAGACCTGAAAATTAGAGAAGAAGATAACTTAAGTCCGTCTTCAAGGATCAGTTCACTAAAGGATTAGGTTACAGCTGCCCAAAGAAGTCTAGGGTGACAGAAGAGGAGGAATTAGCTAAAGAATAAGACAGAAGCAAACATATACTTCTCTAGTAAGTGTTATTTCTGGCCCCAGTAGTGGACTCACTGCTCAAACTGCTTAGTAAAGCTCTCTAATGTCCTCCATGCTTCTGCTCCTTCTGGGGGGGTGCTATGGAGATATAGAGTTATTAGTATGTCCTTTTCTGTGTATGTGCAGTGTATGGGAGACATCATTGAGGTTAGGCCTCACCCACTAGCTAGGGAGAACTGAAAGTTGGAGATGGAGACTTCCCAGGGGAAAACTGGATAAGAATCTCGTATATACGTTATACTCCTCATGTACACAAATACATACAACATCACGTGTTTTGCCTTCTAGGTCATATATGCCTCCATTTGGATCAATCTCTACTCCACTGCACAGCTCTTCTCCGATGGCCATAGCTGGGTGACCAGTATACCTGTCACCATAACTGCTGCCGCTGTCACCGTTGTGGTCATCGCCGCCATCAACAAGCAGCAAAGGAAGGTTAGTCGCCCCTTAGTAATATTAGGGGGAAGGAGTGTTATATTTTACATCACATCAACATCACATGAATCCTCCCTCCATCATGGCAGATAAATGTCAACACCGATATAAGACTGGCAGCAGCCAACGAGATCTTCATGGAGTACAACGTCCTGCTGGGCCTCAGCGACCGATCAAGAAGTTGTCAGAGTGTTCCCTCCGTATCCTTTACACTAAAATCATAAATGCTTCAAGGAAATATAACCAAGTTCAAGTTGCCACTTCTACGCCGGGTCTGTATGCACTCCGAGCAGTACAAAAGCTGCAACACTGGCAGTCTTATGGGTCCATTAATGAAAATGTAGAATACTACCACCAATGGTTGTTTCAGGAACTGCAGGGCTGCTTAAACCGTGTTCCTGACACAGTAAGATTCTGCATGCAGCGTTACTGATACTGAGTCTGCCCTGATGTCTATTCTAATGCATGTTATCATAATGGTCCCCATACACCTTATACTTTAGTTGGCTGTATCGGCCACTCGCAGCAGGTTCGACCATTGGTATGAGGTGTATGGAGTAGAGATGTGTGCAACTCGAGCTTGCTTGTTCGGCAAAGGGTGTATCCATGTTTTTCTGGACTCTAGGGCTTTATCCAACTTCTTTAGCTACCGGTATTCAAATGTCAAACAATCGGCCTTGAGCATGCTTGAGTTGCACTCATCTCTAGTATGGAGTAGAGATGATCGAACACCGGAAAAAGTTAGGTTCTATAGAACTCGAACCTTGTCGAACTTTCCGCATTTGATTCCCGATGCCTTCCTGTTCCGTGGGGAAGGAGGAGACAGCCTGGGTACCGCCTGGAGTTCCGGGATACAGCCTAGGTTATAGGCTGTATCCCTGTTTTCCAGGCAGTGCCCGGACTGTCTCCTCCTTCCCCACAGAACGGGAAGGCATCGAGAATCAAATGCGGAAGGCTCGACGAGGTTCGAGTTCGATAGATCCTAACTTTTTCCGGTGTTCGATCATCTCTTGTATTGAACTCTCCTGACCGACCACCAAAATATAGTCAGTGGATACAGCCGTCGAGAGTGATGGAAAATCACTTTCCCACCCCTTTGTTCTGGGAGAGATAAGCCACAGTCAGAGCTGTCTAGCTGCAGCTTTACCCTCCCCATAGAGAATACAGGAATGCTTTGCCGTGCTGAATATTCCTGTGTATGAGTAGCTTCACATGTAAAGCATCAGCATTGGATTTCTCGCTGCAGTGAAATCCGCTGCAGATGCTTGCCCATTCACTTCAATGGGCTGACATGCAATGACAATCCCGCTGCGAGTATGTCAAACTCAGCACCATAAACCCCCGCTGCCCGGGAATATACTGTATCGGGTCCCGGCTCCGGCTTGCTTCCGGGGCTCCTGCCGTCTTCTGGTGGTCAGCCAATCAGTGTGCTGCCCCGCCGCTAGTGACACTGACAGCTTCCCCGAATCTAATGTCTATTATAATGCTAACATGCGTTAAAGCGAATGTACCACTTTGCCTAATAAATTTTTTTTTTATATGACCTGGTCGGGGCCAGACCAGCAGGAATCGGGCAGCAGTTTGAAATATGTGAGGTGCCACCGAGATCTACGCGCCAGCGCTGACCATGTTATATGAATAAAAATTTATTATCCAAAGTGGTACATTTAAAATAGACATCAGGGGAGTCTCAGTATCACTAGAACTGTTTGCAGCATCTGTGTAAGGACCAGGGTTTGAGCAGCCCTGCAGTTCCTGACACAACCACTGGTGGCAGCATGTCACCCCTTTTTGCTGCTGCTCAATAAAGAAATATTAAACCGAATCATTTTTATTTGCCGAAATACCCCTTTTAATACGCATATCCCTTTTTGCTCCGTTTTCTTATCCATATTTATATCTGTAGATTGCGGTTTGCGGTATATGGAAATAAAGTGAGATTTGTTATCCATATGCATACAATAATGTAATGGTAAGCGATAAAACTCCTAACTATTCGTCTCACTCTGGATATAGAATGTGAGATACGCCGTATAATACATATTCATTACTGGTAAACCTTGAGGAGATGTTTGCTTCCTTCAATGGCTGAGCAGCACTTAGCCAAGTAAATCATTCGGCAGAACGTGACGTCCCTGTAGATGATGGAGTCCGCCGCATGAGCTCAGCACTTAGGCTCTAATTCCTGAATGAATCATCCTGTTCATTTAACACAAACTGAACGAATATATTTCCTTTAATTCACCGTCCAGCTCTGCTTCATATATTTCCATTTGTGGGGCTGCCACCAGAGACTCTCCCAGCGACTGGCCAATATGAGCGAGGTAAGGAGAAGAGATATAGGGCTCCCCGTCCTGCCAGACGCCTGACACAATGGATGGTTGTGATGGAGAACTAGCTGTTTTTTCTATTATGTCTTTGTTATATGCAGGATGACCTCAGAAAGTTCCTGGGCCAGCTATTTATCTTCATAGAAACCCCTGCTGACCCCACATTGGCACAAACTAATCATGGGGACAATACAACGGAAGAGAGCCCCCTGCTGGCCAGTGGTTCCCGGCATAAACCTGTTCTGTGCAACAAGAAGATTCCACTTGTTCTGCGGAGTCATCCAGAAGTGAGTGAAACTGAAATGTAGCATTAATGAAGCAGTGTTGACGTCAAACAACTTCCCTCCATGTGATAGCCTATGTGGTTCCTAACATTTCTGTAAATCACTTCATTTACCAAAATTGATCCAGGAAAAAAAGTCCTAAAGTCTTGGCCACTAGATGTCTCCCTTTTTATGCATTCAGGTGTCCACTGCTTGTTGTTAGGGAAATTTTGTCTCTAGTAACAGAGAGACCAGGACAGAACACAGGAAAAGGGGGGATTAGCATCTGCAATGTGCAGGAGAGGGGAGAGAGCCGGGGCTGTATATCTGCTATCTTTGAGCCTGGCTGCCCCTCCAGAGGATCCTCACTGTCCCTGAAAGGTAAATAAAAATGTACCCGTCATTAATAAAAACTTGAGAAATGTCAAAAGTTTTGATCGGTCAGAGTCTCACAACTGGGGAGATGCATGTGGTAGAGGGCTTCGCTTCCTCACTGTCAATCATCTCCATTCGTTGATCCCATAGACTTATAATGGAGCTGCCTTTTTTTAAATGGCAGGTGCACAGTAAAGTTATTGTCTATCTGCATAATAGGAGATAACAAACTGGGACCCCCCCACACACGCACACCCACCCACTCAGTATATGAGAACAGAGGTCACCCCAGTGGAGCGGTGGTGCATATGCCACCCTGTTTATTTACTCTGAGACTTCCTAATATTGGAGGTGCCATAGAATAGAATAGGGGCCCAGCACCATTTACTTGGGGACCTATGACCTCCATTATCATTATCTATGTGGGTCCCAGTGGTCAGACCCCCAGTGATCAGCCATTTATTACCTACCCTGAAGCATAGCCCCATTAATAGAGACATTTTACAGGGAGAGGATGATGACTATTAGTAACCATAATACACTGACATCTGCTATACCCTGTTTAAAAAGTTTGAAACTTTCGGCTCATTCTAGAGATTGGCAGAAGTGCTGAGCTGAGCGCTTCACTCCAGGAGACAGACACTAAGTCTATGGAGTCCTGCAGTAAGCGGGGGGAATAAAATAGTTCACATATCCTTATACCCCCTATATAACCAGAGGTAAACCACTAGTGCTGACCAATCCCAGCCTTCCGCATCAGTGTATAAGGTTATATATAGGACTCTATTATGCAGTATTAGTGATCGTATGACGGCATGCCATTAGCTCTAATGGTGCTTGGCGGTGGCCTGTAACCAGAGGCTGCGGGGGACCGGGGTGCGTGACATAGCCTTGGTTAAAGTGATAATGTGCAGTATATTACTGTGCCTTGTAAACCTCAGGCTGTGAGTTGTAGGTTGGGCACGGCAGGGGGGGTCTCATAGCTCGGCTGATCCTGTCCTAGAAAAGCACTGCATATGTTTTCCTCACGTATAAAATCTCATTGGAACTAATGTCGTCTCTCTAGGTGATGGCTCGGCAGCTCCTGATAATAGCCAGCGCATGTTACGTGCGTCTCCTCACCTCCGGACAGCTGCCGCGGGCCCATGGCGCAGGTCACACCGGGGTCCTCGATGTACCGTGTCCTTGTCAGTTCATCGAGTGCAGCATCATTGCCCCCGGCCCATGCTTCCCATGTCTGTAGGGGAGGAAAAGAAAATCGGAACAAGCGCCTAAGGATCTCCATGGAGTCCGATGTCCGTCCTAGGGACGGCGGCTCTATATACAGATCATCCAGCCTGGACGACCAATTGTGAACTTAAATGGCGGCTGCTGAAGAGGAGGGAAGGAAGGTTGTGCCGCGACTTGGAATGTTTACAATGACGACGAGAGCCATAATGACTGGACGTGAACAAAGACAAATCCTTCTTCCCATTGGAGGAAGATGCCAAGAGACATGTAAAACATGGAGGGTAACTGGCTGCATTGACCAGAACAGAACTTTACCCCTTATACCAGATGTCTCCAACATGTGACCCTCCAGCTGGTAAAAAAAACTACAACTAGTGGCTGTCCGGGCATGCTGGGAGTTGTAGTCTTGTAAGAGCTGGAGACCATTGCCTTATACTCTAGTGTCATGATAAACTGCTATCTGTGCTGCCTCCATTGCCCCTAGTATTGCTGCTGTAAGTAGGTAATTTAAAGGATTATTCCCATTTTGTAAACGTGGCTTCCCGGTCCTCTTTGGCCACCAAGCCAAAAGCATCACCACCACTTTTGTCATGGAGGCGATGGTGCACTCGCAACACTATAAACTTTGGGTGGGTGAGGATGTGATACTCTAAGGGGATGGGGCAGTGTACAGGTAATAGAGGAGAAGGAGTTTTAAAGGGGGAGTTCAACAATAGAGAATTCATAACTGCTCTCTTCCAAAAGCAGTGCCCCGCCTGTCCTCAGGTTGTGTGTGCTATTAGTACCTGACTCCATTCACTTCAATAGAAATTAGCTGCCAAACCCAAACCGAGGATGAGTGCCGCTGTTTCTGGAATAGAGCATCTATGGATAACCTATACAAAGGACAACACAGAGCAGTACAGCCACACGGTGATACGGACACCTCCACAGTGTCACGGTGCACGAGGTACCATTTTAGATCATTTCTGCTACCTCCTAAATTGGCTCTCTAGACAAAGTGTATTATTTTTCTAAAAACACAGCTACTCTCTTGTAAAAAAACAGTGTCACCCCTGTCCTCAGGTTGTGTGTGGTATTACAATTCAGTTCCATTTACTTCTATGAAACAAGAGTTGCAAAACCCCACACCGAATCTGAGGACAAGAGTGGAGCTGTTTCTGGGAGAATGTTTTTTTAAGACTGGACAACCCCTTTAAGTCGGCCATACACATTAGAGCAAAGGTGTCAAACTGCAGCCCTCCAGCTGTTGCAGAACTACAATTCCCATCATGCCTGAACAGCTAAAATTTTGGCTTTCCAGGCATCATGGGAACTGTAGTTTTGAAACAGCTGGAGGGCCGCAGTTTGACCCCCTGCATTAGATAAGTCAGTCAACGTCCATCTAAGGGTGGTAGCAGCCTTGGTTTGAGCTTATGGTATCAACTAGATTTGCTGCTGCTATACAGTCCAAATCTAGGGGCAATGCTGCTAACACCCCTGTAAGAGCTCCCCAATAAAATCCTGACATGTTCAACCCCTTAGGGACCCATTTTGGGCCTCATCGACCAAGCTAATTTCTTGTCGCCTCCCAGGAGCCATAACTATTTTTGCCATATGAGGACTTGTTTTCTGCAGGACAAGTTTCATTTTTATTGGCACCATATTGGAGTTAATGTAACTGAATAACTTTTATTAACCCCTTTTTTATTGGGGGGGGGGGGGTAGCAGAATGGAAAAAATGTAATTTATTTTTTATGCACATTAAATGTATGCTATTCAGTGCGTGTTATACTCTCTGGGTCACTATGTATACGGTAATATGAAAGAACTATACAAAATGTAAACGTTATAGTAGTTAAAAATAACTTGACATGTGATCAGGCACGTCAAAAATTATTACAGCGAGTCTTGCTCCACTCACATCCACTTGTTTTTTTAAATGACAGGTACTCCAAGCGTTGGTACTTTGGCACAATATAAACTAATTAAAAAAAAAAAAAAAAAAAAATTTTAATGTTCTGAATCACTATGGGAAACTAATGAATGATCAGCACCAGGACAGAGGCTGTAATACACCACTAGGTTCCTGCATCAATGTGGTTGTTGGTGCCAATAGTTGCCATCGCAGCTGGGACCTAAAAAAAAAAAAAAAGGCCCCCTAAGGTCAGCCATATCTTTATGCCCTATAAGCCGTGTCAGAGACTCCATCTCCCAGCCGGGCGCGCACCCAGTGCTTCATGCCAGGCCTATGCTCGGAAGTAGACTGGCGCCAGGCGTGGAAACCAGTCGGCTGTTAAAAAAAAAAAAAAAAAAAAGGACCCTGGCACCGGCCTGTTTATGTACCACTGGACCTAGTGGGCCTATTACTATAATAGAGGTCAAATTGTAATCCCCCCCTCTTCAAAGAAAGTAAACACCAATGCCCACACCTGTAGTTATATAGCAGTATACCACCCTTCTCACACACCCACCGTACCTCATGTTTAGATGGGGCAGAAGGACTAGGATTGGTAGTGACTCCTGCACAACCTCTTAACTCCAGTTTAATCACCTCCACATTGCCCCCTCAATCAGTCCAATGTTATAATGTAGCATTTCCCAACCTGAAGGCGGTCAGACCATGATGAGAGTCGCAGAGTTGGGAACAAGATCACTAGTCATTGTAACATTTGGAGATGAAGTGGATACCAGTCTGGCCAGTTTCAGTCACTTACTGGTGTTGAGTGCTTTGCCAGTGAGGCAGAACAGGTAGCAAGTTACTAGTGTATTTAACTGCCCATGTGGGGTTTAAATAGTCACGTTACCCTTTCTGGAGTTCCCCTTTGAGTATTCAATCTTCCAGCTTCATGTACCAAAGAGCAGAGATTTAAAAAAAAAAAAAAAAAAATAAGTCCAATGGGCGCCCCTAGACAGTGCCTGTATGCACGCTTAAACGGGAGAAGCCATCAGTCACTGTACGACTGCCACCTGGACTAAGCAGAGACTTAAAGGGATTATGTGGCAAGCAACTACCCAACAGGAAAAAAATGGCAGAAACTACCCAAACCGAGGTGGAAATGACACTTGGCTTCCATCAGATCTATAGATTCATTTCATTGTATGCATTGGCAGATTCCCTTATGTGTACAGTGAACGGACAACACAAACAAGCCTAAGTCTCCCAAATTACATTGCAGTGAGGAAGGATTGGGTGAGGCTTATGTGGCTTTCTGCAGAACAAACCAATATTCCACAATGAAGATCAAGCAGAGACGAGGTTCACGTAATACTAGGGAACACGTCTATTCCATTAAAATGCATAGTAGATATCATTTATACAAAGGATACAGCATATACCAAAAACATAATAAACCTAAAGTACACTAAGACCTCTGAATGGGGTTTGCTGATATCCATGCCAGTGCTTGTCATTTCCATTAATATTTAGTATAGCCCTGACACCTGCCTTATGCCGCTGGACACATGACCTTCCCCTATAGTCAGGTTATATGTTCTGAATATGGTGAAAGCTATTTTTTTTTATTGGATTCACACTGTGGGAACTCTAATAAGGAACCAGGCATACAGGGAACCATCAAATTGTTATATAGCGAGCGTTCCCAAGCAGGACCCAAGAGACACAGACAGTCAGCTACATAAATGTGATTTTTCACGGAACAGCTACAGAGCTGCTGGAGGCAGAAGCAATCCTCTGCATCTATTAATCATAGTGTAACACAGGGGCTGGAGAAGAGAAGCCATCATGTTATCGGGAGCCATAGGATGGTTTGGGATATGGACCTGAACTAACGCAAACATCCAGCAGACAAGGCACAGGCTGATGCTATGGATTCCCTATGGAAAACTCTTCTGCCCAAATACCTATTGGCAAGTAAAGCGGCTTCCTAAGAAACCAATCCCAGTTTCCGCTGTAATTCACTGTATCAGTTGTCTTAGACCTGTGACTAATACATCCAGTTTCCACCTGCTCATAGTGCTACAATGCTTAGAGGGGTTATCCAGCGCTACAAAAACATGGCCACTTTCTTCCAGAGACAGACCCACTCTTGTCTCCAGTTTGGGTGGGGTTTTCCTGCTCACTTCCATTGAAGTGAATGGAGCTTAATTGCAAACCGCACCTGAACTGGAGACAAGAGTTGTGTTGTCTCTGAAAGTGGCTGTTTTTGTAGCACTGGATAACCCCTTTAAAAAGGGGTTGTCCAGCCTGTTAAAGTTTAGTATCCGACTTGGACTAGAGAGAACATAACCGGTATATGATCAGACCTGCTCCCAGTTTCCTACCAGCCCAGGCTCCAATGCAAGGTTACGGTTCTGCGCACTGCAGTTCATATCCGCAAAGCATGGTGACGCAGCCCATCCCTCGCATGCAGAGAGAACAGGCTGTTTTATGATTGCTGCATACAATGGCCTCATGATGTTACACCAAGATGAAGCAGCACTTGGCCACCATATGTAGGTAAGGTTTTGCCGACATGTCACGATTGTAATAGAACACAACCCCCTGCAAGCAGGCTGTGTCACCATTATGCCTAGAAGTAAGCTGCTGAGGAGAGAGCAGCTGCAGTGAGAAACATGCGTTGAATGCTCTATTAAAGGGGTTATCCAGCGCTACAAAAACATGGCCACTTTCCCCCTACTGTTGACTCCAGATTGGGTGGGGTTTTGAAACTCCGTTCCATTGAAGTAAATGGAGCTTAATTGCAAACTGCACCTGACCTGGAGACAAGAGAGGGGGAAAAGTGGCCATGGTTTTGTAGCGCTGGATAACCCCTTTAAACTTCATTTACTTCAATGGAACAGAGTTTGAAACCACACCCAATCGGGAGACAAGAGAGGGGGAAAAGTGGACAAGTTTTTGTAGTGCTGGATAACCCTATTAAGGGTGCGTTCACACCTACAGGATCGCGGTGTGAACGCACCATAAAGGAGTTTTTTTTTTTTTTAAATGGTCGCTTTACTCCAGAAACAGCATCTCACGTCCTCCGTTTGGGTGTGGGTTTTGCAGCTCTGTTCCACTAAAGTGAATGCAGCTGAATTACAATTCCAGACACAATCTGAGGACAAGGGTGGTGCTGCTTTGCAAGTGGAGTCCCAGAGCCAGCTACCTCAGGGGCTTCTACCCTCCCTATCAGCCGTTAAGCCGTGTGTGAAGTAGCAAAGTTATCTACTCTGGACTTCCATTGTATTGCTGAGATTCCATAACCGAGACCTATACTGCCTTAAGAGTTCAGTAAAGACTAAGGGGCATTAATTCTCACATCCTTCTCCCCTTCCCCTCCCTCCCTCTCCCCCTTGCCAATATACATATTTTGAGTTCCTGTTGTACCAGTAACGTTCGCCTTAAGGCGCATAATGGTTATGCCTGTTTGGCAGCTGATAATACATAGGTTATACCGGTTACCCATTGAAGTACTAAGTCTGAGTACCTGGGATCCCGTTTCTCAGACTTCCCCCGTATAAGAAGCCACGTAGAACTTCTGTGTTATATTGTCATAGTTTTAGTGTTTGCTAGTTACTGTATATTGTGTTCTTAGTTACATGAGGTGATAGAGTTTTGATATGCATACACGATTAATGTCCTTGAATGTAAGGGGGTTGGGGACCCCGCGTAAGAGGGCAATGGTATTTGAACATGTTAGGAGGTACAATCCACATATACTGTGTCTTCAGGAGACGCACATGTTACCAGAGTCATACAGATTCCTAGCTAGACCTTGGGTACAGTGGTCCCTACATTCCTCACACTCATCTGCATCTAGAGGAGTATCTTTATTAATCCACAGGGCCCTGCGTTGGGAACCAGGTCACACCTACATAGACCCCGAAGGAAGGGCGGTGTTTGCCCAAGGGAGGATTGCCCAGGTACCAGTGGTCCTCGTTGGTATATACCTACCCCCCCCCCGGCCCCTATCAGCATTTTACATGAAGCCATAAAGTTTGCATCGGCGTACCCAAACTCTATAATACTGTGCATGGGTGATTATAATATGACATATGATCCTGTATTAGACAGATTCCATATGGCCATAGGGCCTGACGCTGCCTCCGGGCCTTCCCCTCTGGCGCGACTCATGATGGAAGTGGGATGGCTGGACCTATGGAGAATGGCCCACCCTCGGGTACAGGAATATACATGCCATGGGGCGGGTGGGCATAGCCTCTCCCGCATTGACTATGTATTCGGTAACCCCCGGGCCCGAGTGGCCATGGTAGATGTGTTCCATGTCCAACGAGCAGTGTCCGATCACTCGGCCATTATAGTAGATCTCAATCTTACTCCTTTTACTGCCCCGACTGGACCGAGGAAAATACACCCATTTTGGCTGTCATTATTTGGGGACCGGGATAGAATCCCAGACCAGCTGGCCGTGTTTATACAGGCTAATCGGCCTGAGGTCCACAACCCATTATATTGGGAGACCCTGAAGGCCTACCTCCGAGGATGTGTACATTCCTCAATTTCCTTCCATAAGCGAGAGGCCACCCGGGTGGAGGATGAGGCGGCTGCCCTATGTGCTAGACTAGAGGCAGAGTTTATTGCCCAGCCCACAGAACATACCAGGAGGGAATGGCTGCTGGCTGGAAGATCCTATATGACTGTGTTACATGAAAAAGCTAAACGCAAGGTGTTCTTTACAAACCAACGTTACTTTGAACAGGGCAACCAGTCCAGCAGTCTCCTTGCCTATCTCATCCATCAAAACACGGCCTCCCCAGCTATACTCCAGGTACGAGACGCCACGGGCCGTCTGGCCACGGGCAGCGAGGAAATCTCAGAGGTCTTCGTGCAATATTACAGGGACTTATACAGTACCAGATTGATCCACTCCCCGGCAGACATTTCTTCTTTCCTAGCTTCTATCCCCCTCCCTACCCTTACTAATGATTTCATATCTTTCCTAGATGCTCCTATAACACTTGAAGAGCTAGGAGATGCGCTGGCTTCTCTGGCTAAAGGTAAGGCCTCCGGGCCGGATGGCTTCCCCACCGAGCTGTATGTGCAATACCAGGACATCCTTCTCCCTCAACTGTTGGGGGTGCTTAAAGCATCATTTGAGGAGGGAAGGCTGCCAGACTCATTCTATGAGGCCAACATAGTACTGCTGCTGAAGCCAGATAAGGACCCTCTGATATGTGGTTCTTATAGACCCATATCACTTTTAAACTCAGATTACAAGATACTAACTAAATTACTGGCAAATCGCCTTAATAAGTTGGTCCCTACTATCATACACTCGGACCAATCTGGCTTTGTCCCTGGCCGCAGTACTTCTGACAACCTAAGAAGGGTGTAGGTGACCGTCCAGCGGGGAGTGTATGATGATAGGGACTGGGCCTTGGCATCCCTGGATGCCGCCAAGGCCTTCGATTCAGTGGAAATTCCCTTCCTATTAGAGGTCCTAAGACGGATGGGATTTGGGCAGAATTTTGTCTGATGGATCTCTATCCTCTATGAAGCCCCAAGAGCTGCTATAGCACTGAATGGTATACTATCCCCCTCCTTTTCCCTGCAACGTGGTACCCGCCAGGGCTGTCCCCTCTCTCCCCTCCTTTTCATTCTCTCTATTGAGCCACTCGCTTCTCTTCTTAGACATGACCCCCTATTGTCGGGTATTCCCCACTCTGCCGGGGAGGATAGAGTCGGCCTTTATGCCGACGACCTTATTTTATTCCTATCTGATCCTGAGAGGTCTTTGCCTGTGGCCATTCGGCTGATAGATACTTTTGGGACATATTCCGGCCTCTCTATTAACTGGGGCAAGTCCTCCCTGCAGTTTCTTAGTTCATTTAGAGATGGTAGTGTGGGCTCTGAGTTGGAAGGTTTGACCGTGGTGGACCATTTTAAATATCTAGGCATCATGATAGCCAAAACCCCCGCACAGTCACTGGCGCTAAATGTTCTTCCACTGTTGGGACATTTTCGCAACAAATTTAGAATTTGGGCCTCACTGCCGTTGTCGGTAGTGGGCCGAATTAATTTAATTAAAATGGTGGTCCTGCCCAAATGCCTTTATACCCTGCAACATATATTTGTCCCAATTCCGCAATCCGTTTTCCGAGACCTTGACTCGGCTATGATCCCCTTCATATGGGGTCCATCGCGGTCAAAGCTCCAGTTTGCCAAGCTGCAGCGCCCAAAGGATGGTGCGGGCGTGTCCCTCCCTAATATGTACCTTTACTATCTCGCTGGGCAGTTGAAATACCTGAACCCATGGCTGCAGGTAAACCCGGGTCCCTCTCCTGACCAACACCTGTTGGACTTCATCTCCCAGATATCTTTGTGGTCCTACTTGGAGGCATCTTCCTGCCCCCGAGTGCAGGCTCTACCCGCCCACAGGGTGGGTCGCATAGTCTGGTTGGCGGCCGGAAACAAATTGCGGTTTCAGGGAACCCCCGTGGAGGCTCCACTATGGAATAACCACTCTCTCCCGCATTTGTTATCCCTCCCTGAACAGAACTATTGGGCACAGATAGGGGTCCTATATGTGAGTGACATGTATGTAGACCATGCCATACGAACCTTTGACTCCCTAAGAGAATCCTTTGGTATCCCGCGTACCTCCTTTTTTAGATATCTCCAATTGCGCCATGCCCTGAACGCGCAGTTCCCCAACCCAGCGACCTCATTGTCCTCGCACCCCTTGATAGGGGTAATCAGATCCCAAGGTCCAGGAGGCTTAGTCTCCACTCTCTACTCTCACCTGATCACTGCGGTGGTGGCGTCCAGCCCTCTCCCGGCGCTAGATAGATGGAAAACATATATCCCTACTCTTGATGACGAGGACTGTGAGGCCCTACTGGAGTCTCACAGACACGTATCCCCAGCAGCTAATAATAAGCTAATCCAACTGTATTTTATCCACCAAGCATACTTAACACCCCAACGGCTTTTCCGCATGGGGCGCATCCCAGCCCCTTTATGTCCCAGGTGCCAGACTGGTCCTGCAGACTTTTGGCACATGGTGTGGACATGCCCATCTATTGCCTCTTTCTGGGGTTCGGTAATACAGCTGCTGTCCTCGGTCCTGTTAATGCCGGTCCCATTGTCACCATCAGTATGCCTGTTCGGCCTGTTGGAGGAGGAGGTCTGGACGCCCCACCAGCGCACCTTTTTAAGGGAGACGTTATTTCTCGCTCGTAAGTCCATCGCCATCAGATGGATGGACCCCCGTCCCCCTAACCTTTCCATGTGGAAAAAACAGGTCAACACCGTAATGATGTATGATAAAATTGTATATTTGCACCGTAAATGCCCTAAAAAATTTGCTAAAGTATGGGGCGCGTGGAAGGACTCACACCTGACAACATCCCCCCCAGATAGGACTTAATATGGTAAATATATCATTGAATCACCTCAGTTATATTTATGTTTATATTTATGTTTGCAACGAGTTATTTCTGAATGTAAGTCACCTGTATGTAGTACCTCTTGTCATGCTTACCATTCTATTGACCATGATGGAATTGCTCATGATTCTCCTTTCTTGATGCTACCTATGCCAATTCTCTTTTGTACTGCATTTCTATACATTTTTAATAAAACAGAGTTTAAAAAAAAAAAAAAAAAAAAAAAAAAAAAAGACTAAGGGGCAGAGTTATCAAACATGGTGTAAAGTGAAACTGGCTGTTGCCCCTAGCAACCAGATTCCACCTTTCATTTTCTGCAGAGTCTGAGGAATGAAAGGTGGAATCTGATTGGTTGCTAGGGGCAACTGAGCCAGTTTCACTTTACACCATGTTTGATAAACTGCTTAAAAGCTTGGAGTCTGTCTTTAATAGCATACAACTCTTCATCACTACAACTCCCAGTACCCCCAATTGCGTGTATCCAGGGGTGGGTGTAGCTGGTACCACTCCTGGTAACCATGCCAGGTCCCCTGTGGAGCTTTTAACATCTGTTCTCTCTGGGTCACTGTGCCCGAGCACTATACAAGTAGCTGTTTTTGCAAATCCTGGATAACCCCTTTAAGGGTTATGTCCCCCCAGTGCTGGATTTATGTTTATACAGCTCAGTATTGCTCTATAATGTCCTCCATGCTGTTGCTTCTGAGGGTGTGCTATACAAGTATAGGGAGGACCTTCTCTGTGTAAGAAGTGTATGGAGACCACCTACTAACTCAGGGATAACTGAAGCATGCAGAGGGGAAAACTGGTGAAAAGTGTCATATACAAGTTATATACTAGTAAAATAATGCTACATCTAACTCTAAAAAACTGCTAAACATAAAACATCAAGCCCGAAAGAGGATTAAAAGCAGACTTTTATTGTTATCATTAAGAGCAAAGTACTGTAGTCGTGCACAAAAAAAAACAACAAAACTATTTAGAAAACAAAAAAAAACAAAACAAAAAAAAAAAAGACAAGATTTGGTTAACTGAAAGCAATCCAATTGGAATGGCCTTTGGAAGGTGAACCATTTTAGCAACCCAATGGAGTATTGCAGAAGTAACCCAATCTCTCCGGACAACATTAAAAACATACACACAGTATAACACTAAGGTGGGGGAGGGGGAAGGGCGAGACCCCCACCTGAAGGGGCCCAAATATTCTGCTGCAGATAAATAGGGCCAGTGGAAATTTTTAGTGATCTGGATTCTTACAGGTAGTGGTTGCTTTAAAAGTTTAATAGGCTTTTGTGTCAGATTTATTATGGATATACTCCACAGGCTGTAGAAAAATAGATTTTTTTTTTTGTGTGTTGCACAGGCTGACTACTATCTGGATGCTCCATTAGGTGTCCTGCCCTTCCATGAAACACCTATTGCCATCTCAGAGATCCCTTATGTCTTACAACAGTTTAAGGGTTAACAAACAAAATGTAAACAAATACGGGGGCAAGAGGGCACACGGGGGCATGTGGCATATAGAAGCAGCCCTTCCAGGCCAAAGGGATGGGCCTAGACCAACTTGTTTTCAGCAGCCGACTATTATAGGTTAAAAGTGCCAAGTTCACCAATGGGCTGCGTTCCAACATGTCAGACCATACCTCTTCCCTATAATATGACCAAATGCGCCCGTTGACACTTTGCCCCTACAGTGCCACAGGGGTTAATATGGCCGTTGCATAAACTTGGAACCAGCTAAGCAAAACCCCCCCAAACCCGAGCCAACCTCTCACCCCTCAGTCACATGGGGGTTGTTGGGAGAAGGGCAACTGTACATTAGACAACGCACACAGAGGGTAGGGAGGTTTGGAATCAGGACAATAGGACGTGGGGGGCAGTTTAGGGCACAGACACGTGGTAAGGGCTGCCTGGAATGTGCTCATCTCCCCACTTGACGACCAGGATGTAATCCCCCTTGTCCTTCAGGAGGTACGTAACGTTGTACAACCGGTTTCCAAGATGCTTCACTACAATTTCTTCACATGGGGTCTTTGGTCCATGAACCCCAACAAGCAGCATATTGTTACCTAGGAAGACAGAACACTCGTCACCAAAACAGTCATGAGTACATTCCGCTATGAAGATGTCAAGCAGTTGTGCCCTATTCCTCACCATTATGATTATGTAGTAAGAGGGAGAGACCACGACCAAATGTGGTGACCAATGACAAAGAACGTGGTGCTTAAACTATGGTATAACCAGTCATACTGCCATTGGCCACCACATGCGGCATGCCTTCTACCAGATAACCGCTCTAAGGGCCCTATTACATGGAGCAATAATCTGCCAAATCGGCAGTTTATCGCTCCGTGTAATAGACAATGATCAGCCAATGACAATTGGCCGATCGTGTCTCTTGGACGCTGACTGTATGTGTGGTTAAGTATATACATTCCTCTCCACGCTCCTTGGTCTCTTCCTGGCTTCTGTCTGCAGCCGCCGGCTGACTCCACAGCCAGGCTTTGAGGTGACAGACCGCTCAGCCAATCTATTGGCCGGGGCAGCCACGGCCAGTGATTGGCTGAGCGTTCTGTCACTTCAAAGACTGGCTTAAGGGTCTGCTGGCGGCTGCAGACAGAAGCCAGGAGGAAACATGGGAGCAGGAAGAAGCACCAGGGACCATGGAGAGGTATGTATATACCTCTACACACACAGCCCTTATCGCACGATAGTTTAGCCTTGTAATAGGCTCTGTATCTGTGCTCGTTTACATTGCTGATCAAGCTCTAAGTGTATGTTCACACAATGCAGATCAGCAACTCTAAGCTCCTGACTGTTTCAGCTGAAAGTAGATTGCACCATAAACCATTATAAATTGTATTGGATCAAAACTAGATTTAAGCCCCTGACATGGTGACAAGTGAAAGTTTCATAAGTTTTCATTCCAAAACAGTGACAGCCATGGGTCCACAAGACGCCTCACAGATATGATAGACGTGATAGGAGTCTAGACAATATTCATAGAACATGGACAATGCTGCCTCTTCCCATATGCAAGAACAAATGTGTTTCGGCTACAAGCAGATCTGAGCTGTCAAGAGATTTTTTGGCAGGGGAAGGCACAACATCTTAGTCTTACGCCCACTTATTTGGCGCCTATGAAATGTATGTAGTTGTAGGAAATCAATGGCGCATGTATCCAATGAGGGATTCCACCGACTGCGGGAACTTACCAGCTTTGCTGCAGTCTACGGTGAATGAATTTTTCTGGCCCACAAAGGCTTTGTTCAAACCAAGACCTTTGGCGACTACTTTGCTAGCATCCGATGACACCCTGGGAAGGGCTCCTTGCTGTGTGAAGGCCTCACTTTTTGTAACAGAATCTACAAAGACTGAAGAGGACTCATGGAGACTGTGGCTTGTCACCAGGCGGGGCCCTAGAAGAAGAAACAGTGGTTACAGGCCGACAGCCAACATTCTCAAGATGTGAATAAATCCCCTATTTGGAAAACTCTGGTACTGTAAAACCTTCGATGTGCGTGATGGTTCCTTGTTAGCAGTGTTGCCTGCAGACATTATCCACGACAGACTAAACACATGCCCATATTCTGACATTAGTCCCTGTCATGACAAGAACTTGGATCAGTTGGAGTCTGGATGTTTAGAAAAGCTGGGAGAAGTGCAAGGCTGAGCGCTTCTCTATCTGATCTCCACATCACACCAGAAAAAGAGCTCCATAGACTTTCACTGGAACCCATCTCCAGCAGTGAAACAGACTCTCCGGGCTTGTTCAAATGACAAGCGTGTCTGAACTCCCAGACCTCGGACGTTCAAAAGTTTTTGTAAATTACAGAACAGGTTAAAGCCAAAAAAATCCTGTAGTCAGCAGGGGGAGGGAAAGAAACTACGTACCAGTAACTTTTGCTTTGAACGGGCTTCCAACAATATGATAAGGTCCACCATATTTTATGGAGATCAGGTAGCTACCGGGAGCCATAGGTGTATACGTGACTTTATAACCTTCCGAACACTCCTGGCAATCCATCTTGACCTTGGATGGTCCATCGATGGTCACAGTCAGCGCTCCAGCACCTGCATTTGTGGTGTTCACAATAAACTCTGCAGCATTTCCTGCGATAGAAAAAAAAAAAGTCAGACTGGGAAGATCTCCACCAATACATATAGCTTAGGACCATTCACTATGTAAGGAAGGAATGGAAGAAATATTAGACCTGGGACCTACCAGTGGTGCCACCTTCTAGTCCAGGTCCATATGCGGACACCATTCCTGGGTCTCCACCATGCCCTGGCTCTCCCACGCGAACTTTGAATGGACTGCCAGGGATGTGGGAACCATTGAATTTAACATCGACAAGATACAAGCCATTCTCGCGAGGAATGAAGCGGATAGCGTATTTATCTGCAAGAAAAGTTTGGAGTCTAGTACATAAGATGTTTCTAGGGAAGGAGTATAAAAGGCATAATAAAAAAAAAAAAAAAAAAAAGGTAGCGGTAAGGAAAGATCTTGATGCAATTTACAAGTATATGGCAGAAGTGCTTTCTTAAATGTTATCTAGGACTGGAAAAAGCACAGCTGCTTTCATGTTAAGACAGCGCCACCACTGTCCTCAGGTAGTGTGTGGTATTACAATTCAGCTCCATTTACTTCAATGGAACTGAGCTGCAAAACCCCCACACCCAAACTGAGGACAGGGAGTGGTGCAGTTTCTGGAAGAAATCTGACATGTTTTTTTAAAGCCTCCATAATCCCTTTAATTGTCATACCAAAAATATATATATATTTTTTTTTTAACACACCAGTGGGTTAAACATTGCTTCAAACCCCTTAAAATCTGCCCTTCTGCACCGACCCTCCCTATATATCATCACTCTTACCTTCATCAATCTCCGTCACATAGCACTCCTCCAATGCCCCTGAAGGGCTGTGCACTTTGGCATCTAGAACTCCTTTGGCGCCATTAAGACTTACTGCAAAAGATGCTGGCTGGTTGACCTTTAACCCTGACTCCTAAAAGCACATCAAATGGTTTAGAAACATTGCAGACAGACACTCTTCATGCACCCCTCCATCTTGTACAGGCCCTTGGTTACCTACCTGTCCCCGCAGCGGTTTAATGAGGGAGAGGATCCCCGTGAAGGAGAACCTGGCTGTGGCATACTGTATTACGTACAGGAAGATGCGATCTACAGTACAAGCATTGGGAAGATGATTGATTGAATTGGGACACTACTGCATCAGTTCCTCATTTACCACCGGTAGAAAGCGGCAGTAAGAGGATTCTGACAGCTGTCACATGTAGGCACCCAAGTGTGAAATTTCTGTCTACATGAGGGTGGCTCAGTCAACCATGCAGACACGCTCCAGGTAGCTGATGAAATGGATGGTGCAGAAACAAAGGTGCAAAGAAAATGGGGGAAAAGCAGTTTAAGGAAAAGCAGAACCCTAAACGTCCATCAGCCGTGCCACAGTAAGCCAAAGCCATGGTTCGGATCCATTTTCCTCTCCCTCTTTAAACACTTGCAGGTTTAAGCCATGATTTGCTTCCTGTTAGAAGCCTTTAAGAAAGACACGAGAAAAACACATGGAGAGCCTCCTGAGTCAGCTGGGAACATGCTATAGTAAGGGGGTACTGTCCTACTGCATGGCTGGGAAGCAGAACCATATCATGCCCTGTAGGTGGCAGCACTTCTACTACAATCACCAACAGGGCATGATCAGCTAGAGACGGGTGTGTAAGTCATGGCAGTGATCTACAAAAACGGAGCCCGATTCTGCTCTACCAGGTTTATAAGTATCCAGGTCAATGCCAAAACAAACCATTATGTCTATTTTAGCACTGAGCGGATTTAAGAAAAGGAAAGGTTTGGGGGTCTAGACAGCTGCTCAGGAGACTGGTTCTCTGCCCAACCAGTAAGGGCTAAGGTTTTTCCCAGTGCCTCACCTGAAGACTAGAAACAGTGAGTCTGCGAGCGTCATCGGTTGGAGAACCCACTGGAACGATGAACGGACTGTCTGGGATGTGCTCATCGTTGAACTTGACAGAAACTTCATAATCTCCTACGAGAGGGGAAGGAGCTGCGTTTAGTGGGGCGTTCTGGCAGGACCCTCGGTCAATATGAGCCAGCCTGACCCCAAACCTACCTGGCTCCTGAACAATGTAGGACACCCCACAAGATCCATCTTTCCTATCCTCAAAGGCGATTTCAGCTTTGCTCGGCCCTTCCACTGCGATGGATAGACCTCCAGCACCGGCTTCTCTCGTCCATATACTAAACTCAGCTAAAAAGGACAAGACAAAGTTTATATAAAATCAGTTCCAGTTAGAAAGCAGTACCTTACATAGAAACTACCGGAACAATGGCAGCTCTGCTAACACTACACATGGTCCCTGTTACTATATCCAAGCATAGCTCATCCAGCAGCCTGTAATCAGTTACTAAAGAGGAATGGTCTGTCAGCAGTATACATAGATATATACCCCCTTCCCCCCCCTGAAGTCATCGGCGGCCCGTACCTGGCGTTCCAACCTCTGCCCTCTCCAGGCCTGGTCCCCCAGCCCGGACTTTGTGCGCGCCACCTTCACCCAAGGGTCCGACCGTAAACTGGAATGGACTTCCTGGAACGTGCTGTCCCTTGTACTTGACACTGACTGAGTGAACACCCATTTCAGTAGGGACAAATCTGATGCAGTAAGTGTTGTTTTCTCCTTCCATTATTTCCGCGTCATGAATCTTGCCAGATGGACTTGTGACCTGAGCAGTCATGTCGTGAATGTTGATTTCTGTAAAGAGGGGACATTACCAGTCATGGAGGTAGGAGACGGGGGCATGTCCATACAGCATGGTTTGCATTAATATTGGACTTACCAGGTATCTTCAGGCTAAGGTCGCACTGACTTCCAATATTTGCCACAGATGGCGCTGTTCTCCTACGCGTAATGCTCTCCTTTACCCTTCCTTCACCTGTGACTTTGACGGAGAATGGACTGCCTATAGAGTATAAGGACGAGGCATTACACCAAGCATGGAGCAGGGTATAGACACCATACTATATATTACATTATATAGGATACCTGGCACATGCTGGTCAGCAAACTTTATATTGATGATATAGTTTCCAGGCTCTGTCGGAATGTACGTCACTTTGCATGTTCCATCTTCCAAGTCTTCTGTGTTGATATCTACTTTACTGGGACCCTCAATGGATAGGCTAAGACCTCCATAACCTGTAGTACGTGGTCAGCAAGAATCGGCTCGTGAGTTTCTATGACGGACATTTACCAGCCTGCACATAGATTTGGAAGATTTTATCTAAACTACTTCTTACCTGCTTCTCTGGTGTCAATGATGAGCTCTGCCGGCTCGAACGTCCGTCCTTCGGTAAGGCCCTGGCCGGAGACTATTACGCGACTGGCGTCACCGATCTCAGACTGGCTGATCATCACGGTGATGGGACTGTTGGGAATATGGTGGCCGTTCTTCTTAATGCTAACAATATGTTCTCCAGTCTCCTTTGGTATGAAAGATATACCTATAGAGAGGTGAAGACAAGCCATAGCCATCAAAATGATTTAAAGGGGTTATCCAGGATTAGAAAAAAAAAACGTTTTATAAACAGTGCCCCCCTCCCCTCTCAGGTTGTGTGTGGTATTACAGTGCAGTTCCAGTTACTGCAATGGAGCAAAGCTGCAATACCATGCCCAAACTGAGCACAAGAGTGGCGCCATTACTGGAAGTAGAACTTTTAACCACTTCCTGCACAATGAGCAGGTAGTTCTCCCACCATGGGAGAATCTGTCTTATTCTGACTATTTAACGCATACAAAGCCAAGATCAATGCTAAATGCAGAACTCATGCAGTCTTGGTGCAAGTGCCCCCTCTGTAAGTGCATCAGCACCCAAGGCTAACAGTTGGGTGTCAATGGATTGCATTCATAGTGCGAGACCAACAAGGACCCCCAGGGTCTGCCATGTACTGTAGGCTATTCGGCTAGATCTTACTTTTACATATTATCCCTTATCCACAGAATAAGGGCTAGCATGCTGATTAGTGGAGGTCTGACCACTGGGTCTCCCACTGATCTGTAGAATGGGAAATTATCCCCCTAAATAAATGGAAAGCACTGAGCACCCTCACCACCATATTCTCAGCACAAAGTTGAGTCATGGTTTGAAAGCCTAATAGAGAATGAACGTGCTGAACATGCATGCACAGTGCACAAACTACCCATCTCCTACAAACTACTGTGGGTCCCAGAAGCCCCCTACCGAACAACATATTATCAAGTATCCTGTAAATAAGGGATAACATGCGATAATGAGAATACCCCTTTAAACCCCAAACTAAGCTAGAAGATAAGGTAGAGCCCCCAGACGAAAAACTTGCCTGTGTGTCCATTGCGAAGCCTCTTGAGGAGACATGGCTCTTCCCTTCCAGAAGGAGAGGTCACAGTGGCGGTCAGCTGACTTAAATCAGTCTCCGTGATATTGAGTGGGATATCCGCAGCAGAACCAACCTTAAGCTGGGACATGCGCATAGTGTCATCACCTAAGAAAGTGTTAGATTTTACAATGGTGATAGAGTTGGAGAAAATTCTAGAACCAATGCTGCATAGGGGTCACCGGGGAATACCGACCTGTGATCTTGGCAACAAATGGACTGCCGGGGATGTGCTTGTTGTTGTACCTAACAAGGATATTATAGTCTCCGGGGAGGACTGGAAGGTAGGACACAGTACATGTGCCATCCTGGTTGTCAGTGCAACTGATCTCTGCTTTGGAAGGACCTTCAATGGCGAGTGACAGACCACCTATGTGCAAACACACGTGTCAAGCCTCTGTAGTAAACGGACATCTTTTCTACAGTCACCTCTTGGTACTCACCTTCACCGGCGTCTTTGGTGTTGACCGTGAATACCGCAGGCTGGTTTACTGTGCCGTGAATTAAACCTGGGCCGTAGGCGGTAACATGGCCGCTGTTGACGTAATCCACATAGAACTGCAGGGGGCTTCCTGAAAGGTCAAATGAAAGTGGTTTAAGAGGACAAAGAACCAAATAAAGTTTGGGGTTTATGGGTTTGGGGTGATCTTGTATGGCAAGTATGATCTTGCATGGTAGGTACAGGTTATCATCCCTTTAAATCGGGGTTGGGGAACCTTCTGCCCTCCAGCTGTTGCAAAACTACAATTCCCATCATGCCTGGACAGCTAAAGTAAAGCTTTGGCTTTCCAGGCATGATGGGAATTGTAGTTTTGCAACAGCTGGAGGGCAGAAGGTTCCCAACCCCTGATTTAAAGGGACAATGCGCAGGACAATGGAGGCTTGATCAAGTGAACCAAGCCTCCAAGCAGTACTGAACATTGTCTCTAGACTTACCTGGGATGTGCATGCCATCATACTTGATGTCCATCTCGTGAAGTCCAGCTTCTGTAGGAGCGTATCTGACAGTGACTGTCCCATCTTTGTTATCGGTAATGTCAGGTTTAGCCACTTTCCCAGAAGGCATGCGGACTTCTCCTACATCAATGTGAACCGAATGGCAAAGTTAATGCTTCAGGCTGTAAATTCTCAAAAGGCCTAGAAAAATGGCAGATGGTCCTACCTGTGATCTCTCCTTTTTTGATAGTAAAGGGAATAACCAGGTCAAATGGTCTCAATCCTGCAACATCCAGTCCGTTCACTCCCATTACAGGGCGATCGGTAGCCTAAACCGAGGGAGATGTATACATGAGGGAACTTGTAATAAAATGTGAAAAGTATGAAAAAGAAAGGAGAGAGAGAGAGGACATGCTTCAACGGAAGGCCAAAAAAACCAAAACTCCAATGCAAGTTCATCATAGACTCAGACCGTGAACCTAAACATTTGTGTCTATAGATCTTCTGACAATCTAGTTTACTGGGGTTATTACTTCTGAGAAGTTCACCCTCCCCCCTTCCCCGAGATCATGGGTTCAGCACCTGGCACATCACCCACAGCTGTACTTTATATTTTTCGCTGTCAGCCAAGCGTGTTGGTAGGACACGCTGGGGAGGGAATCTACTATTCCAGGAACAGAACTCCAAGGCGCTACCATCCGGTGACATGATACCACTACATTATGAAAAACTGATGAACCAGCAGTGGAATTTAGGATTAAAAACAAATGTAAAAAAAAAGTTGCATGATGGAAAAGAAGTCTTTGCAGTAAGTTTATCCAAGAACTTGGCAAACCTGGAAACATGAATCCTGCAAGAGACCGTTACACACTTCTGAAAATGGATGAGACGGACGAGTGCATGTAAAGTGTTAACTCCCTCTTGCCGCCCAACGTGGTGGCTGGCTGGAAGTCTGACAGATGTAATGAGATGTGTGTAGTGAAAGAATGGGAAGATATGGCAAACAACTGGAATTTACAGAGCGGAGAGAGGATGAGCCCAGCCATGACATCCCCCAACAACC
Organism: Dendropsophus ebraccatus; assembly: GCF_027789765.1. NCBI lineage: Eukaryota > Metazoa > Chordata > Amphibia > Anura > Hylidae > Dendropsophus > Dendropsophus ebraccatus. The sequence continues at coordinate 18,850,102 of NC_091463.1, read as the reverse complement.
CACCCACCACCCTCCCCAAATTTATTTCCAATGGAGATTGAGGAAAAGGCCATCGCTGGAACAGTATACACAGGGAAGGAAATGGGCTTGGAATTCATTGTGTGTTGTCACAGCAGAAGCAGAAAGCAAAAGTGATCACACTAGACTAAGGGTCCTATTCCTCAAAGTGATTATCAGCCGAATCCGGCCAATTATTACTCTGTAATAGAGACAATGATCAGCTAAGGACATTGATCATTGGCTGATCATATCTTTTCGTCCTCAGCTAAAATAGTAGTCCGGGCATCGCCATGTGTAAGAGCGGTGCGTGGCCGACAGCTGACTGAAAAAAAAATAAACTGTATACATTACCTGGAGGGGTAATGTATTTACAGTTTAGGGCAGAGGCTGCACAGACATCGCTAATGTCCGTGCAGCCCTTGCTAAATGATCAAGCTGTGTAATAGGCCCAGAAAACAAGCACTGATCTAGCAGATCGCTGCAGTCTTTTACATTATTGATCGGGCCTTCTAATAGGACCCCAAGTCCAGCAGAGCTGTGTGCGCGTGTAACACTACAGAAGGCAATGCAAGTGCTGTCAGTGTGATGGCACATGCAAAATCCTTGCATACATGCAATGCACTATGTTATAGCTAGGGTTGACAAGACTTGCCGAACTGTTCGATCATTCTGCATTTGACTCCGGCATTTCGATGCCGCCCTAGAGCTGCCAGGAAAACAGGTTTTCCAGGACACCCCCAGCTGCCGGGAGTAAAACACTGAATGATCGGGTTAGAAGCGGCAAGCAATAGAGGTAATAACTAAGCATCCCTTTACCCCTTATTTGCATTGTAAAAAAGCACAAGACTTGGTTGCAATTACATCCAATGAAAGTCTATGCTAGAGCTATGAGCAGGTGGTGTGAGTCCTGAATTCCAAAGTTCCTTCCCTGTCCCATAGCGTTACAGGATGTTTTCCCTCCATGAATGCTACAGTTACTGTTAAAAAGGCTGGGTACCCAGGGTTGCTGCATGCCCGGGTAAGCGTAAGGTGGGGCTAGCTGCTGCTGAGCCATCTGCTGAGGCATCATTTGCTCGCCGTCCAAAGCCTGCGTTGGGAGGTGTAAGAACACGTTAGTCACAATCTACAGCTGAAAATTCATCAAGAACTAATGGAAGGACTTGTACTCATTTTAGATAACACAAGTTAACATCCCCTTCCATGTGCCCTATTGGGGAACCTGACTCCAGAAGTGGGGTTCCTCGCTCATCACACCTAGTCAGTCATAGCAAGAAGCTGCTAAGGAGTCAAATGAGTTGTCCCAAGATGTGCCATTGCTGATGGTCCCACTGCTAGGACCCCTTCCTATCTTGAGGGGTGGGAATGTATAAGGATATACTAATTTTCAATAACTCCGCCGGCCGTTCTCTCCTGGCTTCTCTAAACATATGGCACGGCCAAACATTTATGTGTTCCCAATGGGAAGTGGTAAGAGGCAGCCAGACTAATGTATGGGGGCCCCATACATCTTCAAATAAAGTATACGGACACCTTAAGTTCTACTAGCTTTTTATTTGCACTTCTATTCCCTCTGCTTTTATTTTAACCAAATATAGGATTTTTACCTAAAAGTTTTAACCATAGTAGGTTTTCACCATACTTACTGTAACTTGGAATGGGCTGTTCGGGATGTGCTCCCCACCGAAGCGCACGCAAATGACATATTTGCCGGGCTGAGGAGCAGTGTAGAAGATATCAAAAGTTCCGTCCTCATTTTCTACAACATCGACATCTACTTCGGTGCCGTCCGGTGTGCACACTGTGCAAGTCACTTTACCCTTTCCGGCAGCCTTGGCATCAACTGTTATGACAGTCTCTTCACCGATCTGGATAGTGGGTCCGATGCCAGCACCTGTGTGAATCCAAGATGAGGGAATAGGGTGGGGCGAGTAAGGTACATAGTCAGGATAGTGAAATGAGAGTTTATCACATTACACTTTCGGCTACTACCATGCTCTACCACCCTAAGTTATCGGGAAAAGAATTTCAACCAAACCCTTCAGCATCCGCAGCCAGAACCCCTGACGTCCTACCGGAGGCTCAGTGCTCAGGAAATGGTTATGCACAAGATAATGAACAGAAGAAATTCACCCTAAGTGATGGATATAGACTGCATAGCACGTGTCATGTCCTGCGACATGCGGCTTGTGTCTGTGTGACCTAACACCTCTGGAGCAAAGTTACCCCAAAACACCAGAGGTGTTACCCCTATTGACCATTCACCCCCATGAGTAAGGTTTTCTTTCAGCATAGTGTCTAACGGTGTCAAACCCTTTAAAAAGTAGTAAGACTCAATGCTGCAACCAAGTTACTAGTGATCACCAACCTAAAAAAAAAAAAAAAAAAAAAAAGTCACGCAAGGGGGTGCTTTCCCTCAGCACTTAATGGAAAGCTCTGGTGTGCATGGAACGCAAGTGGCAAGAAAGGTCGATAGAGGCTTACAGACAATGCTCAATGGGTAAACCGTATGCAAGTGAGTTTTCGAGCTGAAATAAACAAGTCTCTAGTGCCACCTATAGGCAACTTCCCTGAAAGTCAATGTCGGACCCATTAAAGCCTTGAAACATGGACAGGACACAAACAAGTATTTTCTCCTCTGGTTTGACCAATATCCCATGTCATGTTTTAAGGCTCAACGTGTCAAAATAAAGAACGCTTTCTTTCCTCTAAGTATACCATAACTATTATTCAACCTCTGACACCGTTTACAAGCATTATCCATAGCATTTTGAGTATCTGTAGGAAAGCTACTAGACACCACCCTTGTGATCCCTCCAGAATTGGTGATATTGGGGTGTACTTTGTGCATGATAGATGTCATTTCCTGATGGACTGATCTCCGGAAGAACATAAATTGCTGAGAAGAGCAAGAGAGGGTGGAGGAGGGTGCAGAGAAAAGTGGAATTAGAGATGCGGTTAAGGGTCAAAGATTATGGAAGAGGAGCCATACAAAGCATGCATGCAGTATCACTACAGAGGGGAGGTAAAACCAAGGGGTACGAAGCCCCAAACCCGGCCTTACAGGTTGGTGTTAAGGAGTGTGGTTGGATCTTAATGACTCTTTAGGGCACAGGACCCAGTACAATGATCCATGGAAGCCTTCGGGATCAGGGCCCAACTCAGTCCATTCTAGAACGATAGCCGATCATATCTCTACTTATGGCAGAGAGCTCAACCTCATAGTAACAGAATGCACCAAGATGAAAGTGAGCCAATATATTAAGATTTCACCCATATTATAGGCAGTTCAACATGCCCATGACCCACCTTAAATTAACGGGAAATTTATCACAAAAAAGCATCATTGACCCATTGATTGTCTGTAATCTGGTGGGGGACCACCGTGTCAGCATAAGCTTTAGGAACTGCATAGGCCGCATAAAGCCTAAAAACTGTCCGATAACTGGGGGGATATTTATGACACCATCTTACAGTACACTTCTCCTTGTTGCCCATAGCAGCCAATCACAGCTCAGCTTTCATTTCTAATATTGCTGTGATTAAATTTAAAGGGGTAGTCCACCCAAAAAAAATTTCTTTCAAATCAACTGCTGCCATGAAGTGACAGAGATTTGTAATTTACTTCTATTAAAAAATCTCAAGCCTTCCAGTACTTATCAGCTGCTGTATGCCCAACAGGAAGTTGTATTATTTCCAGTCTGGAGAGCAGGAGGGGTTTTCTATGGGGATTTGCTCCTGCTTTGGACAGTTCCTGACATGGACAGAGGAGGCAACAGAGAGCACTGGGTCAGACAGGAAAGAAAACACTACTTCCTGCTGGACATACAGCAGCTAATAAGTACTGGAAGACTTAAGATTTTTTAATAGAAGTGAATTACAAATCTCTGGCACTTTATGGCACCAGTTGATTTGAAAGAAAATTTTTTTGGGTGGACTACCCCTTTAAGCGAAGCTGTGATTGGTTGCTATGGGCAACCAGGAGAATCCCACTTTCTCATAAATCTCCTACAAAATCCTTTGGTATAAACTTAGAACAGAGTCATCCACGCCACACGCCACAACCACAAATCTGCTTCAGGCCAAAACCAGAAACTACAAAATGCCAGTGTTTCACCACCACCCAAATGCCAACAAAAAGGTGTCAGAATTCAAGGCCTAAACCATGGAACAATGACTGGCAATAGCCATTGGAAGTTATATAGAGAAAGCATATCATGCCTGAAAAAAAAAAAAAATCCTAAAATAACCCCACCTCCCCATTTAGGATGCTGTTTGGGCTATTTACAGCTGTTACAGGAGCAGCCAAAGGGATAACTCGGCCATCGATGGTCTTTAGGATTCAGGCTGGTGCAAGGTTTGCGGAATCACTAGAAACGCAAGTAATGTGACAGGACTGGGCTGTCAATCACTGAATGGAGCTGCCCACTGGACTCTATAGCTAGACTCCACCCACTGGACCCCGTGAGCAGTTATACTCAATCTGGAACAGCAGAGAGTGAACTTTCTATGGTAACATGTTCTAAGGAAACAACGTAAAGTCATCTCTTGATCAAGTGAAGTAAATTTACGATTAGGAAGGCCATAATAAAATGGTGTGGCGAGCTATACCAATATTCTCTTATAACAGCTATGAACGCCCAGACTGACCATCGGAAAGATCAGTAAATCACTTTAAACTTAAAAAAATGGAGAGTAAAAATTTAGTCAAGACCAGCAAGCGGCTTACCTAGCCCGTGACCTCCGATTGACACTGAGGTGAAAGGGCAAAGAGCAAGGAAAAGGTAACGTGAGACAAGGTGACAATGTGAGGGTAAAGTGCATAACAATATACAAATCAGCAGAGATAACTGTACATCATGACACGTTATGCCATAAACCGCGTGCAGCGCTGAGAAGTGTGTACGTAAAAAGCAGTGTGAGGAGAGCAACGGGAGGAGTCTCGAAGGCATTCCACGCTCTGCCCTGCACTACTCAAAGCTTCTCGGTACATGTACACAAGTCTGTCATACATCAGCGTATTATATATACCGGCTGGGCTACACGATCTAACGCTCAGCGCACAGCTTTCTTGGTTCAATGTACACATCGGGAAGGCTTTATGGTGCATAGGCTAATTTATACGCGGTTTAACCGGATATTAGACAAGTAAAAATGCACCTCATCTCGACCAGAAGGTGGAGCACCTTACACAACCCAAGGTTCTTACCTGTCACTGTGCATTTGCTGGCATCACCTGTAGGTACAGCCCGAATGCGGTAAGGAGAGTATGGAATCTCATCTCCTCCGTATTTGATGAGAATAGTGTAGCGCCCGGTCATGTCAGGCACATAGGATACAGTGTAGGTTCCATCTTGGTTGTCACGGATAGTGGCCTTTTTGGGTTTGCCTTCAGGATCCTGGAAATTAATGAGTCATTTAGCGGATAATGAAGATGTCAAAGCAGGTTTCTCACTGCTGCAAAGCAGATTGAGGACATCTTGGTACAATGTGGTTCAGCAACCCTTCTGGTGGTTCCCGATCCAGCACTACTGCTTTGGACTCCCCAGCAGAGGTGCCCTTGCTGACAACATATAGGACTGCCGCAGCCAATCACTGGCCTCACTCATCGATTGGCTTCCCCCATCAGGGACAAAGTTGGGTAAAAGTTAAAGAAGCTTATTGAACAATTTACATGGAGTGAAAGTCATGACACTTACTGTTATCTGAACGGCAAGGAGACCCTCTCCAGCATCCTTGGCATCAATAGTAAACTCCACAGGCAGGCTGGCAGGGACACCAGTTGTATTTAATCCTGGGCCACTGGCCTTCACCTTACTGGCATCATGGGTGGGCAGAACCTTTACTTTGAATGGACTGCGGAGAAACAGAGGTTATTAGACTTTAGATTCTCTAAACCAACAATACCACCCATCAGGTGGATATGACTAACCTGCGTGGCACCTCCTCATCTCCATACAGAACTGCAATGTTGTACGGTCCTTCACGGCTGGGCACGTAGTTAACGGTCTGAACTCCATCTCCATTGTCGACAATTTCCACCGGTTCGACAATCCCTACAGAACACATATTGTAAACCCAACCAGTAATTAAGTGGAATATAAGAATCCCACGATTACATCCGACACCTTACCCTTTGGACCTTGGACTTTAACTTGCAATGGAGCCACACCAGCTTTACTTGTGTCCACACTGAAAGACTGTGGAACATTTGCCCTTACAAGTCCTGGGCTCAGTCCTGGACCAGAACACTTCACCTTGCTGCTATCGATTACATCAGTAACTGGGATCTTGAAGGGGCTGCCTGCAGGGTCAGAAATGGCATGTTTAAGATAGAAAAGTGGGTTTTTTTGCCTCCTACACCTTTAAAGCAAATCTGTCTCCCTCCCCAAACTGCTGGTACAATTACAATATAGTCCAAAACTGCAAACTCACCTGGAACCTGGTGTCCACCATATGTGACATTAAGGTTGTAAGTGCCGGGCTCATATGGGATATATTCCACTGAACAGCTGCCATCCTTATTGTCTGTGCATGACATCTTTGCCTCAGATGGGCCTTCAACACCCAAGCCCAGACCCCCTGTACCAGCACCCCTAGGAAACAGAACAAAAAAAAAAAGTTTACAAAAAAGAACAAAAACCCTTAAAGGTTTTATCATAGACTCTGGATACATGACAAATGATCACAAGAATAGACCCAGGCCCCTGCTCACTTTATGATCTTAAGTACAGGACTCAAAATGGAGAGCGTGCACAGACTTTAGCACCAATCCGTTCACTGTCTATGGAAGTGCCAAAGACTGACAGGTGCTCCTGGCCTGCTCCCATAGGCAATGAATGGGATAGTAGTCAGGTTTGTGCACTGCCACTCCAGAGTCCAGTTCTTCAGAATGCAGGGGTCCCAGTGGTTTCTCCCCTGTGAAAGATCATCTTGTATCTGAATAGATATTATGGTGTAACCCCATAAACTTTGTAAGGGGGTTATCCAGGATTAGAAAAAAACACAGCTGCACTCTTCCAGAAACAGTGACTCTTGTCAGTCAGTTTGGTTGTGGGATTTTCAGTTCAGTTCTATTGAAGTGAATGGAGTGGAATTGTAATACCACAGAAGCTGAGGATAGGGGGTGGTGCTGTTTTAGCATAAAACCAAGCTGTGCTAGTCTAATCCTGGACCACACCTTTAACAGTCTGATTCTACAGACCATGTAACTACTATAACGTGATGCAGTAGTCACCTGGTTTCCACTGTAAACTTGTTAGGCTTGTTAGTTGTTCCGCCAAGGATCCCAGGACCATGGACTCTGACTCTAGTTGGATCACAACCCTCTGTGACAGGAACCCTGAATGGACTCTTAGGGACCGGACTTCCATTGTAAGACACATCTACAGAGTGAACACCTAGGTACACAGAACACACCAATAAGTAAAGCCATTGCCTACTGCATAACCCTATGACAAGACTCAGAAGAACTAAGAGCTCTCACCCTCTTCATAAGGAGTATATTCCACTTTGTATGTACCATCCCCATTATCCTGCACATAGGCTTCGGTGAAATTGCCAGAAGGATTGGATACCCTGGTCTTGACATGTGGACCTCCATTCTTGCTGAGGGCTCGGGCATCTACATTGAAATCTGTAGTTGCTTCTCTGAACACACCTGTAGGGAAGACCACATTAAAGAGACTGTACAGCCCACCCCCCAACCAATAAAGTAGTGATCGTATTACTTCTTAGCATACCTTTTCCTTCCACTCCGGGTCCAAACACCTTCACACCAGATGTATCAACTGCTGGAGTCACTTGCAGTTTGCTTGGGAAGTTGGGCACCATTTGACCTCCATATTTGATAGTTATGGTATAGATTCCAGGGTAAAGTGGAATGTACGTGATTGTATACGTGCCATCTCCATTGTCTTGGATATGCACCTCAGCCTGCATGCCAGTGTCTGAAATAATCTCAATAGTCAACTCTGCATTGCCCGCATTGGAGCAGTCCACATTAAACTTGCCAGCTTCTCCAACCTGGGCATGTTCCAAGCCAGGGCCAGAACAAGTCACCTTGGTGGGGTCAAAGGATGGCTCAATCTTTGCCTTGAATGGAGATCCAGGTATATGGGTGTCAGCAAAAAGAATATTGATGTTGTAGTCACCGGGTTCTGATGGCAGATAGGATACTGAGCAGGTTCCGTCTCCATTGTCAAGACATTCGATCTTCGCTTCGCATGGACCTTCCACAGTTAAACCAAGGCTTCCTTGGCCAGCACCTTTAGTATCAATGGTGAATGGGTTTGAAGCACCCACATTGCCTCCTTTAAGTCCAGGTCCATAAGCCTTAACCTACGGGACAAGATAAATCAGTATATAATCAAGAACATTTACTGCTCTCCCCATCTCAGCACGTAAAACGGGCTTCTGTGTAAATCTATGGAAGGAACAAAAACAGGGAAAGCAGCAATATCCTGGATCTAATGATCAATGGGGTCTCATTACTCAAACCCTGATCAAAGTTTTGTATGTCAAAAGTTTTGTTTTTTTAAAGTGACAGTAACACAGATTACTTGCCTTTGAAGGATTGGTTGGTGGAACAGCTTCAACAGGGAAAGGACTACCAGGTACTGGGACTCCATCATAAGTGACCTCCACCTCGTAAGGTCCTTCTTCCCGAGGAATGAATTTGACAGTGCTGTTGTCTGGACTTAAGCCAGGTTCTACTTTGCAAGGAACAGATTTGTTGGATGGGCCTGTAATTTTTGAAGCCACTTTGCCTTGTCCTCCAGCACCTTTAGACTTCACAGTGAACTCCTGATCTTTGCCAACTTCAACCTCTGATGGAACAAGCAGAACACGGATGTCAAGCCATGCGAAAACGAGAACAAGTGATGCATACAAAAGTATGGTGTGCAATACATACTGTCACCAAGTCCAGTAACTTTGATCTTGCTGAGGTCCAAAGTCTGAGCAATGTTAACAGGGAATGGGCTCTTGGGAATATGGTCTCCTCCATAGGTCACATTTACACCAATATTACCCTGAAAGAAAAGCCACAAGAATGAGGTCAGATCTGTCTGAAAAAAGAAAGTCCAACACTATCGATATACTTAGAGAAAACTTATTCCTCACCTGTTGCACTGGGGTGTATTTGACAGTATAGGAGTTATCAAGGTTATCAATGATGTCGAAGTCCTTCACCGCGTCTCCCTTGGCGGGACCTGTGAAGTTCACATCTAGTTTTGCTTTGCCAGCTGCTTTGGTGTTTACTGTGAAGTGGGTGGGTTTACCAATTTCCACACCTAGAAAGCAGAAATATGCGGTCTGTTAACACTCTGAAAGCCGCTATGTAACCTGTGAGATGGATCCTACTGCTAGAGCTTACCACTCTTGTTCAGTCCTGGCCCGTCAGCCTTCACTTTACTGGCATCGTGAGAGGGGTCAACCTTAATGCGGAAGGGGCTCATTGGTGTGGTCTGAAGGGAAAAGACAAATACTCAGCTAGATGTAGAGACCGTACTGGTAGTAATAGCCGCCACAGGAGATTCCTTTACAGTTACATGCAAACAACTGGACATCTGACAAGTGCAATTTACCTGGCCGGCAAACAGGACCATGATGGTGTAGCTCCCAGCTCCTGGTGGAGTGTATTTCACTGTGAAAGTGTCATTATCGTTGTGGATGATATCAAAGCCTATGTCCGCTTCAGCTGGGCCTACCACTCCAGGAGCACATTTGATTCCAATGCTCACATCCCCTATGGAGAGATTAGTACAGGACAGTCAATCACTACTCCAGTCCTGGCAGATCATCATGAATGACATAGCTGCAGACAAACATTGGAGGAGGAAAGCACAAGGAATTTTCCACTGATCGTAATAAGACTAACCCATGTGATGGCTGTGTCGGTAGAGGCTACCCCTCAATGATTTCTTATTAATTCATCTGGCGCTACATCTAATACCACATACCCTGCAGGAAAGTGTAGGCATGGCAGCAGCCCTCCGACACCAGATACACAGATCTCACATTGTGGTATATTATATCCAAGTAGGGAATATCTTGTGGGTAAAGATGAGTGGACATACAGTATGAACCACCAAATCAATCTCAAGTCATTGGTTTTGTCTATAAAGATGTTCTGCTTCTTGATTCCCTGGAAAAGTCTGGTCCAAGCAGAACTATTTTTTAGACCAAACATATTGATTTGGCGGCTCACACAGTATACTCCCCTTTACTTACAGGTATATCACCTGTAATAAACTATACAGTATTGTATGTCGCTCACCTTGTCCGGCCTCTGTACAGTCCACAGTAAAGTAGGTAGGCTCATGTGCCTTCAGACCGGTCTTGGCAACACCAGGTCCATACACTTTAACCTTGTTGGGATGGCTGCCAGCACCAATGTTCATCTGACAATCGAAACATTTTATAGTTTTTTTTTTATCATATATCATGTCTGCTGCCCCAATTTATCAGTTTATACCATAGCCTAGGTAGACGTACCCTGAAAGGACTATTGGGAATGTTCACTCCTCCCCAGGATACCATTGCTGTGTGTTTCAATGGCTTCTTTGGTAAATAGCTGCAGCTGTAGGTTCCATTGCCATTGTCCTTAGTGGTGACATCCACAGGGTTTCCTTCAGAATCCTAAAAAAATATAAAATATATAAATAAATATATAAATATATAATTATATAAATATATATAAATGAAACATTCCAAAGTCAAGATGGCTACTGACCTGCACAGACACTTTAAGGGGCGCCTTTCCACCTTGTTTGGCATCGACCGTAAACTCTGCAGGTTTATTGATGGACAGTCCAGTCTTCTCCAGACCGGGACCATAGGCCTTCACCTTAAGAACACAATATAAGAATGTAAGGGAGATGTCAGGCTGCCCCGAGCTTAAATGGACTAAGGTAGTGTAATGTTCTTACCTTTTCTGGATAGAAATCTTTGGGGGCCGGTTTGATTTCTGCCATGAACGGACTCAGCTTGATGTCTTCGTTGTTACATAACACGTGGACGGCGTATTCGCCGGCTTCCAGCGGCCAGTAGCGCACATCACAAGACCCATCTCCTTTATCGTCACACTCAATCTTGGCTTGTGAGGGACCTTCCACAGAAAACCCTACACAGAGAGGAGACCCGAGTCTATAGTAAAGTGTATCCATTTCCAACAGTGAAATTTTAGATCAGAGTGTGGGATGAATTAGCCCTTTAAGTATCTAGATAAACGTGTATATATTCCTCAAAAATCAGCCTACCTAGAGTGCCCACATCATCGCCAATGGCTTCCACCACAAAGTCGGCCGATTTGCCCACAACGCCGCCTTCCAGACCCGGACCCCATGCGCGTACTTTCTGCTGCCCACATTCAGAGCCAACTTTAACCTCGAATGGACTAAAAGGATAAAAAGGTAAACAGGTTAAAAATTTCAATAAAATGCAGCCTGAGCGTTGACAGGCCCCTTCCACCAGCCGTGAGCGGGGATCTTACTAACCTTCGTGGAATGTTCTGTCCTCCCCAAGTGATGGTTACTGTGTAGTTTCCAGGAGTAGTTGGATAGTACTCAAAGTAATAGACGCCATCTCCCAAGTCCTTCTGTTTAACACGTTCCTCCGTCCCCTCTGTGGATTACGGATATTGCATTTGTAAAGTGAGACAGAATATAGCGGAGCTAAATATTCAGGTGAGGACAATAAAAATAAAGGCCTTGCTTGTGGACGGGACTGTAAAGATTTTATGACTATTTAAAGGGGTATACCGGCCTAGAACAGGAATTGGGAACCTTCAGCCCTCCTGCTATTGCTAAACTACAATCCCCTTACAAACTTGGCTTTAGCTGACAAGGCATGATGGGAATTGTAGTTTTGCAACAGCTGGAGGGCCACAATTTGAAACCCCTGGTGTAGGGGTTTGGGGTATGATCATCGCGCACTCTAAGCAGGCTCCACCAAGTCTCCTATTTTAATAGGGTGGTGGACCATGTATATGCGTTGCTGTCACAGCCATTGTCTATAGGAGCTGCCATTGGAGTGCAGTCCCATAGACACTGATTGGGGCAGCGTTATGCATGCTGCTCTTCCAAGGGGATGCGGGGTACTCCTTATAGCAGGGACCCCAGCAGCAGTCAGTCACTGTTCTGTAGATAAAGGGGTATTTCAGCCTATAATACTTATCCTCTAAGTCCAGTCTGGTCATAAAAGTATGCCCATATACATAGACAGGATACCTATGGTGGTATCAATATACGCACAAGGCCTAACCTGGCAAAGTGGTTTACCTTTCCAGCACACAAGAACACACCACTTTCCTGACTTTATTTGAAGGACTACCAGAGGGCGACACAAGTCAATAAAAACAGACGTCAACTCCCTCCAAGAAATTACAGGGTTAGTTTATGGTTTTATTTTGAACCCGTTTCTATGGTGGAAACCACAGTATATAAAGAAAAGTCCAGTCCATCGGGAGAGCCTAGTACTAGGAAGCCTCCTCCAGCGTCCACATTAAAGGGGTAGTTCAGCAAATATATTTATCTTTCAAATCAACTGGTTTCAGAAAGTTATATAAATTTATAATTTGTTTCTATTTAAAATTCTCAAGTCTTCCCATAATTAACTGCTGTATGCCCTGCAGGAAGGGTTTTCTTTCCAGTCTGACAGTGCTCTCTGCTGCCACCTCTGTCCATGTCAGGAGAGGTTTTCTATGGTGATTTGCTACTGATCTGGACAGTTCCTGACATGGACAGAGGTGGCAGCAGAGAGCACTGTGTCAGACTGGAAAGAATACATCACTTCCTGCAGGGCAAACAGCAGCTGATGGGAAGACATAAGATTTTTAAAGTGAAGTATATTACAAATCTATACAACTTTGTTGATTTGAAAAAGTTTTTTGCCGGAGCACAGCTTTAACACATCAATAGGCACGTCTACCTACCTAATAGTAAGTGAATGCAATAGGACTGATGTAGCTGTATGGTGTAATAAGCACAGCATGTTTTAAGGGGACCTCTGCTCGTAAAATCATGGAGAATGTTTCAAGAAAAAAAAAAATTATGCCTCCCATAAGCAGCTTTCCGGCAGAAGCTTGGCACGTCACCGAGTCCGGCCGAGGAATGGGAAGGGTTTCTCCCAGGGGAGCCATCAGGCTGCTTCCAACTAGAGGAACTTGGAATTTGTAAGGGGGTCGCAGCTAAATCCTATGGGCTGTAAGGACAAAGGAATTCCTGCCCAGACAAGTAGGTAATGGAAGCAACAGGGTAAAGCAGCTACATGGTAAATCCCCATTCAGCCAGCAGAGGGCACTCTGCCAGACGTAAACCTCATGTTCCTAGTCTCCAGAGAGATTGTTTTACACGTACAGATTAAGGACTTCAATGCTGGAGGAAACAGCAGGCACATGTCCCAACATCTTACTCACTTGGTCCCTTGACCACAACTTTGAGTTCTCCACTTCCGGCCCCTTTGGTGTAGACCTTGAAGTCTGCAGTCTCCTTTACACGCACGCCCTTTGGCTGTAAGCCACGGCCCACAGCACGACAGGCGTTCGGATTTGAGGCTGAAACATAAGAGTTGTATTAGAAATCGTAGAAAACCTTAGAAACGTCTAACCAAAACCAGAACACCGCTACATAGACACAGGCATGCTTGTATGTGATGCAAAATGGGGGAAGTGGGCACTTTAAAGGGGTACCCCATTGAAAAATCTTTTAAATCAACTGGTTTCAGAAAGATATATAGATTTGTAACTTGCTTCTATTTAAAAATCTCCAGTCTTCCAGTATATATCAGCTGCTGTATGTCCTGCAGGAAGTGGTGTATTCTTTCCAGTCTGACACTGCTCTCTGCTGCCACCTCTGTCCATGTCAGGAAATGTCCAGAGCAGGAGCAAATCCCCATAGAAAACCTCTACTGCCCTGGACAGTTCCTGACATTGACAGAGCACCGTCAGACTAAGGGAGAATACACCACTTCCTGCAGGACACACAGCAGCTAAGTAGTACTGGAAGACCTTATATTTTTAAATAGAAGTTACAAATCTATATAACTTTTGAAAACCAGGTGATTTGAAAAAGATTTTTCGATTGAGTACCCCTTTAAATCCTACAGCAGGGATTGGGAACCTTCTGGCGTCCGGCTGTTGCAAAACTACAATTCCCATCATGCTTGACAGCCTTTGGCTGTCTGGGCATGATTAGAATTGTAGTTTTGCACAGCTGGAGGGTCAAAGGTTCCCCATCCATGTCCTAGACCAGTGATGGCTAACCTTAACACTCCTGCTGTTGCAAAACTACAACTCCCATCATGCCTGGGCAGCCAAAGTCATATCTTTGGTTGTTCAGGCATGATGGGAATTGTAGTTTTGCAACAGCTGGAGGGTCAAGGTTAGCCATCACTGTCCTAGACACATGTCAAAAGTTTTCATTGTTCAGGAGAGTAACCCAAGTCAGTCTATAGAGACAGATCACAGAAAGCCAAGAGGTGAAGTGCTTAGCCAAGCTCTTCTCCTAAGCTCTATCAAGTGATCGGTGGGGTTTGAAAACAGACCATGACCAATAGAAACTTTTGACTTTTTTGGCAACTTGCATGGAACGTGGATATAAGAAATGAACGAAACCGTAACTGATAAAAAACTTTCTATAGAAATGTATTAACCCCACAACCCCCAGCACACTGCATGCAGATATACCGTAACTCCTTCACGTCCCCCAAACTAGCAGAGAGGATGCTGTAGCAAGAGACAGGAGAGATCCAGCAGGCGGACCACCTTCCCCAGGTGAAGGCATGAAGGAAAGAGAAGGAAAGAGAAGGCGAGAAGTTTCTACAGCGAGAAAACAGAACCAGACAGATCATAGTGAGGTAGCCCGACCCAGCGGGGAGGAGAGGCCCGGCACAACGGGGAGGAGAGCCCCGGCACCACCTGGGAATACAATAGCTTTAAACCAGCAGGTGAACGCAGGGCAATCCCAAGCCTCAGAGTATATATTTGCTTATGTTAATGCTTGGTTATAAGACGTTATCCAGCCAGATCACACATTTGTTTTGCATTATGAAGATACACACGGCATAGACCGCTGCCAAGCAAGCACTGCCGCAATCTAGTGAAAGCACAGAATGTATGAATATATCTCTACCAATAGATTTATTTTATTGTGAAAATATCCAAGTATTCTGACTTATTTAGTCCATTCTGACTTATCACACAACTCCCATTCATATTAACCCTTTCACAACCTGAGGTCATTCATACATCAATGCCCAGGTCGTTTTTGGACATCAGCTTATGGAATCATATTGATCCCATAAGCTGATATCCCTATGTCTGCCCCCTCTCTTTGCCTTGCTGCTGTTACAATCTTGTGACAGCAGCAGGGGAGAGAGGAGAGGTGGCAGACCGCACAGCCGCACGACCTGCTTCGCACCCTCCTCCGCTGGCCTCCATAGCCAGGAAACAGTCTGAGGATTCAGGTTTCCATGGCTACCATTGGTGCTCTGCGATCACTTTGCGAGCCCCGATGGACACCAGCAGAGAATTCTCCCTCTGTAGAAGGAGAATTCTGTCTGGAGCCCTATAGATGCTGCAGTCGTGCTGATCGCAGTATCTATAGGGTTAACAGCACCGAAGCGAGACTCTGGTGCTGAGTTGCAGCGAGCCCGCCGAGGATGACAGGCGCAGCTCCTGCACCTGTGTTACCCTCGCTAGTAAATTAACCTCGCTGCAGCAATTTTAATTTACAGTGCAGCGGCAAGAGAGGGTTAATGGGAGCTGCATAAACAGCATAGCTGGTGATACCATACATTTGGCATAACTTCCATCAATGTCAATGGGAGTCCTGTAAATAGTTTTCAGCTTTCTTACCACCTCCAGCACAAGCAGAGAGGATGATGGGGTCAGGGGGACCCTTGATCTGGAGTTAGGCTATGTGGATATGCTATAGTTGTCCAAGATGTGAATAACCATCTAATGCAGGGGTAGGGAACCTTGGCTGTCCAGCTGCTGCAAAACTACAACTCCTATCATGCCTACCCCACCCCAGATCTAATGTATTACTGACTACTTTGATGGGCAGAAAGCGGCTCTCACCTTGACCGATGGTGACTGTGTAAGGGCTCTTTGGGATCTGCATGCCAGCAAATGTTATATAAATGGTATAGACTCCTTCTATGGTGGGTTTGTAGGTGCAGCGATAGGTGCTGCTCCCCTTATCCTCCAGCTGCATATCTGCTGTATCCTTCCGACCATTCGGGTCCTGGATGGTAACTTCTACCTCACCAAGACCGGCACCTAGAATAAAGCAGACCGCAGTATTAGCAGGAGCTGTCGACTGTATTCAAGAACATGGGGTCACAGTATACCATCTACATTATAAATCCTCACAACGACAACGGTAAAGTGAAGGGAAAAACAAAAGTTTTAGCATGAACCTTACACTATGAATGTGCGATTCCAATATGGCTTCCAAGTCGGCAGGGCAGAGCATTCTAACAAAGCAGAACATATCCATTTCTCTATACATAACCTTCACATAGATGGGATACGGCATGGTGCCCACTATATCCAGCTTCGTTCTGTGCCCGGACATGCATCCCATAGTCTAGTAGTGACTGCTGAGGACTCCGAGGAGACAGCTGGTTTACATAAGATGCCCTAGATTAGGATGCCTAATAAATTGGCCGCTTTAGACTACAGGATTAACAGCTTTCAACAGTGCCATATGTATCAAGTCACAGCGGAGAGTACAGCTGCTTCAATGGACACACAAGCTGCAGAGAGGAAAGAGCTCTACTATGGTGCCAGCCCCGTCCCCAAGCGGCCATCTCTCCTCACCTGCAGTGAAGATCTCAAAGTAGGTGGTCTTGTTTGCAATGTTTCCGACTGGCTCTAGACCAGGACCCTGTGCAGTGACTTTACTAGCATCCCCATGAGACTTGTCCACGTTCACCTCAAATGGACTCTTTGCAATATGTTGTCCGGCAAAGAGGACAGTAACCTGAAATACAAAAAGATTAAACCATTGACCTTAGTAGAAGATGAAAGATCTAGTAGCTATGAGGTTATACAGTCAGGACGGCCTTACCTTGTGTAAACCAGTCACTTTAGGAATATAGTACACTGAGAAGGTCCTGTTCTTGTCATTGTTGGCGGTCACTTTAGCCTTGGAGACAATGAATGAACGTCCAGCATGAACATTTCAGCAATGTTATAGGAACTATAATCAGATTTATCTATCAACACTATTCCTTACCTCTTCCCTGTGTCCTGCAGGATCCTCCACGTACACAATGACCTCCCCCATCCCAGCGCTGATGGTCTCTACAGTGAACTCTGCACGCTTTTTCACCATGTTGCCAGTTGGCTCAATACCTGCACAACGTTACATTATACCATGAGGACAGACATCTTACCGTACAAAAATACAACTCTTCATATCAAAATAAACCAAACAAACCTGGTCCGTAGGCTCTGGCCTTCTTGGGGTTCAGCTTGGGTCTTAAAGGAGCCCCAGGCTTTAGCTTGGCTTTTGGGAACTGAGACAGGTATGTCATGACTGAGTGCTCGTCTACATTTGGGTCCACAATTTCCTCAGGGGTGATCACCTATAGAAGATAAGCCATTTGTAAGTCTATTCAGAGGACTATGAAAAAAGGATAGGGGAACATGTATAAAAACGTTACGCAAAACGCTTACGCTTCTTTAAGGGGGTTATCCAGACTTAGAAAAACAGCTCTACTCCCGTCCTCTGATTGGGTGTGGGTTCTGCAGCTCAGTTCCACTGGGGTGAATGGAGCTGAAGTGTTATACCACACAACCTGGAGGACAGGGGTGGCACTGTTCTTGCAATAGACTAGCTTTTTTAAATTCCCAGATAACCCCTTCAAGACTCTCCACTGGTGGCTGACATATCTGAAGTGCAATGACAACATAAAGAGGTCTGTTGGGTTCCTCTAAGTGCTATTGGTGCTCAAGTGAGAGCCAACACAAAACATTCGGGATAAGATGCCAGTTATCAATAAAAATTAAGATGGAGAGTTGAAAAGGAGGTTATTTGAATAGGCTAGGACAGACGTGAACATGCACTTAGAGGTCCATTTACCTGAGGAATACCCAACCAGTCATCAGCTTGTTGCATGGCTTCACGTGCATTGTCCACTGGTTTGCTGGTGTCCCAAGAGTCCCAGTCAGGGCACAGACCTGAAGGGAGAAAAAAAATCCATGTATAATTGTAAACAAACTCTTTTTGGCTTCCCAACCACAACCAGGCTGAAGGTTCCAGGATGAGCCCCCCTTTACAACCAATGCCACCTACCAGGAGCGCAGCTATCCACAAGGGCACCCAGAGCCTTCCCGCTTTGCCAGTCCCTGCTGAAGTTGGTGACCGGTAGCTGAGGCAGCTTGTTCTGGATCCATCCCAGCAGCCTCTGTTTCGGTGTCTGTTTCTTGGCCTCTTCATCCTCTTCTTCATCCCACATTGGCATGGAGATTGAATAATGCAGGATAAGGGTCCAGATAAGACCCAAGATGAGTTTGAGGTTTCCATCAACAATGGCTTTACTGTCTGCAGGGGGATAGAGAAGCAGAGACATTAGTTTAGCATTTTGCTTACATGTCCAAAAAATACATTTTATAAAAAGAAAAAAAAAATGGGAGAACATTTAGAGTGCAATATTGGAGCTTTCCCTCTAGTCACAACACTCGGGCTATACTGTCAGGCTGCCATTACAACCAGAACTATTTGCCGTTTCAGCAAGTGAATTACAATCTCTCCAAGGCTGGACGGGAGGCTTAGACAGTGTTTAGTCTAGGGCGACAAGATTTCCTTTAATATCAAAGTGATAAAACCCATCCAAGACTATGGATAATATTAAGGCTTTGTAACGCATGCCTGACCCCAACCATAGACTCACTGTTAACTACTTGTATACCCGGACTAACTACTTATCTATTCAATGGCCACCTATATACATACAGATACAGAATTAGTGTCCTCTGCTGTAGCTAAGGGACAAAACCCATTCAGAGAATTAGAAAAACAGCACCACATCTGTCCTCCGGTTGTATGTGGAATTACAACGCCACTAATAGATCTGAGCTGCAATACCACAAACTGAAACAAAATGGCGGCGCTGTTTTTAGGAGAAAGCCATGCATTTAAATTCAGGATCACCCCTTTAAAAACCATCAACAAGCCAAACTTAGAAGTCCCATCATGCACAAATACAAGCCTAGAAACCCTGTGTTCCCGCGCTGAGCTTCCTATACCCAGCCAGACCCCAAATGGGAGGAGGGAGGGGATGCAGTTGTCCAACATCCACGTTAAGACCTAGTAATTGTTTCCAGCTATGCGGGGACGGTGCTTTCCTCCTCAGTGCTGAGAGACATCAGAGCCATTATAGAGGATGGAGCACCGGCACTTTGGGCTTAATGCGCCTAGCACATGCAGATTTATAAGCCAGTAATGGAGGTCTGAGTTTTCGATAAGCGAGGGGAAAGGGAGGTAAAGAATAGGAGGAGGGGGTGAAGGCTTCCAGGAGTCGGCTGTATAAAAGCACAACTGGGATTTTTACCAAACTCTCCAAAACAAGCAGAGTTACAGAGAACGGACCGGCCGTGGAGCCAAGAGTAAAAGGGAAAGACTTCAAGGCAGCGATGAAGGACGCAGTGCCATGCAGATTACAAGGGGAACGCATTTGAATGCAACCCAGACTTCAGTGCATTGAAATCTTGGGGGTACCAGGACCATGTAACATCTGTAGGATTGGGGCAAGTACGGCCATTGCAGCAAAGTAGTTTATGCAAACTGTGGCAAAGGTGCAACCTGACAGCCAAGTGAGCCAGACCATTTAAAAGGGATTTATTAGACTAATTCAATCAGGACACAGTTCCATAGGCTGATGTCAGAAACATATGGCAATAGCTGCAGTATAACTAGACCCCAGCCATAAAGTAGTTATATTCAAAGATGGAACAGACCACCCACATACTGTAGTCCAGGTCTAGACGGCTCCAACACTGCACTGCAATACATTACTGTTTGTATTTTTAGGAGATATAAGTATACATCCATAGCACCCTATTACTGTTGTACATTCAGGAATCTATTTCTCCCCACTCCGTATAAAATAGCAGTTTAGGCCTCAACTCAAACTAAAATATGTATGTCAATCTTATAACATGCATCAATATTCCCTAAACATTAAAAGGAATTTTCAGCACTTGCTTGTCAGAGTTCCAAAAGAGAAACAGCGCCATACATTGTGTAGTGGCCAAAGTGGGTTAATGCAGATCAAATCCCAATGAAGTGAATGGGACCCAGAGATGCCAGCAATATGCCCTAAGATTACCAGTACATTGGTTATTACAAACAAGCGGCTGCCCTTAAAGGCACATGAGACACTGACACCTGTTAGGAAACGTTCACATATGTAACTCACCTGTAAGGCCATATTCACACTTGTGGGTGTTAATACAAGCTAGGCAAGCCCTAGCAAGACTATGACTCTAGTTCCCCAAACCGATAAGACAGTCTAGCCGGAACGCGTGGCTGTAACACTGCGCAAAACATGCATCTAAATTACATTAGTGTGAACATAGTCTTACAGTCATTATGGGCATAGGGAGTCACCCAATAGCCCCCTGACCCACGTTACAGCCCTGTATCACCCACCGAAGCCCTCTACATGACTACTACAAGCGCACCATCCTCCTGTTAAGCGATCTTCATCTGCCCCTTAATTTAACTATTGCCGAATGACAAATTTCATCCTACAACGCACGCAAGGAATTCCCCAGCCGGACTCCCACTGTCCTGAAGCAGAGCCGGCAAAATGTTATAGAAAGGGTTTCTGTGAACCGAAGACAGAGGAAACGTCTGAGATGTCTGACCAGTGAGTTCATGCGACTTCACAATATAGGATTTTTCCCGTATAAGGCCTGCGCTACTGGATTACGTGTTTTCCTGCGGCTCCTTGTACAACGTGGAACCGACCCAAAAGATTTCTCCTCCGATCCTGGGAAACTTTGGGTTTAGTGTCAAGAGAACAGGTCGGTCCACCATGTACCCATCAAAATTAAGTCTTCCCCCCCCCCCCTCTGGAATCTCATGTGTCTGGCTTTAAAGAAGTCTTGAGTCTGCTGAGCACTGTAGTCCCACAGTAGAGTTTAGTCATTGAAATGAGTTATAGAAATGAACCAATACAAGGCACCATGCAGTCATTGCATCTACGTAACTTTTTGGGTGGTTTTCAACGAGGCCTTATGCCAGGACACCAAGTCAAGTGAGGCAATGGCCATTTAAAGGCACCAAGAACAGTCCCACCAGCCTTCTCAGACCCCTGAAAAGTAAGTTCCTAGGCATGCCCATTGCATTACTGCTATATACACAAACAGGCTCCAGAAAAGCTGGGTCACACACCATAGGTGTGCACAATGTTCTGTTATATGTGCATATAGCCAAAACCAGCACAAAGATACCCCTCTTCTGTGAGGGTTATGCATGGAAACCCCCAATGAAATCAATGGGACAGTGCAGATTTTGCTTATGTGAACACAAGCCCTAAGCGACACCACTAGGCATGCACATTCACAGCAACGATGCATTATGTATATTAATAATCAGAACACAGTAGGTGCAATTTCGGCAACTTGCAAGGAACTAGGCAACTAGGAAGTCACCTTGGGACATCCCAAGGAGAGCATCACCCCAATACACTGTACAACAGTATAGGGCAAGCCTAGTGTTAAAAGCATCGCAAGACAAGACACTACACGGCAGCCAGCGAAGTGTTAAACTCTCCCAAGAAGAGTGAAGGAATGAAGACCTGATCAGTAGTCTGAGTCAGAGGGTCCGAGGCACAGCCCCCAGCTCCCCACCCCTCCTGAAGCCACTTCCATGGCTAGCAGGCTTCTCCACTAATCGCTGCAGTTTCCAACATTTTTTGGCCATATATGGCAAACACGAGCAACAGGCGGCGGCCAGGAATCTCCGCACCCTCCCCGCTGTACAGTTTGGGGGATGGAGCAGGGAAGGAGATGGGGGGGCAGATTAGTGCCTTGGTCACAGCCCCATTTCCTTGCACAACATGAGCCTCCAAAACAAACCTAGTGAACGGAGTGAAATCATATGTTCCTCTAGTAAAGGTCTGTTCTGCTACATGGCAGCCGCATGAGCATCACCACAGCGCCGTGCCAAGCCATAAACATGCATGCAGTCTCCAGGATGCACTATATTATTACTGGGCAGTGCCCGGCAGCATCGGAAGGAGAAGCCGAATGAATCCCACACGTAACAGCATACACCTCTAGTCTGCACGGAGGAATCTGCATTATCCCCGTCCATACTATGCCAGGACATGGACAGAACTTTGCTTTCCGGGCACGTCCGCCTGCTTCATGAAGTATTTGCAGAATTCCAATGTCTTGTACAAAGATCTCATGAAACGCATCTGCAGATCCCTAGCAACCTTCTCCATTGAAAGATGGGGAATCCAGGGCAAGGGTAAACCAATCAATGCTCTGCGCCATTGTAGATCTAATGCAATGAAAATAAGCGGCATGCTACATAGATAAGGTGGCATGGTAAGATGGCGGCCGAGGGCGCCACACCGATTCTTTTCAGGATTGCTACTTCTGTATCTGAAAACTGCTGAAATGGCAATTTCCTAACTACAGGGGACTGCAGCATGTTACTGAAGGATATAAGCCACTTCTCAGACTTTGCATCTTAACCAGAGATCTGTGTCAGTTCCCTTTAAGGATCTTTTAAGGGGGTTATCCAGAGCTTCAAAAACATGACCACTTTCTTCCAGAGACAGCACCACTCTTGTTTCCAGCTTGGGTTGTGTTTCGCTGCTCAGTTCCATTGAAGTGAATAGAGCTTAAAGGGGTTATCCGGTGCTACAAACACATGGCCACTTTTCCCCCTACTATTGCCTCCAGTTCAGGTGCGGTTTGCAATTAAGCTCCATTTACTTCAATGGAACAGTTTCAAAGCCCCACCCAATCTGGAGACAACAGTAGGGGGAAAGTGGCCATGTTTTTGTAGCACTGGATAACCCCTTTAATTGCAAACTGCACCTGAACTGGAGACAAAAGTTTGAGTCGTCTCTGAAAGGGGCCATGCTTTTGTAGCACTGG
The DNA here is from genome assembly GCF_027789765.1 of Dendropsophus ebraccatus. NCBI lineage: Eukaryota > Metazoa > Chordata > Amphibia > Anura > Hylidae > Dendropsophus > Dendropsophus ebraccatus. The sequence continues at coordinate 18,826,974 of NC_091463.1, read as the reverse complement.
ATAACCCCTTTAAGGTGCATTTGTGATTAAAGGTTCAGCTATCCTCTCACTCTGCTACCCAGCTGCTGCAAATCTACAATTCCCATTGTGCCTGGACAGTGAAATCTAAAGCATGATGGGAATTGTTTTGAACAGCTGGAGGGCTGAAAGTTTACTCAATAGAGCTGGAGCAGTTGCCCATAGCAACCAGCTTCCAACTTCATTTTTTAAGGGCCCTTTTTAAAAGCGAAAGCTGGAATATGATTGGCTGCTAGGCACTTTTCCTTTGCACACGGCTTGCTGTTTCTTCTAGGTTTAGTCAATGGACATGCTACATGTACAACACAATCTAGCGGCAGATTCACATAGATACCAGTATACCAGCAACATAGGCCGAATACGAGGTGAATGAGGCCATCCTTTAAAGTGACTGTACCACCAGGCCCAGGCTGAAGCACTGGAGGCGGGCCGACCCACACCCAGTGGGAGGAAACCCCAGCCCCTCCATGACGTGACTCCATTAGAATCAATAGAACCCTATCATAGAGGGGCGGGGGTTTCCTCCCACTAAGGGTGGGCCGCCACCTCCAGTGCTTCAGCCTGGGCCTGGTGGTACAGTCCCTTTAATGTATACAGATATCAGTAGGTAAATATTATCCCCTATGGAAAGGATAGATAACTAGCTGACCAGAGGGGTCCGGCCCCAGGGGTCATGCTGTATTCCCTATGCAACTTCCTAACACTGCGGCAAGTCATTGTAACCAGAATGGTGACTGTTAAAGGGGTTATCCAGCGCTACAAAATCATGGCCACTTTTCTACCCTCTCATCTCCAGTTCAGGCGTGGTTGAAACCCCACCCAATCTGAAGACGAGAGGGGGGGGGAAAGTGGCCATGTTTTTGTAGCGCTGGATAACCCCTTTAAAGCTTATTGAAACATCCCCCCCATCCAATCCCTGAGACCCCCACTAGTCATGAGAATGGGACTATTGTTCTCCGGGTGGCAGGGGAAAGTAGAGCACTTTGCCATCTTCAGGAAACCCTTAAGGGTGGACAAGCGCATTTGCTGTTGCGTGATTTACTCCAGAGACCCTGACTATGATCATAGGGGGTGTCTGTGAGGAGACCCCCTACAGTCCGTTGGCTAATGGATAACCCCTTTAACAAGGCCTCAGGCAACCTTTCATATCACACCTTGGAGGTTGCACCGAGCTGTAATGCAGACATTTGCATGCACCTTCATGCTTGGCCATGTAAGTAGCGTTTGATGGAATTCTCCCCGCATCAGTCACGCTATGAGTCTATCAGAGTGATCTGGACTATACCTTCACTCCTATATTACACAACTGCTGAAATGTACAGTACATAAATACATCTACCTGGTTGTGCAATACCCAACATTCCCTACTGACAGATATACTACACAGCAGAGGGGGTATATACAGCAGGATAGGACGGGTTCTAACGAAACATACAGCAGGAGTATATTTATTGCACACATGACAACCCTTACAGTTTTATGGCTTCTTTATGGTAATTTCCACAATAACTGACATGGGGGCAGCAATGACTATGGCTCATGGTCTGAGCACATGTGGACGCCGTGGTCCGTGACAGGACCTATAGTGGCATTATATACTATATAAGGGTAAGGACTCTCACGGTTCTATCGAGTCATCCAAGCATGACGGCTCCATGGAACAGCTGCTGGAGAAGCTTATAAAGAGGAAATAAACTGCATTCCTGGCTGGGAAACATGAATACTTTGTATGTATACACTGTCACTGCTGGAACCATCCAGAGTTTCCATGCAAGTTCTTACAAGATTAGGGAGTGGCATTAAAGAAACAGAAGTGGATCAGGCAAACAGAACTGCGGGTGTTACGTCCCCCTGAACAACACTAATGGGAGCCATATAACTAGCCGAGAAACACGCAGAGTCGGACAACAAGCTCCAGACTGTTATCCCTAACAAAGTTATATTAGAGGCCTGCTTTTATTTTAGCATTATCCAGAAGTTTTATTGCAGCCCAGTCACATCTAATGATATATGAAGAATGGTGTTGGCCCAGGAAATGCAGAGCAGATGCATTATGGAGACAATATGCAATCAATATCTGACCACGGAGAGCGCCTGATGTTGGCCATGGGGTGCATGCATACACATGAGACCCACAAGCAGACAGCTCTGTATATGGGGTAGTGGCCATGTGTGGTTAATGTAGCTCAGCTACCATTAAAGTGAATGAGCTGAGCTGCAGTAACCTAGCATGGCCACTACACAATGTATGGCGCTGTCTCCTTCTGAATAGGTGGGAGCTGCAGCATTTCCAAAAATCGGTGGGTGAGACCAATTTAACGCCCCGCTGATCAGATACTGATGGTCTATCTTGAGGCCAGATCAATAAAAGTCCTAGAAAACCCCTTTAACCATTCTCTAGCCACAAAGCTCAAGTGCACAAGGATGAAAGTTTCTTTTGCAGCTCTTTCTGTCCAGCAGTTGTTGAGAATTATGGTAGCAGGTCTGTAAGTGTTAGCATCCATCTAGCCCATTCTACAGTAGCTGTAGAATAAGGAAATAGTCATAAACCTCATGGGATTCATTTCCATTCTACAAAATTACTTTTGTTCGCAGTCCTCATCCTGTCTAGAGAGAAGCGTTGGCACAGGGGCCGCTACCTTTCCTGCATCCTTCCCGTTAACTGGTTCTGCATTAAACAGAATTTCCCCTTGCCCTGCTGCATGTGTCGTCTCCAGTCTAACAGAAGGGTAACCCATGTCATTTTTAGGTACCAACGCATTTCATGCACAAGTTTTCCTATTCGACAGGTAGGGGGCGTACTGGAGGAAAGCGCTGTTATTTGGCTGTATGGCCGGCTTTAGACTCCACTGAATATTGCCAGATCAGTGGGCAGGTTATGGGCTGGCCTTTCGGAGGTTTTTGGATGATACTAACCCCATCCTTTTCCATACAGAAAACCTGTAACTTTACCCTACTGAACTCTGCAGTTGGTTCTTTGTATTCACTCTGGCTCCTACGGTCAGCTATGGAGCCTTTGCTCCTGGTCATCCTGGCCTCCGTTTGGCCGCGCTCCTGTGATTCTTACGTCTGGATAAGCTCTCCGCTCAGCACAAATGCCAAACTTGTTCTGGAGGCCTCGGGGCTGTACGGTTGTTGCATCCTGAATAGGAACCTTTGTGCAAGCCATTTTTTTTAGGATTCCTGTGTGCTGGATGAGATAAACCTGGGTCTGGTTATTTTTGTCAAAAACAAAAAAGTTTAGAAGATTTTTTTTATATCGAGGAGCTCTAGTCTGAGTATCAGACTGGAAGAAGTTCAGAACTTTAAGATCTTGGATTTGAAACGTTACAGCAGTGTTCCCTAACATGTGGTTCTCTTGCAACACTACAACTCCACGCATGCCCAAGGTTCCTTGGGGGGGGCCCAAACCACCCACATCTAATCTTGTCCTGGAGCGGAACATCACCGAGGCCCATAGGAGGATATATCCTCCTGTGGGCCTACTGGATCTACTATAAGGAGGACTACACAGGGCACTCTACTATAGGGTAACATTCATAGGAGGCCATCTACTACAGGCGGGGGGGGTAGGACGGGTAAACAGCCTGGGGACCATGGTACATTTAATCTGCCCCAACATGTAGGGCCATCCAACATGTGGATTTCCAGCTGTTGTAAAACTACAACTCACACAGTAACAGCCTCATTGCCAATTCCACGCCAAGGTTCAGTATAGATGTGGATGCCATTTGCCAGGAAGTCATCTTTTCCTCATCTTATCTCCTCTGCCACCAGTTTCCTGTATGAACAAGCGCCTACAGGCTGCCAGCAAGAACACAAGCACTGGGCCATTATGGAGGAATGAATGGGAGGATAGTTTACAAAGAGCTAGATTACAAACCTTCCATTTGTCAAGGAAATTGTAATTTCTTTAGCAAAGGTCAATACCGTAGGTCAAGGATCGTGGGAACCTAGGAGAAGAACTCACTGAATACCAGTAATCTGCCATGGTGGTCATTTTCCCCACACTTATATAACCACCCAGCGTGCAAGAACCTCAAGATGTCCAACTACCAGCATAGTCCGGTGGAACCATTGCTATGTATGTAACGGGTCACTGATTTATCCCCATATACAACTAGTTGTTACTGGAGTTTTCAGAAAAGCCACTTGCTTATTAGGAGTTTTGCAACGCACGCCGAGATGTTTCGCTCCAAACAAAGACTGTTTTCATTCTCTGCAGCATCAATAACTAGAAGTAAAAAATCCTCCGCCAGCCACACCCTGTATAGAGAGCGGAGCCAAGTATCTCTCCAGCACATTGTACACACAATGAGGCCTGACAGCACTGGAGGCACAACAGACAAGGGAGCGCTCACATTCAGGAGCACTCCCAGCCTGAAAGCGACAAAATAGCTGCAAACTGGTATGTTATCCCAAAGGAGGGATGGGGACCCTGCGGCTCTCCAGCTGTTGCAAAACTACAATTCCCATCATGCCTGCACAGTCAATTCCCATCATGCCTGCACAGTCAAAGCATAAGCTCTCCAGGCATGATGAGAATTGTAGTTTTGCAACAGCAAAATAGCAGTTGCTATTCCACACGGCAGCAGTGAGCGTGCGAGTCTGGGGGGGGCTGCCGGAGCTGCCGGCGCTCCTATTCCACGGAGTCGACGGCAGCAGATCGTTGCTGTATCAGTCGTTTGTTTTTCAACATGTGGAAAAACAAACGACTGCAACGATCAGCCGATATAAACGATGTTGGCTGATCGTTGCTGTCAATTCCCCGGGACGATTCCGTAACGGACGATAATCGTTCCGTGGAATAGGGCTTTAACAAGAGGGGTTAGGTTTTTTTTTAGTTCTTTACATCTATAGCATAAACAGAGTCATTGTCCAATTTCATGGTGTCTTAGCAGGTCTGCTGTGTCCCCAGTGTGAATGGAGCAGTCAGGTCACACCTAACACTTGTTCTTCAACTCCATAGAACTAGAAGACACCTACAGAGTTGTATGTAGCAATGTGCATGCTTGACTGCCATTCAATTCATCCTGGGAACACTGGACCCCTACTCTTATAGGGGGGGGAGGGGGGCTCCAGTCATGAGACCATATACTGGGGATAACTCAGTGTCCAACTTGGGACTATGCATTTAAAGGGTTTGTAAAAACATAGCTGATGTCTTCCAATAGCAGCATACCTATTCTGCTAGATCTTGTCAATCATGTAGCTCTAAGATGGTAAGACCTGGGAAAGTTGGGATAAGCCACACAGCAATGACCTGGGGCCGCTCTGCTACAAGTTACCATTGTCCCGATAGGTGACAGCCCGTACGCTGTGACAGCCCGTACGCTGTATTTCTTTCGGCAGGAAACCCATTTGCAGCTAAGAGGGAATTAAGAAACTCGTATTCTCTGCCAGAAGGAGGACTGTGCGCCAAACGCATCCACACCGAGACTACTCATCCGAAAGCCAAACTAAATGCATTACAGCATGGTGTGCAGCAGTGGAGGGAGCGGCCCTCACTTTCTTCCTGGAGGACCTGGAAAGTAACGTCCCCTCTAGTAGTGTGGGGGGGGGGGGGGTCCAGCTTTCTAATCAGACTGCCTGTGGGTCCAGACTAGAGGGGAAAGGGGACGCCAGAGACTGCTGTTGCCATGACATTGGGATAAAAACGACCCACTCAGCAGATTATTCAGCAGCTGCTGCACTTGAAAGAATGCCAAGAGTCTCTGGTGTGTATGAAAGCCGAGACTGGCACTAGGGCAGAAAGTATAGACAGGGGAGGGTGCCGCAACCTCCCAAGCGCCAAGTCATGGACGAGCCGGACGTTTCCAGTACATTTTTACTCCTGGATCTGAAAACAAAGAACAGTTCTATGATTGCTGCTCTGGGAGCTAAACGCAGCTCACGTTAGCATTATCCCCTATGAAGGATGTAGTTATGAGTCTCGGTCAGACAATATAGCTACAGACACTTGTCTCCTACATTCCTGAATAATTTCAGGTTTCACCACGGAAACTGTGTGGACAAGTAGCTATGAGTCTCCATAGTCTTATCTAGTCTAGGAGCGAGCCAAGAAACTTAAGTCTACAGATCGGAGGGGGCATCAGCACCAAAACCCAACACACCTACAGTATGTGATTTTGTGACAATGACTGGAGGGATGTAAGTTACCCCCTATGGGTTCACACGCTCAGGTTTTAAATTACAATTAAAACAAAGTCAGGAACAGATATGCAAAGAGGAGAAGTCTCAGTCTCTCTCATATCTGTCCTCCATGTATGACCCATTTCCGCCTGAATGTGTGAACAAGCCCTTAGAGGTAGAGCTCACACCCCACCATTTGCATGTACATCACTGTACACACTCAAAGGGGTATTCCCATCTGGACACAGCACATACACATCCCTCTCCACCCCGACTGTGGCTGCAGGATACACAACACACACAACCCTCATATAGGATAGGGAACAGCTAGTCCATTCTCGTAACTTATGAGTCCTGGAAAAGCCACTCGGCACCCTACTTTTAGCAAAACACTCATCATCATCAATGGGAGTTGGGCAAACTGCCTAATACATAACCATCTCCACTGTATTTGGCTCCCTAACTACCTCTGGAGGCTCTTAGGCAAAATAGTTGCAAACCTGGAACCTGAACATATCGACATTTATGAAAATGGTTGAATATGCCCCTAATTTCTACATGGAAATGCCCCTTAAAGGGGTTATCCAGTATTCTAAAAAGCGTAGGTACTTTCTTAGCAAAAACAGCGCCACCTCTGTTCTCAAGTACTGTGTTGTAGCTTTATTTACTTCAATGGAACTGAGCTGCAAAAGCCACAACCAAACCGGGGACAGGAGAGGTGCTGTATCTGGAAGAAAGCAGCCATGTTTTTCTTAACCTGAACAACCCTTTAGCAGCGGGTCTTTCAACCAGGTGTCCGAGGGCAGAAAACACATTAGCCTCCCAGTTTATGTGCTGTATTCTGTCAGTGATCATGTGTTATGGCTCCGCGACCACGTGTGACTATTCCCAGGATATGCTGCCGCTACTCTTACACTGCAGATGCTGCCCATTAACATTACGTATTCAGGGACCCGCTCAGCCGGAGAGTCCGCGTTCCCACATACAAAGGATATGGTGCGGTTATTCCTACGACTTGGAATGACAAATATTTCCCAGATTTCAATCACGCAGAACAAAGGAGTTTCCGGATATGAAAGGAGTTTTCCACTGACAACATCAAGCGCAGAAGCGTCCTGCAGAAAATCACAAGGCTCACGTCTTACTGCATTATCCGCCTGCCAAGAGGTTTATTTTAGGTTATTTCTCTTTCCCTTGGACTCTGCTTTATCTGGCGGAGGGGTTGTGTGTAATCCTGCTGCGCTCACTTGTCCTATTTCACACTACACCTTTAAGAAGGCACAGAGGTGGGAGAGCAGAGAACACCACTTTCTGCAGGACATACAGCAGCTACAGAGGTGGGAGAGCAGAGAACACCACTTTCTGCAGGACATACAGCAGCTGATTTGTACTGGAAAATTGGAGTTTTTTTAATAAAAACTTACAAATCTTGGCACCAGCTGTTTCTGATTTGAAAGAAACATTCTTGTGAACAACCCCTTTAAGGGTATTTTTACACACAGCAATTCGACAGCCACAAACAAGCACTGATCAGCTAGATCGGCACTTATTTGTCGTGACTGTACACGGCACAACAAATCGAGGAGCCCGGGCTACATGAACAATTCTAGTATCATTCATGCTGCTTGGGAAACTGACAGCACAGATATGTATGTAGGATGTGTATACATCTGCGCTGTCAGGTTAACAATTACAAGGGCAGTGTATACTTACCATCCCCACTGCTTGTGATCCAGCACGGTTTCCCCCAGTCTGGCCACCAGCTGTATTTTCAGACGCCGCAAGCAAATCAATCAGGAGGCAGGACCTGCTGCTGCTGGACTGGCGAGACATGCTGGGTCACAAGCAGCTGGGATGTAAGTATACACTGCTACTTGTGATTATACTGACAGCACAGATATATACACATCCTATATACATAGGTGTGTTGTCAGTTTTCTTTTATCATTCTCAGGTTCACACAACCCTGTTTACACAGGATGATTTGTGCCCAACGGTAAGTTTAAAACCCTGCTCAAAAGACCCTATCAGCCGAGAATATGGTGTTCATCCCCCTATCCTCAGGTGATCGCTGTCACTTTTACATGGGCCAATAACAGGAGCTAAATTGACTGGGGCCATGTGCCATTGGTCACTTGATCATCATTACCAGGCTTCATCTGAGGTGGTTTCCTTGTCGTAAACAATCTGATAAAGTCTGGTAATGCTGATCACATGGCAAAACCCAAACAAAATTGCAGAGATCACATAAAAAGGGTCTCTAAGGTAGTGTTCACACATTACTGTACTGCATCATTTCTGTAAAGACACTGCAGTACCGCAACAATACTTTAAATTTAAACATGTGTAAACACAGCCCAACACCGGCCATACACAATAGATGTTTTAGCTGACAATCTAATCTGTATGGGGGTGGTCCCCAACACATGTTGCAGGGTAGACGGATAGTATTGGCCCTATTCCACGGGCCGACTAACAGGAGCAAACGAGCGTTATTAACGCTCGTTTGCTACTCGTTCCCCGCTCGCTGCTGCCGCTATTCCACATCGCTGCAGCGAGCGAGTCCAGGGGGGGGGGAGGCTGCCCGGGTGATCGCTGATCGTCCGGGCAGCCCATAGGATACTGCTGCAGACGCTCCTATCCCACGGAGAGATGGCAGCAGATCGTTGCTGTTATCAGTCGTTTGTTTTTCAACATGTTGAAAAACAAACGACTGCAACGATTAGCCGACATGAACGATGTTGGCTGATCGTTGCTGTCAATTCCACGGGACGATTACGATAATTGTTCCGTGGAATAGTGCCTTATGTTGAATCTGAACTGTCCGATCCTTTTGATCTCTGGGAGAGCTGTATATACTGGGATGAGGGAGAGCAGAGAAGTCAACTGATATCTACACTCTAATATACACACACACACATACATATATATACATATACATATACATATATATATATATATATAATCCCTGCAAAAGCTAATAAAATGCAAAAAAAAACCTAGGCACTGAAGGGTTAACTCCATGTGCGAGTCCCGGCACTACTTAGTGGTAAGCACAGTATGCACACAAGAATGCAGAGCGCTGATTGCTCAAGTAGTGGTTTAGAGAATTGGAGGATGGGTGTGGCGCTGCCATTCACTCTCAGAAAACAGGACCCATGTACAGCGCTGGCTGCAGCCCACCAGGATGACAGTGCAAGGATATACAGGAAGTCTGCAAGTGTAAGGAGAGATAGACAAGGGGGGCAGAGGAAGGAGAGGAGGATGAGAAAAGCAGATGTCTACTATAAAGCCGATCCAGGGAGGAATGCTCCTCGCTCCAGCTGCTTAGAAGAAGAGCACAGCTACTGCAGTGTAGTTTAAGGGGAACTCCACCTTTTCTTCTCATGTGAAAGGTCAATGAAATCATAACCACCTTCTAGATCAGGAGTGTCAAACTCATCCCTGCAGCTGCTGCAAAACTACAATTCCCATCATGCCTGGACAGCCGAAGGCTGTCCAGGGATGATGGGAATTGTAGTTTTGCAGCAGCTGTAGAGCCGTGAGTGACACCCCTGATCTAGATGCTATGATGGGTGCAGAATAAGGTCAATTATGTACAGATATATTGCAGCAGCAAGACCCTGCCATAAAGTGACATGTGTCTATGTGCCGTAAAGGTCAGGGCCAACCATAGCGGCAATATACACAACTCCCGGCTGCTAATCTCCGTTGTGATGGCTTTATGCTCCATTGTCCAGGAACGCGCCATGTAAGCCTGTGTTCACATCTGGATCTCCAGCTGTGCCAACGCCACTGACTTGCATGGTCGGACAGGATCAGTCATGTCACTTTGTGTTGAATGATGCCCTATTTGTTCTGTCAAACATGACGGAACTTGTGATGGAGGTCTTCCATCAGTGCACGAGCGTTGCGTTGGATATATCACCTCCCAAAAAAATAAATAAATAAATAGCCCATATAATAGGACGGCCGTAACTGTGCACGAAAATCTGCAGCCATTGTATTGCGCTGGAGTCCACCGGCTCCATACATATGATGCCCAATGGCAATGCGGCTCAGGACAAGGACGCTGTATACCTTCTGTACCCGTATATATATCGCGCACGCAAGCCTCAAGGTGAAGGCAGGTTCAGCAAATTCCTTGATGACAATCTCCTCGCATAAATTTCTGGTGCACACCCATGTCCATAGGCCATCATATTTGAGTGGCACCGCTCGTAATAAAACATAAGATTTTCTCAAGGCTCCTGTCCCGTCTTGTTTTACAGTCGAGATTTAACACTCGACGCTCCCCACATCCGCCCATCTAGAATGGTTCTGTGTGATTAATCCCATTACTAGAATACAAGAAATAAAAGCACACCCTACGGGCACCAATACTGGGTGACAAGAGCTGGCAGGGCAAGGGTTAAGCTGGAGGAAGCCGCATCTCTGAACTAAGTGTAAGGTTTCCTGACCAAAAATGCCTGGGGGGGGGGGGGGGGGGGGATCCTAAGGAAATACCATGGCAACTGAATTCCGCAGGTCTTCAGGGATCAGCGAGGGTATGACCCCCAGAGCTGCCCCCGATCAGGGCAATTTAGATGAAGAATGCCTATCATTCCAGGAATCCCTGTAGGTAAAGACCGGAACACTGCAATTCTAGATCCAACAAGCAGAGAGGCCAGATGTGCCCTGCTATATGTACTGTACCACCATGTATGTCACCGCCATAACACGTGCAACAGGAATCTGCTATAAATGACCCCAAATGACATACAGAATACACCTACTGTATCTAAGCTACTACCACCCACAGCTGGGTAACTGAGTATCAATACCAACAAGATGCCCAGGCTCTATCGCACTGGCATGGCCTGTATTGTGCACCCAACATAAACCAAGGGATAGAAGGAAAGGATATGGCGGACCTTGTATTCCTACAGCCTCACCAAAGACGTCCTGCTAAGAAGTGGAAAGTTTCATTGTATGAATGACTCTAGTATGTAACAGCCATATGGGATCCAGCTGCAAGGCAGACGACTAAGTATCCAAAGCTTCTCACTATGGAGAATGTTACCAGTGTAACTGGAGATACCTCAACCTGGGGCGGCCAGAGGGGTCAGGGGTCTCTAACCTACTAATACAGAGCAAGACCCCTCACCCAGGTATACACCGTGCACCCCAGGACCAGGCCTATGTATACAAGTCACAAGTAGATGGTGCAGTCCACCTCCTGTCCTGGGCACATACTGCATCTACTGCGCCCCCTCCCCACTGCATCTACTGCGCCCCCTCCCCACACCCAAACACTGCACCCTCCGCCTGCTCTCACATCTACTTAGTCATATCCCTTCCATGACTGTGCAATTCCCTCCTCTTAGCCCCTGGTTATAAATCTAGTATACCTATTCCTCCACATCCCATGTGCATGCAGTGTACCCCTCCTCCACCGCAGCTACCTAGTGCCCCCTTCCCATCTCCTAGCAGTGCACCCCTCCTAAACGGGCCATGCATATCCAGGAGCTTCCCCCTCCATCAAGTGCAGCTTTCCATACTCATTCAGCGCGCCCTTTCTTTGGCTCAGGTCATGTCAGGTCATAGTGCACCCCTTCCCCTGGCCATAGATCTAGCACACCCCCCTCCTCCTTTCCCTGTATACCTAGTGCACACCTTCACCTGCCCAGGTGTAGCCATTGCATCCTTTTCCATGTCAACAAAGTGTTGCCTTTTTATGACCTGCCCATGCACCACCTAGTGCCCCCCTCCTCCTGCCCCACCATGCACCACCTAGTGCCCCCTCCTGCTGCCCCACCATGCACCACCTAGTGCCCCCCTCCTCCTGCCCCACCATGCACCACCTAGTGCCCCCCTCCTCCTGCCCCACCATGCACCACCTAGTGCCCCCCTCCTCCTGCCCCACCATGCACCACCTAGTGCCCCCCTCCTCCTGCCCCACCATGCACCACCTAGTGCCCCCCTCCTCCTGCCCCACCATGCATCACCTAGTGCCCCCCTCCTCCTGCCCCACCATGCACCACCTAGTGCCCCCCTCATCCTGCCCCACCATGCACCCCCTCCTCCTGCCCCACCATGCACCACCTAGTGCCCCCCTCCTCCTGCCCCACCATGCACCCCCTCCTCCTGCCCCACCATGCACCACCTAGTGCCCCCCTCCTCCTGCCCCACCATGCACCACCTAGTGCCCCCCTCCTCCTGCCCCACCATGCACCACCTAGTGCCCCCCTCCTTCTGCCCCACCATGCACCACCTAGTGCCCCCCTCCTCCTGCCCCACCATGCACCACCTAGTGCCCCCCTCCTCCTGCCCCACCATGCACCACCTAGTGCCCCCCTCCCTGACCATGCACCACCTAGTGCCCCCCTCCCTGACCATGCACCACCTAGTGCCCCCCCTCCTCCTACCCCACCATGCACCACCTAGTGCCCCTCCTCCTGCCCCACCATGCACCACCTAGTGCCCCTCCTCCTGCCCCACATGCACCACCTAGTGCCCCCCTCCTCCTGCCCCACCTAGTGCCCCCCTCCTCCTGCCCCACCATGCACCACCTAGTGCCCCCCTCCTCCTGCCCCACCATGCACCACCTAGTGCCCCCCTTATCCTGCCCCACCTAGTGCCCCCCTCTAATGTTCTAGCCATATATTTATATTTCCTGGCTCAAATACTTGGCACACATTATTTCCTAACCATGTATTTGGGTTTGGGACACCCCTCTTCTGCACTATCCAGTTATCTAGTGCCCCCCTCCCATGTTACATATCCCGTTCCCCTCTTATGCTCTAGCCATATACCTAGGGTCCCCTCTTATACTGGTGAGGTCTAGGGGTATACCAGTTGCACCCATGTTAAACTAGTGGTCTATGTCTAGGAGTACACCTGGTACCCCCTCTCTTACTGGTGTTGTCTATGTGTATACACCTGGTAGCCCCCTGCTTATACAGGTGAGGTCTGTGTATATACCTGGTAGCCACAATTTATATACCTGGTGCCCCCGCCCTTATACTGGTTATATATGTGTATACACCTGATGGCCCATATATATACACACACACACACACACACACATATATATACATATACACACACACATATATATACATATACACACACACACATATATATACATACATATACACACACACACACACACACACACATATATATACACCCCCCGTCCCCCCCGTCCCCCCGTCGCTCTCACCTATAGACACCAGCTTGATGTTCTCCCGGTCCAGGAACTCCAGGGCCACGCTGACGTTCTCCAGCTGCATCTGGCGGAAGGTGGGTCTCTGGTTGTACTTGCGGTACATCTTCTTCTGGCTCAGCACCTCCAGCAGCGCGATCAGCCGCAGCCCGTCGCTCAGGTCCGCCTGCAGGTTGGCGATGCGTTTATTCACGCACTTCAGGTGCTCGTTACACCAGCGGGTGAACGTGTTCTGCTGGATCTTCTTCCATGGCGCGTCCTCCGCCAGGTCCTTCTCGGTAGCCGGCATCTCCGCTGGGTCCGCCCCGGGCACTACTGCTGCTGCTGCTCCTGCTGCCGCGCCGCTCTGGGTGAGCCTCGGGTGGGCGCTGCTCATTTTAAGGCTTCGGTCGGAGAAGGAGGCGGAGAAATGAGGGGCGGGGCCTAGAAGAGAACGGAGAGCCTGTCAGAGAGCTGAGGATGCGGGACACCGGGCACACATGGCGGCTATCCTGACTGGGGGGCAGTGTCCAACAATATGCGGCCAAAACTACAACTCCCATCATGCCCTGATAATAGTCTGCTCTCTAAAGAGGTGTTTCCTAACCTGCAGCCTCCAGCTGTTGCAAAACTACAATTCCCATCATGCCTGGACAGCCGAAGGCTGTCCAGGCATGATGGGAGTTGTAGTTTTGCAACAGCTGGAGGGCCACAGGATAAAGGATGAGGAAACCTTGTTGAAAAACTACAATTCCCATCATGCCTGGACAGTCAAAGCTTTGATTTTAGCTGTCCAGGCATGATGGGAATTGTAGTTCTGCAACCAAAGGTTCCCCATCCCTGGGTTAAAGGGAAACTCAGCTAGAAAAGATGTCCCCTCCTACTTATATCCATGTTTATATTTTACTTGTTCAAGGCGGCAATAAAAAAAAAAAAATTTGTTTTGTTTTTTTGCCACTCTAAAGTGTCACAGAGGCGTGGCCAAGGCACTGAAGTGACATTTCACAGCAGCAGTTTCCCTTTAAGGAACCCAGGGAAATGGTAGAGTTTGATAGTGGGCTACAGCTGTCAGTTCGGATCATGGGACCCCCAGTTAGGCCAGGACTTGCAGCCACAATACAGATACAGTGCACAGTGGTCGGTGACTATGCTGGATGGTCCTCAGGTCCGGCCTATGAGGGAAGCAATGTCACTCACACACATCCATATTATATTAAAGGGATACTCCGGCAAAAATCTTTTACTTTCAAATCGACCGGTGTCATAAAGTTACATAGATTTGTAATTTACTTCTATTTAAAAATCTTCAGTCGTCCAGTACTTATCAGCTGCTGTATGCCCTGCAGGAAGTGGTGTATTCTTTCCAGTCTGACAAAGTGCTCTCTGCTGCCACCTCTGTCCAGAGCAGGAGAGGTTTTCTATAGGAATTTGCCACTGCTCTGGACAGTTCCTGACATGGACAGAGGTGGCAGCAGAGAGCGCTGTGTCAGACTGGAAAGAATACACCACTTCCTGCATTACATACAGCAGCTGATAAGTACTGGAAGACTGGAGATTTTTATATAGAAGTAAATTACACATCTATATAACTTTCTGAAACCAGTTGATTTGAAAGAGAAATATTTTCGCCGGAGTTCCCCTTTAAAGGTGCCCATACACAATGTGGGCCTCCATAGTCACTGGGACCGGCTGACTAACCTATGTGTATGTAGACAAGCCAACTCTCCCTTAGGAATGTGACATGTAAATGCCCAATGCCGCTGCCATGTCCCCTTCATGTTTTCTCTGTATGATGGGGGGGAATATACTCGCCGATGTTGTTCCCGACATACTGACAGGTCCTTTAATGGACTGAATATGATCGACTAGCAAAAAACGTGCACGCTCCACTGAAATGAGCATGCATGTATGTGTATGGGAGCTGCCAGCCGACAGCTATTGACAGTATATATCAGTGTCATTAGGGGAAAAAAAAAACTTTGGACGTTGCAGAAGTATGTCACGCTCCGAAAGGGAGATTTATCAAACGGAATTGGCTCAGTTGCCCCTAGCAACCAATCAGATTCCACCTTTCATTTTCCAAAGTCTGTGAGAAATGATAAATGGAATCTGATTGGTTGCTAGGGGCAACTGAGCCAGTGTCACTTTACACCATGTTTGATAAATCTGCCGCTGAGTGTTCAGAGTATCCAGGATAAGGGTGCGTGCACACTACGGAATAGCCGCGTATAACCCGCGGCATATTCCGTCGCTCGTCCCCGCACGCAGCGGCGCGCATATCCGCCCGTGCCATAGACACTATTCTGTGCACGGACGGATTCCGCATTCCGTCGAAAGAATTGACATGTCACTTCTTTCGACGGCACACGGAATCCGCCCGTGCACAGAATAGTGTCTATGGCACGGGCGGATATGCGCGCCGCCGCGTGTGGGGACGAGCAACGGAATATGCCGCGGGTTATACGCGGCTATTCCGTAGTGTGCACGCACCCATAGAAAAACATGGCCGCTTTCTACCAGACACAGCACCTTTCCTGTCCTTTCCTTAGTTTGGGTGTGGGGGTTTTCAGGTGAATGGAGGTGAATTGTAATACCACACACAACCTGAGGACAGGAGTGGCGCTGTTTATGCAGTAAAGTAGCTGTGTTTTTTTATCCTGGATAATCCCTTTAAGAACTGTCCCATCATCCCTAGCTGAGAATCCTAACACATGAGCCCAGCCTTAGGCCCGGAAACCACATATGTTTTCTATCTCCCAATGGAAACAAAGCCATGACTGAACTGTGACGCACCCCACCCGTATCCACACTCCTGGCCTGCCCCTCTGTTCTGTCAGAAACATGTAAATAAGCACTTCTATATACAGGATCATATGCTGTATACCATATACCCAGCCCCGACCACTGCTAGGATAAGGGTTGAGGTTGAGCTGTGTGTGGTATTACACTTCACAGAAACTGAGCTGCAATATCGTACACAAACTGAAGACAAAAGTGGTGCTGTTTTTGGGACAGACCATTGTCTTCTAATCCTGGACATGTAGTATGAGATTATTACTCTCCCTTATGTAGTCAGTGACTAGAGAACAGCTAGATATAAGGGAATAATAATAATATAATGGAATAATAAATATCCATTGTTATACCGCACACATGTGGCGGCCATCTTTAGTTTCTAACTCACTAATCTAAGAAATTTACTGAGATAAGATGGGACTTAGAGGCCAATTACAGATCATATAACCTTCCAGATAATTCCATATATAATCCCAGCATCCTGACCAGAGACTAATGTGGATACAAGCGGCTACAGGCGACCCCGGAGCAGGCGGCTGCTACCTGATCTGCAGCACATCACAGGATGTGACTAACCGGTGAGACAGAGAGAGGTCGGCGGTGTGTGGAGATCACTGAGTCACTACAGTATGTATGCACCTCACATTACATATATGTCAGCAGAATGGACGGATTCTGACAGGATCTGATGGCAGTGTGAACAAGGCCTAAGGCCCTACTACAGGGATGAATATATATACTGTGTAATAGGGCTGGCGATCTGCCGATCAGTGATCAGGCCCCTTTGAGTTCACACATCGATCACACTTCTCCCTGTATTTTAAGGCTGAAAGGCCGCACAATCTGATCAAGCTTTACCGGTCCTATTACATGGAGCGATAATCGGCCGACTATCACTCCTTGTTTTTGAGACAACGATCAGTCATGATAATCATCATCAGCTGATCATGTCTTTTGGTCTTCACCTAAAATCATCGGCTGCCGACCACTCATCGCTACAGTGGCGCAGCCTGTTCTCATGCTGCATCAGCAGCTCCGGGAAGCGAGTTGAATGCAGAATTAGGCTATGTTCACATCTCATTTTCGGCTACATGTCGGGAATCAGTGAAAAAAGGATGCTAACGTGGAGCGGAATACCCCTTTAAGGTCTGCACCGATTGCCTAAACTTTGCCAAACTGTGCGCAAATCCAATTATGTGCACAAAAATTTGTTGTGTTGTTATCCTCAGATCCACCCTCGAATCCAGTGCAGCAGTAACCTGGTGGGGGTAAACTGAAAGGGCCTATCCAGGATTAGAATAAGCACAGCTAGCTACTCTCCTGCTAAAACAGCGCCACCCCTGTCCTCAGGTTGTAAGTGGTATTACAATTCGGCCCATTCACTTCATTGAAACTGATCTGCAATACCCACACCCAAACTGAGGGCAGGAGTGGCGCTGTTTGTGGAAAACTCCAATCACCTGATAAAGGCCAAAAGTGTCCTTCTGGCTTCCTCCTTTTTTTGCAACTGGAGCCAACGGGTGACATTTGCCTCCCTGGCACATATACACTGACACACATTGGCGCCTTCCGATGTATTTTGCAATCATCTCGCTACCGTTTCCTATATTCTGAGTTTCAGAGAGGGATTGCCTCATAGGAGGCTCACTTCGCTGCTGGAGACGCTAGTTCTATATCTGAATGGAAATCGCTGAGTTTTGGATAAGAATAAATATGGACCTGGCAGAACACGAGTGGGACCACTATAAGGGGCCTGTGCACAGACTTAGCCCCCCATTCACACTTCCTTCTACAAGGGCGACGTGCCCACGCCTTTTCTCCATTATACCCTGCAGTGATCCTGGCTGCTAATCCCCATTGATGCGCTCTTGTTTACAGGGAATGTTTTGATAGATCGGGCTATGTACTTAGGGCGTGTGTGAACAGCGGGCTACGTGTGTACTCCGATGAGTCCGGCTGCTCACAAAGTATAGGATACACCAATATAACCAGTATAAGGGAGTGATCCCATAACATTAGGGAGTAGCTGACAGAGCCATTCCCTCAGGAGTTCTTGGAGGTTGGTGAACCTATGTACGCGTCTCGTAGCGCCTGAGGCCTCGCAGGCCCGACCTCTTGTAGGATCACAGTAGTCTGAGCTGTTTTGTCCTGAGGAAGACCCTGTTCTCGGTGATGGGGGATGAGTCATGTGACTGGGAATGCGGTGTGCAGCCGGCTGACCGCAGGGCTTACTAATGTCTTACAGGAGGTCGGAATTTGTTTCAGCACAAAAATTTTCTTAAAATGGAAGTAGTTGGGGGATTTAGTTCCACCCGCCCGTGCTTTGTTCTGATGCTGGTGTCACCGGGTACATACTATTCCCCCTCTCATAGTAAGCATTTCTGCAGAAGATTGCCCCGCAGGCCGTGAAATAGTTAGAGAGAAAGAAAATAAAGTGGTTGTAGGAGGTGACACAGGGGTCAGATGCGTCCGTGTGATGAAGCCCTGTAACCCGGATAAAAGTTTCCTAAGGTGAAGAAAACGCTGCGCCCAGATGTTACATCTTTTATGAGATCTCTTAAATTCTCATTCACATTTTGCTTTTTTTTTCCATTTCGTGTTTGTTTGTGGATTTTTTTTTTCTATTTTGGGAAAGAAAACCACAGCTGTGAAAAAAAAACATGAAAAATGTGAGATAACCCCTTTAAGGGCAATGTCACGCGTGTATACGAGACGTTTCTGCATCCTGTCCTGACTGCGGGACTGCTGACCTGAGGTAACGGAATTATTGCTGTGAGGTTAGTGGACCTGGTGTCGGACACTCACACGCTTGTGTGAAGCCAGTTGGGGTGGAACCAGAGAGGGACACTTTAGGGTGAAAACACGCAAGTGGTCGGCCGCATATGGCCAGAATGTGTCAGCCAGTTTGGCCATGTTATGTATGTCTATGGCTGATACCGTATAGCGGCATCTGTCTTGCAAAAGGCACTCATAATAATGGGGTAGTTCCGTAAAGAAAAAAAATATTTCAAATCAACTAGTGCCAGAGACTTGTAATTTACTTCTATTAAAAAAATCTCAAGTCTTTCAGTACTTATCAGCTGCTTTATGTCCTGCAAGAATTGTTTTTCTTTTTAGTCTGCAGTGATTGGCTGAGCAGCTGGCGACCTGTCTCGGCCAGTGATTGGCTGAGCAGGCGGCGACCTGTCTCGGCTTGTGATTGGCTGAGCAGGCGGCGACCTGTCTCGGCCAGTGATTGGCTGAGCAGCTGACACCAGAGAAGGCCTGAGGACACCAGGGAACGTGGTAAGGTGAGCTATTACTATTTTATACTACAATCATCAGCCGCTCATCGCTATTGCATGTAACGATGCGTGCCTGACGCCCGATGATTTTATGTCGGGAACTAAAAAAACGATCAGTCGATGATTATCGCTCCGTGTAATAGGGCCCTGACTTGAAGGGACACCACTTTGCCTAAAGGGTGTAAAAGAAATTAAAATATACTTTCTGCTTGAATTATGTAAACCAAGAAGGACAAGAAAACTACAAATGTGTGAACGCAGCCTTATATTCTAGAGCATGGTATGGATGTGGCCTCTATGGCTGTATTCACACGTCTATAATATGGAGGAAAATTCATCTATATTATCGATGCCCCCACCCCGACCATGGGTCTAATGACCCAAACTGAACACATTGCAGATAGCTGTGAGGCTCTCAGTTCAGTTCTTGACAGTCAGGTCGGGACTTGCTTCTGTATTGAAGGCATGTGACCCCGGCCTAAGGGTATAAGGACCTTGCACTAACAATTATGGTTATATAATTACAGCTGTAAATTTGACTGGATTACCCGCCATTTTCCATTGGGTTATATAAAACTCAGTACACAAATATCTGCGATTTGCTTAACATGTACAAGTGTCTTAAAGGGGTTATCCAGCATTAGAAAAACATGGCCACTTTCTTCCACAGACAGCACCGCTCTTGTCTCCAGGTCAGGTGTTGTTTACAATTCAGCTCCGTTCACTTCAATGAAACTGAGTTGCAAAACCTGCACCCAAACTGGAGACAAGAGATGTGTTGTCCCTGGAAAAAAGTGGCCATGTTTTTCTAACGCTGGATCACCCCTTTAAGGCTAGGTTCATACTATGTTAAAATGAGGGCCGTCTTTCATAACAATGGCCGTCACTGCGCAAATAATGTCTGTCACATAGTATGAACCTAGCATAAAGGATTTGTGTGGGAAGCAGAAATTATACAGCTATTGCATATGATCGGGACTTAGGGTCCTATTATACGGCCCGATCATAAACTGCAAACGAGCAGCAAGGTCTGTATATATATATATATATATATATATATATATATATATATATATATATATATATATATTTAGTTAGCGATGTCCGTGCACCCCTTGCATTTAGGGTAAAATACTTACCTTACCACGTTTCCCGGTGTCCTCGGGCCTTCTTCCGTCTCTACACTGACAGGCAGCCGGACGCCCAGCCAATCACTGGACTCTGCCTGTCAGTGCAGAGACTGGAAAAGAAGGGAGCAGAGGACAGAGCTGCAGAGACCAGGTAAGGCCCTCTTGGACATGAGAAAGGCCTGAGGACACCAGGGAACATGGTAAGGTAATAATTAAAGGGGTTATCCAGCGCTACAAAAACATGGCCACTTTCCCCCTACTGTTGTCTCCAGTTTGGGTGGGGTTTTGAAACTCAGTTCCATTGAAGTAAATGGAGCTTAATTGCGAACCCCACCTGAACTGGAGACAACAGTAAGGGGAAAAGTGGCCATGTTTTTGTAGCGCTGGATAACCCCTTTAACTTACCTTATTGCGCACCTCTATTATACCTCTATTGCACACCCAACGCCAGATGATTTTAGGTCTGGACCTAAAGAAACGATTAGCCGATGATCGTTTCATCAGCTGATCATTCTCAATATTACGCGGAATGATAATCTGCTGAACTGGCCTGATTCGGACGATTATTGCTCCGCGTAATAGGGCCCCTAGATACACCCACGCCCTTCCATCTGGGAAGGTATACTTCTGAGACATGGAAGTGGCCAGTGGAGCCATCTCCTGCCCATCTCTTTTAAGGCCTCGTTCACACTTGAATATTTTGGTTTATATTCTGCACCAGCAAGGGGCCAGGAGACTGCTGAAATGGTGTGTTGTAGAATCAGTGAGGAGATGAAAGTGTTTCTTATTTGAATCTTTTGCCTGTATCAGTGGATCTTATTACAGATGTTACCATTATGTCCTCTTTATAGAATGGGGCTTAAAACATCAGTTTTATAAGGATTTTTCACACGTCTCATATAATAGCCCATAGCCTCTCATTACCTCCATAGATGTATAATAACTATATTCCATAGTGGCTCAGTCTGGCGCCCTGGAGCTAAGGAGGACACAGTCCTAGTTATCATATATACTCCAATAGGATGACCCTAGATTACCTATCAGTATTGTATACTGCGGGCCGGCAGTGTATGTTATTACAATAGAGGAATTAACATGAGAATAGAGCCAGACACTGAACGGTACTAGACAAGAGGGACTGGGGACTACATCACACATACACACTCATAATAAACCATGTTACTTAACATTATTCATACCCATTCCCATAGCAGCGAATCTGGACAAGACAACTGGAGTCCCCGTCCTATATGATTGTACCCTGTATTATGTGTATTCATGTACTGTGGTGATGATGTTGTGCTGGTGGTTAAGATACAGCTCAGCCAGTGATGGTACTGTCGTGACGCCAGTGCTGGTTCAGCACACAGGTGTGGTGGTATACCTGCTTTTAGGCTGTGGCTGGCTGTATCCCCCTAAAATATTCGCTGACCTGCCGGGGTTTGATGAGTCCCTTGGGCTCCTTTCATGGTGGATCTGTGCTGGGAGATACTTTAGAAGAATACTTGCGAGAGAGAGATACTTGTGCTTGTGTTTCAACTATACTGTGGCCTAACCACCTTTTGCCCTTCAGTCGGGGTACCCATCCTATCAGGGTGATCCAAGCCCCAGCCTTAATTACCTGGGTGTAGCTAAGTGTCCAAAGTTATCTGGTGTCACCCGCGCTGCAAGACAGAGTACGTAGACCTTCGTTATGGTTGCTTTGCTCTATCCAGGTCAGCTCCTCTGTCTTAGGAGACTGCCCTGCACTGTCTAGAGAGGTTCACGGCGTGGGCTCGGATGATCTCCGACTAGTCTTCCTTTTGGAGTCTAACACTGCATATTTACTTGGATAGATAAGTTAAGGAAACTGATTGTCTCTGGTTGCTTCATACACGTGTGTCTTTTCTCCATTAACACTCTGGACTATACTGGCTTGACTATCCCGGACAAGGGTCCTGGCAGAGCCAGACCCTGGCTTACTTCAGCGGGGATGCCTGTTCTGTGTGTGTCCTCCTTCCCAGAGAATCACAGGGAAACTGACGCTACACTTCCTCCCACCCAGTGACTACTTCCTACAAGGGTATGTAGGAGCCCCTGTGAGTCGTGGAGAAGAGAGTGTGCAAAGAAAGAATTATAGAGATAGGTAGAAGGAAAAGAAGTATCTCCATTGGATTACAAGATCACAGAATACAAAAAAAAAAAAAAACGTAACCCTGAGTTTACTACAGCTGTGCAACATATATACAGGCTCACATACAAAATACTGACATCTGGTGGTGAAACCAATAAATACCTTCATCACCACCTAACCTTTTGAGTGAAAGGCTTTTGCGACAGGTGCCATGCAAGGAACACCTATGGTGGGACACCACAGTACCGCCATATGTATATGTATGTCTTTCATCATGGATGTGGGATGCTATATGACGGATCCTGTCGCTGTCGTTAGATGTACAAGTACCAAGGTCTAATAAGCAATGTATGTATGTAATGGTGTCTGATGTCTCCATACACTATAGCTGTAAGGCCAATCCGCCCTGATTATTTCATCATACATTCCCAGTTCTGTATGACTGCAAAACGGATTAGAGTGACCACTCCGGGCTCCAGTAAAATTCGGTAATAAAATCCAAATAAAAGCCATTGATTTAAATGTCTGGAATGTAATACTACATTTCTCCTGCAGGGGGATGTATAGGCCGCCCATAGTGGCCACACACAGCATGAGAAAACCCACTGTTATACCTGTACATAGCCTGGGCTGCCGGCAAGGCAAAAGTGTGTGACCCTAATCTGTGGATGACAGTGAAAATGGAAGGGTAGTGCTAAGTATCTATGGGTTAGGGGGCGCAACACTTATTCCACCAGTTCAGTTTTAAGCCCCTTACCTTACTCTGATATTCTCCACTTTAACCCCCTATATTCTACCCTTCCCAAAGTCACCCCTATACCCTGTATTATCCAGTCACCCCTATACCCTGCAGTATCTTCAGGTCACCCCTATACCCTGCAGTATCCCCAGGTCACCCCTATACCCTGCAGTATCCCCAGGTCACCCCTATACCCTGCAGTATCCCCAGGTCACCCCTATACCCTGCAGTATCTTCAGGTCACCCCAAAACCCTGCAGTATCTTCAGGTCACCCCTATACCCTGCAGTATCCCCAGGTCACCCCTATACCCTGCAGTATCCCCAGGTCACCCCTATACCCTGCAGTATCCCCAGGTCACCCCTATACCCTGCAGTATCTTCAGGTCACCCCTATACCCTGTATTATCCCCAGGTCACCCCTAAATCCTGCGGTATCCCCAGGTCACCCCTATACCCTGCAGTATCCCCAGGTCACCCCTATACCCTGCAGTATCTTCAGGTCACCCCTATACCCTGCAGTATCCCAAGGTCACCCCTATACCCTGCAGTATCTTCAGGTCACCCCTATATCCTGCAGTATCCCAAGGTCACCCCTATACCCTGCAGTATCCCCAGGTCACCCCTATACCCTGCAGTATCATCAGGTCACCCCTATACCCTGCAGTATCCCCAGGTCACCCCTATACCCTGCAGTATCCCCAGGTCACCCCTATACCCTGCAGTATCCCCAGGTCACCCCTATACCCTGCAGTATCCCCAGGTCACCCCTATATCCCCAGGTCACCCCTGTATCCCCAGGTCACCCCCTAGTGACCGGTCTAGGTGGGCTTCTTCTCCCATCAGCAGCAGCTTTCTCTGAGGCTACAGATACAGCAGCTGTCTGACTGCCTTGTTGTGCTGCGTGCTGTGCTGATAGCTGACTGATCTCTATGAGCGAGGATTCCTGTACAGTACGTCTCATCTGAGCAGTGATGCATATATTATTATTCTGTACATTCACAGGTGGGCAACAATTTACACCCCTGAGAACTTAGTACCTCCCCCCCCCCCCCCCCCCCCCATACACTGGGTTGTACATAGTATTTTTCCAGTTGTTTTCCTGCAGAAGGTCCTGCTATGTGACGGCCGATCACTGGTCATGTGTCGTACACAATGGTGGAAGAGAACACTGAGGCCAGAGATAGGCTGCAATCTCACATGCTCTATATACAGGGGTGTCATGGACCAGGGACCCCCATTCTCGTGGCCTGGAGAGGTGCAATTGATGGGATCCCACCCATAGGTAAAACCTTGTAATCTCTGGAAGCCCCTTTACGTTTCTCACAATTTTTCAGCAGGATTTGTTTCAAGCAGATGGTAACTTTGTGGTTTACACCCAGAGTATGAAAGCCGCCCATACCTAATACTTCTCACAGTGTGCTAGCAATGCCCCCAGTCCTGGCAATGCTCTGCGAGCTACACAGCCTGCACCCCAGTCCTGGCAACGCTCTGCCAGCTAAACAGGCTGCACCTCAGTTCTGGCAATGCCCTGCTAGCTACACAGCCTGCACCCCAGTCCTGGCAATGCCCTGCCAGCTAAACAGGCTGCACCCCAGTCCTGGCAATGCCCTGCGAGCTACACAGCCTGCACCCCAGTCCTGGCAATGCTCTGCGAGCTACACAGCCTGCACCCCAGTCCTGGCAATGCTCTGCCAGCTACACAGCCTGCACCCCAGTCCTGGCAATGCCCTGCCAGCTAAACAGGCTGCACACCAGTCCTGGCAATGCCCTGCGAGCTACACAGCCTGCACCCCAGTCCTGGCAATGCTCTGCCAGCTAGACAGCCTGCACCCCAGTCCTGGCAATGCCCTGCGGGCTACACAGCCTGCACCCCAGTCCTGGCAATGCTCTGCCAGCTAGACAGCCTGCACCCCAGTCCTGGCAATGCCCTGCGGGCTACACAGCCTGCACCCCAGTCCTGGAAATGCTCTGCCAGCTACACAGCCTGCACCCCAGTCCTGGCAATGCCCTGTGAGCTACACAGCCCGCACCCCAGTCCTGGCAATGCTCTGCGAGCTACACAGCCTGTGCCCCAGTCCTGGCAATGCTCTGCCAGCTACACAGCCTGCACCCCAGTCCTGGCAATGCTCTGCCAGCTACACAGCCTGCACCCCAGTCCTGGCAATGCTCTGCCAGCTACACAGCCTGCACCCCAGTCCTGGCAATGCTCGGCCAGCTACACAGCCTGCACCCCAGTCCTGGCACTGCCCTGCGGGCTACACAGCCTGTACCCCAGTCCCGGCACTGCTCTGCCAGCTACACAGCCTGCACCCCAGTCCTGGCAATGCTCTGCCAGCTACACAGCCCGCACCCCAGTCCTGGCAATGCTCTGCCAGCTACACAGCCCGCACCCCAGTCCTGGCAATGCTCTGCGAGCTACACAGCCTGCACCCCAGTCCTGGCAATACTCTGCGAGCTACACAGCCTGCACCCCAGTCCTGGCAATGCCCTGCGGGCTACACAGCCTGCACCCCAGTCCCGGCAATGTTCTGCCAGCTACACAGCCTGCACCCCAGTCCTGGCAATGCTCTGCGAGCTACACAGCCTGGACCCCTGGTCCTGCTCAATAGTTCGAATTTTACTATTAAAGGAAAGATAACAAAGGACTGCACATACACTCCACACCAATCGTCTTTCAACATGAACTCTAAAGCCAACTAGCACATGACGTGCCTACCTCAATCCTGGCAATAGCAAATGGTGTGCCACCAGCAGACTCCCACATACACGACATACGAGATATCCATCATTTAAAAGGGATGTTCATCAAAAAAAAAAATTCTTTCAAATGGACTGGTGCCAGAAAGTGCCACAGATTTGTAATTTATTTCTATTAAAAAAGCTCCAATCTTCCAGTACTTATCAGCTGCTGCATGTCCTGCAGGAAGTGCTGTATTCTTTCCAGTCTGTAGAGCAGGAGAGGTTTATGGGGATTTGCTACTGATCTGGACAGTTCCTGACATGGACAGAGGCAGCAGCAGAGATCACTGTGTCAGAGAGAATAAACCACTTCCTGCAGGACATACAGCAGCTGATAAGTACTGGAAGACTGGAGATTTTTCTTTTAAAGTAAATTACAAATTGTACCAGTTGATTTAAAAGAAACACTTTTTTTGGTGAACCACTCCTTTAAGCAGTACATTTTCTGCCCGTTGTAACATCAGAATGAATGTATTTGTCAACTTCTCTTTATATAATTTCCATCATTTTTTAAAGGGAAAACATACAAAAGGGGAGAGAGGGTGGGCAAGCTGTGGACTGATAATTCCACAGGAACAACCATTATTATTCCCAAATCCCCCCCCCCCCAAGCACCACTACGTGACCCAATCACTGATAGTCCCATAAACCCAGGAACTTACACTATTGGCCTCACACAAGCAAAGGGAGGGGAAGGAGATGGAACGGACAAATGAACCCCTTATTTCCTGGCAGCCAGACTAAACTGCAAGGGGAAGGGGGAGCAATGATAACCCATGGAGGATGCCACCTGCAGTCAGGATCCCATGTGCATTCTGTGGTGTCCTACCACGGGTGTTACAGTTAGATACACCCTTTGCAAAAGTCTGTACTTATTGTACTTGTGTGGTGATGAAAGTAGTACTAAAGCTCTATAGATTGTGTATTTGGAAACTGCACAGCTGAAGTGTATAAAGGGTTGATGTTCCTTTACGTCACCTAAATCTGCAGGCAAGTAGGAATCTGTTTTTCTTCTCTCCTATCAGCTCTCTTCTTATTTCTTCTGTTGCACTCTTCAACCACTCACAGCGCACGTTAGTTTCCGCTGGGGAAGTAAGTCACATGGGTGGAGGAGGAGCAAGGTCTTTTCGTGTTGGGCATTGTCGAGGAAGGACACAAGCTCTCCACAGTGGTCCTGTCCGGGCCCTGGCCCTCTGCCAGGTCCCCTACCTAGTTCAGTCTTAGCTATGGGAAGGACGCAAGTCAGTACACCTCTAAAAACTTTCTTACTAGTAACGCTACACAGCACTATGCACTGTTAAACCCCTGTTAGGAGAGGACAAGCAATAGACAACCTCAACCCACGCCGTGGACAAGGAGAAGTAACAGAGCAGGACAGTATCCACAACAAAGCCAAAGAGCCAGGAACTGATCGGGATAGAGCAAAGTTGCGCAAAGCCTGGGAACTATATCTCGCAGCGCAGGTGTCAGCAGGGATCCCTCAGCATCCCGCTCGTCCCAGGTAACAAGGTCTGAGGCCTGTGTCACCTTCTAGGAAGGTTCAGCCGAGTCTAGTGGGCATAAGGTGGTGTGAAGACTAATTTAAGGTCAATACACGGGCACAGGATTTCTTCATCTTCTTCTAAGTATTCTACCTCATCCTCTAACCTCCCGGCAGTGCACAGTACTACCTGGGTTGAGACCCTCACAGCATCCTCCTCTCTACTACTTTGCTTCTTTGTATCACTCAGCACACTACCCAGTCAGTACGACTATATCCTACACTGCACTTTTACTATAGATCAGGTTGCTGTATTGTCAAGTATTTATCTGGAACTATTGTCAAGGGTGTTATCAAGTGCTTTATCCAGAGAAACCTCATACTGTTGAATCTGTATTACCTGCTGCACATTTGCAACTTCAAGTAAACCAGACTTCCTCACATTTTCTGTGATTTTTCGCTATCCACCGACACAGCACACACCGCAACCTTGGGACACTTCCCCTTTCTGTGGGTGGTGGTTTCCGATAATCCAGGAGGGTCACTACACCACTCTGGCCATCTGTGATCACTCTAACCCAAGGGACCCTGACCACGGGGAAAAGGGTACAACCGGCCTGTGGCGTAGCTACCATAGAGGCAGGGTAGGCAGTTGCTATGGGGCCCATGCTGGAGGGGGGCCCAGGGAAGAAGGTTAGAGTGTGTGTCCTTCTGCTTAACCCCTTATGTACTGCAGTGTGTAAGTGACCCAATGTTTACCTACATGCTGCAACACAAAAAAGGGTTAACAAGCAGAAGACAAAGAGATCTCCTCTGATAACCCTTGACCTCTGTTCTTCAGCTGCCACAATCAAGTAGGAAAATGTGCAGAGATCACTTACACACTACAGTGCTTTGTGTTGTGTAGGGGAGTGGGAGCCCTTAAAATTTTTTGCTATGGGGCCCGTGAAGCCTCGCTACGCCCCTTCAACCGGCCTTGTCATATAAAAGCCGGCGTGCCATCACACCTGTGTGCCTACCTGGCACTGGCGTCACAAAGTAACACTCCGAGGTCCGTCTGTATTTCGGCCAACCACCTCCGCCGTGGAGTCACACCTAACCACCTAGCAAGTGACTGCTACACCACCACACCAGGGGCTCACCACACATTCCATAGACAGTCAGTGTGCACCCTCCATAGGCAGTCAGTGTGCACCCTCCATAGGCAGTCAGTGTGCACCCTCCATAGGCAGTCAGTGTGCACCCTCCATAGACAGTCAGTGTGCACCCTCCATAGACAGTCAGTGTGCACCCTCCATAGGCAGTCAGTGTGCACCCTCCATAGACAGTCAGTGTGCATCCTCCATAGGCAGTCAGTGTGGACCTTCTATAGGGAGCCAGTGTGCACCCTCCATATGCACATAGGCAGCCAGTGTGCAACCTCCATAGACAGTCAGTGTGCACCCTCCATAGGCAGTCAGTGTGCGCCCTCCATAGGCAGTCAGTGTGCACCCTCCATAGGCAGTCAGTGTGCACCCTCCATAGGCAGTCAGTGTGCACCCTCCATAGGCAGTCAGTGTGCACCCTCCATAGGCAATCAGTGTGCACCCTCCATAGGCAGTCAGTGTGCACCCTCCATAGGCAGTCAGGTGCCCTCCAAGAATCATAAGACACATATGTAAAATGTATGGCTGCAAGAAATAATTGCATTTGAAGTCCAAGGTTATGTGGGTGCAACCTATAGGCATCGGGCTAGTATGCAAGGTGCACCCTCCATAGGCAGTCAGTGTGCACCCTCCACCCTCCACCCTCCAGTGTGCACCCTCCATAGGCAGTCAGTGTGCACCCTCCATAGGCAGTCAGTGTGCACCCTCCATAGACAGTCAGTGTGCACCCTCCATAGACAGTCAGTGTGCACCCTCCATAGGCAGTCAGTGTGCACCCTCCATAGACAGTCAGTGTGCATCCTCCATAGGCAGTCAGTGTGGACCTTCTATAGGGAGCCAGTGTGCACCCTCCATAGGCACATAGGCAGCCAGTGTGCAACCTCCATAGACAGTCAGTGTGCACCCTCCATAGGCAGTCAGTGTGCGCCCTCCATAGGCAGTCAGTGTGCACCCTCCATAGGCAGTCAGTGTGCACCCTCCATAGGCAGTCAGTGTGCACCCTCCATAGGCAGTCAGTGTGCACCCTCCATAGGCAGTCAGTGTGCACCCTCCATAGGCAATCAGTGTGCACCCTCCATAGGCAGTCAGTGTGCACCCTCCATAGGCAATCAGTGTGCACCCTCCATAGGCAGTCAGTGTGCACCCTCCATAGGCAGTCAGGTGCCCTCCACGAATCATAAGACACATATGTAAAATGTATGGCTGCAAGAAATAATTGCATTTGAAGTCCAAGGTTATGTGGGTGCAACCTATAGGCATCGGGCTAGTATGCAAGGTTTTGCACATATTGTATTAAAACAAAAAGATAAACCTAAAATTTAAATGATATAGAGCAAAAATATATATCTATCAGAATTTAGACATGACAGTGATAGTCATCAGATGTAACCACCGCACGTTACTATGTTCAGCTATCTGGGCTGTGGTTTTCTAGTAAGCTCTGCTGGGTATAGTGTTACGGCTGGTACAGCACCGGCACACCCGTCCTCCCTTCTTCCGTTACACCCACCACTTGCTTCCCCATCTCTGAGTGATGGCCCCCCACCCTGTTTTCACTCTCGCTGTCATATTCGGAGAGATGACTGACATCACACTGTTCAGAGGTGACTCACACACAATACAACCCGAGACATCAGTCACCAGGAGGGGGGCCTAGTGCAAACACAGCTGCACTATTCTCTCCTGATGGTGAAATAGATGAAGCTTCATGTGTTCTTCATTCAGCACAACCTAATAGTATCCCCATCAACAACTGATGTAGACTTCACTGAAGACAGACGGACAGATTGGCATCTTCTAATACCTTTTACCATTGTTCTTTTTAACGTGATTCACCTGGATGTAAGACTTAAAGGGGTTGTTCACCAAAATTTTTTTCCTTTAAAATCAACAGGTGCAAAAAATTTGTAATCTACTTCTAATTAAAAAAAATTTCAAATATTCCATTACTTATCAGCTGCTGTGTGTCCTGCAGGAAGTACAGTATTCTCTATAGTCTGACAAAGTGCTCTCTGCTGCCACCTCTGACCATTTCAGGAACTGTCCAGAGCAGTAGCAAATCCCCATAGAAAACCTCTCCTGCTTTCCAGACTGGATAGAATACCACTTTCTGCAGGACATCCAGCAGCTGATAAGTACTGAAAGACTTGATTTTTTTTTATAGAAGTAAATTACAAATCTCTGGCACTTTCTGGCACCAGTTGATCTGAAAGAAAAAAAATTTGGTGAACAACCCCCTTTAAAGGTGTCATCTACTTTGTAGCACCTCTTATATTTGAGCAGGTCTATAAGGGCACAGCAGATCGAATACATATATATATATATATATATATATATATATATATATATATATATATATATATATATATTCTATCATCCTATCTGCTGGAATAATTCATAGATATTATATCATTTTATTATGACATCATAAAGCGGCGCCCAAACACTACTAGGCTGAACATACAAAGGAGATCATATATACCTAAAAGCAACACAGACCCTCCTATAATAAACAGATGATTAATGGATAGAACAGGTGTGGGTGCTATAGGGCTACATCCCTCCATAGCGTGATATCGCATGTCTTGATATGACCCACATCCAGGCAGTCTAATAAGATGCAAAGAAAATAAAGTATAATGGAAATGATGCTACTAATGTAGGAGGCAGATTATAGGTATAAAGACACATCAAAGCTAGAAGAGAGACCAACCCTTCTGTATGGTGCGGACACCAGGCTTGGTCCTGGGTCCAGATTCTTTAGATACAGTGCACAGGACTATATAGACACATTATACCAAATGGGCAGCATCTTGGTGTTCTCCTACTGGGATATAGTGGAAGCGGCAAGGGGTGTTTGTCGAGCTGGAGGACCTGACATCCATTGATTTCAGTGGGCTCTGTGTAATACTTCATTTCTCCTGTGGGGGTGCTGTAGGGGAAGTGAACAGTTCCTGCCTGATATCCTGTATCGGTTTACTGCAGATCAAACCACAATGTGCATAGGAGCAGCTGAATGGTTCCTCATTAGAGGAAAGAAGGGTCGGACATGATGGACGATATGTCTGATACTGTGATCCCTCAGGAGATACCACAGAGGTGTCTGGTAGCAGCTGTTTCCTCTCTACCCTATCACACATGGGGATCACCCCGCGATCAACCTACGAACCAGCAAACTCACTGGGACATCTGACCTGCTGAACCACATTCCAAACAGTCACCAGCGATATGTACAATGGTAAAAAAAAAAAAAAAAAGCAATTTTTTAAATCAAAAAACCCTCCAAAACACTACAGCCATATGATATTAGATGATATTCTATAGTTTCACATATAATACGCTACATACAAAGTGTTGGGCCTGTAGGTTCTTTTTCAATATGCCGCATGCTGTAAGGGTAGCATCTATTCCAGTCTTCTCTATTAATTTTTTTTTTATAAAAATATAAAAATACCACAAAAAAACATGAAAAAAAGCACCAAAAGAGCTAGTGTGTGAAGGAGGAGTAATGGCGGTGGTGACAGTGTAGGATGAGAGTGACGCAGGATGGAACTGGGATCCATTCATTCTCCTCCTTTTACTATATGAGAATTCAGTAAAACCTCAAACAGTTTTTTTTTTCAGATTCGATGCAGATTTGACTCAATATGATTCATTTGTGTGATCTGTGGCCGGTGTAATATGTTACTATACAGCTGGGCCCGGTTCACACCATGCAGATTGGGCACTTTGATCTAGCAGGAGGTGACTTTCACATTGACTTCTATTGTGAGAAGAATATGTTGCGGAGCACAGTGCTGGCTTATTCCCATGTTCCATACATGTTTTTGATTCTGGATCCACAATTTAGGGCCTTTTGATCTATTGGTCTATTCACACTATCCATACTTTTATGTATTCGCAATCCCTGCCAGAAATAAATAGGAAATGTCATAGTACAGGCCGTAATTTTGCGGAAGAAACGTCTGTAAAAAAAAAAAAAAAAGTCTCACTCCAATTTAACTGTCCCATTTTAATGCGGATCCGCAAAGAAATCTGGATTATGGGTATACTATGGATGATTTTTTTTTTTACGGATTGCAGATGACATAATATGCAGTCCTGAAAAAGGACTGAGCTTGTGAATGAGGCCTAGGAGTGGATATACAGGCCTATGAAGCTGGACTTAGAATGGGATCAGATTTCATCCTACGTGAACGGTGGCCACCTACTGGCTAATGATGGTATTGCACCTTCTAAAAGTCAAGACGCTCATACACCTTATTAGGCTATGTTCACACTATGTATGTGTGCGGCTGTATTTTTTATGCGGCTGTAAATGTGCGGCTGAAACTACGGCCGTAGGAAAAAATAGACATGCGGCTGAAAACATACAGTCATTTACTTGGAAATCTGGTTTAACTAAAAATAACAAATAAAATCTTAAGAAAGTGATGCAAACACCTCTGGATGCATCTGGGAAAGCAGGGAACACAGTTTACAGGAATCGCTATTACCGGGGTTTGCGATCCTCTGCAGAATGCCGATGCCGATGCCTCTCATGGTTAATATATTGAATTAATAAAACACATTTTCGTTGTAATAAAGTCCCTTTCGTTGTTCAATAATTTAATTCTAACGAATCCATTATTTTGCAATTAAATATACTGTTAAAATAAATATATATATAAATAAATGTATATTTATATATATATTTATTTTTTGACAGTATATTTAATTGCACAATAATGGATTCGTTTAAATTAAATTATTGAACAACGAAAGGGACTTTATTACAACGAAAATGTGTTTTATTAGCATTATTAGAAGAAACATTTAGAATTATATGTGCGCTCAGCTGATTGGCTGTTCGGCTGAGCGCACATATAATGAGCCGGTCCGCAGTACAGTGACTTCATTGTGCTGCAGACCAGCGAAGAGACAACATCGGGGTGAGTATAGAGCTCTCCCCACCCCCTCCCCAGCACTGCACCCCTCCCAGCAAGGAAGGGGGGTCACTTAACCCCTTCCTTGCTGGGATGGGTGCAGTCTGACATCAGTCTGGCCCCCAGGGGGTTAAGGGGGATGCAATACATCCTCCCTTAACCCCTTGGGGGTCAGACTGTAAGCAGCGATCTGTAAAGATGCTGCATACTGTAAGGAGCACAACACCGCTCACAATGATGGGTGTTGTGCTCCTGTTTGTGTGTTTTTTGTGTGTTTCTCCCTTTTTGTTTTTCAGATATCGGTATCCTGGGGATTACGTCGGATTCCGTGGACTACGTCGATGACCAGCGGTTGTTTGTTGTTGTTTTTTTAATAAAATGGTCAATGAGGGGTGTTGGGGTGTTTTTATTTGAATAAAAAAAATGTTTTAACTTGTGTCTTGTCTTTATTTTTTACTTTATAGACTTAGTAGTGGAAGCCGTCTAATAGACGGAATCCATTACTAAGTTGGGGCCTAGTGTTAGCCGGTATAAAATGGCTAACACTAACCCCCTATTATTACTCCAGTACCCAATGCCACCAGGGGTACTGGGAAGAGCCGGGTGCCAGTGGTCCCGGAGCGTCAAAATTGGCGCTCCTGGACCGGGTGGCAGCAGGCTGGTAAGATTTAGGCTGGGGAGGGCCTAAACCAATGGCTCTTCCCACCCTAGTGTTACCAGGCTGCTGTCGTTTGGTTTTTAACCCGGCTGGTTATAAAAATAGGGGAACCCTATGCGTTTTTTTTTAATTATTTATTTATTTAAAAAAAACGCATAGGGTCCCCCCTATTTTTATAACCAGCCGGGTTAAAAAACCAAATGACAGCAGCCTGGTAACACTAGGGTGGGAAGAGCCATTGGTTTAGGCCCTCCCCAGCCTAAATCTTATACATTTATTTATATATCTATTTATTTTAACAGTATATTTAATTGCACAATGATGGATTCGTTAGAATTAAATTATTGGGCTGGGCGAAGATTTCCAAGTAAATGACCTGCCTCAGATCGCTTCGAAACAAGCTAGGGAAGCATAACTGTACTACGGGCGTATGTTAGCGGTTTGCCCGCATGTTCGCAATCCGGCCGCATGTCTATTCTTCCCATACGTAGTGTGAACATAGCCTTAGGCTATGTTCACACTACGTAAAACTACGGCCGTAGTTCTCGCCACAGAACTACAGCCGTAGTTTTGAGGGGTGGAACATAGCCTTATTTTTAATGGGATCCCGGCCGGAGCATACACACATTGCATACGCTCCGGCCGGTATCCCATGTGGCGCCGGAAAAAACTGACATGTCAGTTTTCTGCGGCCGGAATTCAGTGAATTCCAACCGCAGAAAGACCGGTCAGTTCACACAGTGAAGAAGCGGCTCCGGCCGCTTGCTTTACTGTGGGCTATGGTAAGCTCTGATGCGGGCGCGCGCTGATGTGCCCGCATCAGAGCTCCGCGGCCGGAAAGATCACCCGGCCGGGATGAACCGTGCAGAGACCGGCCGTTCTGTGACCCGGCCGGGGTCACAGAACGGCCGGTCCCATACGACGTGTGAACATAGCCTTAATAGCTGTCGGCTGAATGTTCTATCTCCTAATCTCCCCAGACACGTGAACATTCAGCTTCACATACTGAATAGACAGTGAATGGACAGAGGTAAGCTGCTGCCAGACAGCTCTAGCACAGAGCCAGGCAGTTGAAATCCATCATGCCTTATCCATCTTGGCTTTGGCTGTCCAGGAATGCCCCATATCCAGAAATCAGAGAAAAGTAAGTTTGACTCTATGTGTATATAACCTCTTACTATTTCCATTTAAGGAAGTAAACAGAATTCCAAACAAAACTAAAAAAAAACAAAAAAACTATAGTCTTTATATACATGAGGCTACAGGGAGGGAGGGCGGCTTCATGTGTTATTCATTACCCTGACATAATAGATGTTTCCTAACTGCAGTTCCGCAAAGATCCACAGAGGGGCAGCAGAGTAGCACAAAAAATATAGGCCAAACATAGGAGCAGGAGGGATATCCCATCTTCCTGACTCATTTTTCTCCTGATCTAAAGGATCCCCATCCCAACAAAGGCGAACACTGATGACTACACCAATAAAAGTCTACGCGGCATGATGAGAATAGGAAAGGGGTCGTGCCAGGAATTCAGATGCCTGACGTCATCTGGGGAAGATGATACTGATAGGCACAATGTAAATAGTTATTTGGTGACGTTTCCCACAGTCTTCCAGACAAGATATTGTAAAACTTATATATTTTCACCAGTTTTTCACTAGCCAGTGGGTAGAGCCTAACCTCTATTATGTCTCCCATACACTACACAAACATAAAGGGGAGTTCTGCCCCCTATACCTCCATAGTACACTCTCACAAGGAGAAGCAGCATGGAGGCCATTACAGAGGAGTACTGAGCAGTTTAAGCTGTGAATCAGGCACTGTGATGGGAAGTAATGCTCCTTATAAGCACCTATAGTCTCTGGCTCTCTCCCACCACTTAAAGGGACTGTACCACCAGGCCCAGGCTGAAGCACTAGAGGCGGGCCGGACCACCCTTAGTGGGAGGAAACCCTAGCCCCTCTATGATAGGGTTCCATTGATTCTAATGGAGTCACGTCATGGAGGGGCTGGAGTTTCTTCCCACTGGGGGTCGGTCGGCCCGCCTCCAGTGCTTCAGCCTGGGCCTGGTGGTACAGTCACTTTAAACCTCCCCTCTCCATAGACTACTGTGGGCAGCATGTAACCCAATTTCACAGTTAGCCGAAAGTCCTTCTTGTAAAGACAGAACAGGCTTGAGCAGTGTATCCAGAGTGAATCATATGTTTATTAGGTTGTAAAGAGTCTGATAAGAGGAGACAGAGGCATTTTTCTCTAATAAGATATATTACAACATTTCTTATGTTCTCTAGTACACTAAGTTTGACTATTTAGGTTACATTCACACTTACTATAATGGATATAACATGTTCGAATGTACCCTTAAGGGCGAATTTCAAATGGACCTTAAACAACAGAAACTTTATTGTACAGTAAAGAACACACAAGACTCGCTGCTCATCGATGATATGGTCAGGTAAAAGAAAAACATTAGGAAAGTGTGTCTAGCAACGCCAAACAGGAAGCGGAGATTGTGAAAAACACAGACTTGTATTCTCTTTTTGTTGCTGTTGCCAGGCAATCTTTGTGCTGAGCGTGCCTTAGGGAATGACAGGGTTTGGCTTGTGTCCTGCCCCCCCACCCCATTTACTGTGTTATAGGTTAAGGATGTCATTACAATGTATTCTCCTAATGTAAGTATTGCTGACAAAAAGAACACAGGAAGTCACCCAATAATACATATTTCCTTTAAGATTCAAGTTTTTTTTTTCTTAATGTATACATCCAATTTAAAGGGATTTTCCAGGATTTAATTATACATGGCTTATCTATGGGTATGTTCACACGGGACTGAATTGCTGCCAATTCTACCATATAACCATAGTAAAATATGGCTGTTTTCATAGAAAAACCGGGCCACACCTGTCCACAGGAACTGCAGATTTGCTTTATTCACTTCACTCGAGTAGAACTATAATTCTGGGCACAACCTGTGGACAGGGGGGGGGCGCTATTTTGCAAAAATGGTATTTAGAAGTGTTCTTTATTGTAGGAAACGCCTCCGATGCTGCTGGTGCAGTGGGGCAAATGTCCTGCCAGCAGCTTTAAGGTACCAATACACCTTCCATAACATAGCTAAAAGCTCGTTCAGCTGACCGCTCTCCCTCCCTTTCATTCCATACACATTGTTTACAGCTTGTTGTCTAGGTTACCAAGCACCACTCTGCTCTAAAAGCAGTGGTCTGGCTGGCTATATAGCTATAGGCTACAAACACACAGGGCGAATCCGCTGCGGATCCCTGGCCTATAGTTTGTATGGAGGACATACTCGCAGCCGGATGCAGCGAGAAATCCGCTGCGGATCCGCCCAGTGTGTTGGAAGCCATAATGTGGATGTATAGACATATTAGCGGAGGTTTATCAAACTGGTGTAAAGAAGAGCTGGCTCGGTTTCCCCTAGCAACCAATCAGATTCCACTTTTCATTCTTCAAAATGAAAGGTGGAATCTGATTGGTTGCTAGGGGCAACTGAGCCAGCTCTACTATACACCAGTTTGATACATCTACCCATAGTGTATATATACTGTATAATATATATAAATATGTATACTATAGCTATATAGTCACCAGCCAGACCACTGCTTTCAGAGCAGAGTGGTGGTCGGTAACCTAGACAACGAGCTGTCTACAATGGAAAGGAAAGAGCAGCATATCAGGAGAAGGAGACAAGTTTGCTAAATTAATGTATCTGCAAAAATATTTACCTTGAAGAGTCTTACAAGTATAGCTATGTAATCTGAGAAGGAATATCCCTTTAAGATGACATTAAGACGAGACTGTTTATCCAATGATAAATGAATATCAGACTGGATTCCTGTAAAAGACAACTATTGTATTCAAGAAGAAATAACAAAGAAAAGGAACGATTTATTTTTACTTTAAAGCTTGATAAACTTGCCATCCAATGCAGATGCTCGGAATGGTGGACGTCTTCCAAGACAAAGACCTCTTGTATTTTTTAATGTGTATTTAATGTTATCTTTAAAAACAGATTTGTCCCCACCCCTGATCCTGATCCTGGGCCTAAACTTCAGGAAAAATATGTTCACATATCATTTTTTAAGTGAAAAACTGTCCGTTTTTTTCATAATTACACCCGTAAAAATTATCATGATGATTATTTACAGTCGGCCTTAACAAAAAGGGCTGTTATTCTAAAAAAAAAAAAAGGCATTTTTTTTGTTTTTTCGCATCATAAAAATGTGTGAACATAACCGTAAAGGGGTTTTCGGTCACAATATATTGAACAGCTAATTTAATAGGGCCCTTAGGGGAAGAGCTTGAAAAGTAATGCATGGCAGATTTCTGTGGGCATACTTTGAATTCACTGTAGGATGTGGGCATACTTTAAATGCATGATTGATGTGGACATACATCCCATTGGATGTGGGCATGCTTCTTGTAGGATGTGGGCATACTTCCTGTAGGATGTGGGCATGCTTCCTGTAGGATGCGGGCATGCTTCTTGTAGGATGTGGGTATACTGCCTGTAGGATGTGAGCATACTTTCTGTAGGATGTGGGCATGCTTCCTGTAGGATGTGGGCATGCTTCCTGTAGGATGTGGGCATGCTTCTTCTAGGATGTGGGCATGCTTGCTGTAGGAAATGGGCATACTTCCCATAGGATGTGGGCATGCTTCCCATAGGATGTGGGCATGCTTCCCATAGGATGTGGGCATACTTTCCGTAGGGTGTGGGCATACTTCCCATAGGATGTGGGCATGCTTCCTGTAGGATGTAGGCATACTTCACACAGGATGTGGGCATACTTCCCATTGGATGTAGGCATATGTCCCGTAGGATGTGGGCATACTTCCCGTAGAATGTGGGCATGTTTTCCATATGATATGGACATGCTTCCTGTAATATGTGGGCATGCTTCACATAGGATGTGGGCATGCTTCCCATAGGATATGGGCATACTTTACGTAGGGTGTGGGCATACTTCCCATAGGATGTGGACATTCTTCCTGTAGGATATAGGCATACATCACACAGGATGTGGGCATACCTTGAACATATGGTTGATGTGGGCATACTTCCAGTAGGATGTGGGCATGTTTTTCATATGATATGGACATGCTTCCTGTTATATGTGGGCATACTTCCCCTGGGATGTGGGCATTCTTCCCATAGGATGTGACCACACTTCCCATAGGATGTGACCACACTTCCCGCAGGATGTGGGCATGCTTCCCATAAGATGTGACCACACTTCCCACAGGACGTGGCCATACTTCCCGTAGGATGTGGGCATGCTACCTGTAGAATGTGGGCATGCTTCTTGTAGGATGTGGGCATGCTTTCTGTAGAATGTGGGCATGCTTCTTTTAGAATATGTGCATACTTTAAATGTATGGTTGATGGACAGCGTACCCCAGCACCATCCATAGCCCAGTATGCCATTAGTCTTCCTTGCTCTCATGCACGGATCCCCTCCATGTTATACTTGGCCGTGTTACACAGCTTACTGCACTTATGTCCCGGACAAGGAAATAGGATGAGTCACAGGATTGTTTAGCGAGCGTCTGTTTGTTCTTCTCTCTGCAAGCAAGACGCCGGGCACAGTGACAGAATAGTGAAGCTCCTCATTGTACAAGAGACAATGATATCCATTCGTGTTCTCCAGACTTGGAGCTCGGAATGAAACGCGTCTGTTATCTATTACGGCTTAGGTAGAGATGGAAGACATTTCTGCTAAACCACATGGGTGTTGGCTAATAGAGAACAGGCGGGAATGACATGTATCACCGCAGAAAATTGTGCACAGTCACACCGAAAAAGTGAAGAGTCCCGTGTGTAAGACGATGAAAACGAAGACGCTGAAACCAGAACCCACAAAGAGAATGACTTCATGGTGAAAGCAATTACACTATACAAACTGCAAAGCAATGCCATAAATCTCCCGCTGGATTCCCCTCAGCAATGATTCCAATAGCTAATGGGCCATAACCAGCCCGCAGATATATGGACCGCTAATCACATTCACCGAAACATGTGGGGAGAGACGTCCTGCACGCTACTACTACTCCCAGCAGCCAATCAGAGTAAATAAAACTATCACCCCAATATATATAACTTAATACTATAGTGCGATCACTAATAGCACTGGCTTCAGCTGGGTTTTGTGTCATTCACCCCTGACTGGAGGTAGAAAATAGAAGGACTACAAGACGTGTATTGTCTACAGCTCCCCGACTCCTCCCTCTCTGTAGGTAACGCATCATCCTCTGATGTCACAGGGGGCGTGGCTGGATATTGTCTCTAGCCCCACCCCCTGTGTGATGTCATCATCCCTGACCAGTCCCTAAAGCCTACATCACTATCTTCCTGTCATATACACAGATATATTTATGTGTGTATGCAGTGTCCCAGAACAGCCCTTCTCATGCTCACACTTGTATTATAACCAGTTCTGTTCTGGAAAGCTATGGTCCACTGCAAACTGCGTGTATTGTGTCACCCCTGCAGTATTCAGGTCTGCTATTTCATTCATTTATTGCATGTATATTCAGGTATCAGTGCCTAATGGTATTATGTCGCCTCCCTAGTGTTCAAGTATGGTACTTCTCATGTATATTTCTCTATATATGCCTAATGGTGTGATGATGCAATGGCTGGATGTCACGTGACTGTGCCCTGCTTCCATGGTAACTCCAATGGTCATCGAGCTTTTGGCTGGGGTTACCATGTGACTTCCTGTTCTACCTCAGTCTATCTCCTGCCCCATAGGGGATAGGTTGTGTGTTTGTCCTCTCTCCCTGCTAAGAGAGAGGCCTGCGTGTGCTCTGCTGCTCCAGTCCACTGGCTGTGTTCCTGTCTCAAGTCTCAAGATTCTCATCTGGGTGTCGATTCTTCAGTCATTCTTCAGTTCCTCTCATCATCATCTTCTCTAATCATCAAACAGCAAGTATTTCATTCGAGTGTCATTCCACCCAGCATCTTATCCTCAGTATCACTACTACTCCCATCATTCAGCACGCTACTCTCACAGCCTATTGCAGCATCACCCATTACTCTGCTTTATTCAAGATTGCCTTATTCCCGGTTGCATCCGGAGAGACTGTTGCTACTAGTTACCACCGTTACAATAAATATACAACTACCGTTGTTTCTGAACCTTGGCATTGGTGTGATAATTGGTGCCCTGACTAAGGACAACGAAGAATCGCATGCCCAGTATTCCCGCATGGTCAGGAGCCCGGTTTCCAGCTGTATCACCCTCGTGCCTACACCGTGACCACATTATCCTACAGCTGCCCCGGTTCCAAATGCGATGCCCTGGCCCCTAGGGGCCACTCCGCAGTGTAGATGGTGCTAACAGGCAGGAACCGAATGAGTAGTAGTGAAACTGAAGTTGAGATGCTGGGTGGAAGGAGACTTGAATGAAATACTTGCTGTTGATGATTTGAGAAGATGACGATGAGAGGAACTGAAGAATGACTGAAGAATCGACACCCAGATGAGAATCTTGAGACTTGAGAAAGGAACACAGCCAGTGGACTGGAGCAGCAGAGCACACGCAGGCCTCTCTCTTAGCAGGGAGAGAGGACAAACACACAACCTATCCCCTATGGGGCAGGAGATAGACTGAGGTAGAACAGGAAGTCACATGGTAACCCCAGCCAAAAGCTCGATGACCATTGGAGTTAC
Source organism: Dendropsophus ebraccatus (assembly GCF_027789765.1). Lineage (NCBI taxonomy): Eukaryota > Metazoa > Chordata > Amphibia > Anura > Hylidae > Dendropsophus > Dendropsophus ebraccatus. The sequence goes on along the minus strand of NC_091463.1, from coordinate 18,784,935 downwards.
CAAGGAAGCAGGGCACAGTCACGTGACATCCAGCCATTGCATCATCACACCATTAGGCATATACAGAGAAATATACATGAGAAGTACCATACTTGAACACTAGGGAGGCGACATAATACCATTAGGCACTGATACCTGAATATACATGCAATAAATGAATGAAATAGCAGACCTGAATACTGCAGGGGTGACACAATACACGCAGTTTGCAGTGGACCATAGCTTTCCAGAACAGAACTGCTTATAATACAAGTGTGAGCATGAGAAGGGCTGTTCTGGGACACTGCATGTATATCACAGGGAGATTGGGACAGTTGCATGCTGCATTGTGATGAATGATGCTACAGAAGAGCAGGTGCTGCAACCTCACTGATCGTGCCATAGTCTGCAGTGAAACGGAGATGTTCTGCAATAGTTTTTGGAACAGAACGGGCAGGAGTGCTGGGGGAGTACGCAGGGTGGGAGGACTGTGATGATGAGCTGAGGGAAAGCAATGCATTCTGGGAATTGTAGTAATGAACAACTGCACAACCAGGAAGTACAGAAATAAGACCCCATAACAAATGGTGGTGGTTTCAGAACTGGGGCAGACAGGTAAGCAATGCTATATGCTTCTGAGCATGTTAATTTTTTAACCTGATATTGGAGTGCCCCTTTAAAAGAGAAGTCCAGCGAAAATTTTTATTAAAGTATTGTATTGCCCCCCCCCCAAAAAAAAAACTTATACAAATGACCAATATACACTTATTACAGGAAATGCACATAAAGTGTTTTTTCCCTGCACTTACTACAGCATCAAGGCTTCACTTCCTGGATAATATGGTGATGTCACTTCCTGGATAACATGGTGATGTCACGACCCAACTCCTAGAGCTGTGCGGGCTGTGGCTGCTGGAGAGGATGATGGCAGGGGGATGCTCAGTGTCCCTCCAGTGCCCTGTGTCCCTCAGTGTCCCTCGGCCATCATCCTCTTCAGCAGCCACAGCCCGCACAGCTCTGGGAGTTGGGTCGTGACATCACAATTTTATCCAGGAAGTAACATCACCATATTATCCAGGAAGTGACATCACCATGTTATCTAGGAAGTGACATCACCTTGTTATCCAGGAAGTGACATCACCATGATATCTAGGGTTAGGGTTAGGTGACATCACCATGTTATCCAGGAAGTGAAGCTTTGATGCAGTAGTAAGTGCAGGGAAAAAAGCACTTTGTTAGCATTTCCCTGTAATAAGTGTATATTGGGGATCTCTATAACTTTTGGGGGGTAATAGACTTCTGCTTTAAGTAGAAAGTGAAGAGGTGCATTCATACCTGAGGCACCAAGAGACATTGTCCTGCTAAAATAGTAATTGGGAACTTTCCAGCTATTGCAAAACTACAATGCCCATCATGCCTGGACAGACAAAGCCTTTGGCTGCTTTTGGGGGTGGCTGCACGAGGCAAGCACAATGCACAGACAAATCTATAAAGCCAGATCTGACAGACTAAAGGATTATGTGAAGAATATGAACGCTATACTGACTGCTGTTTTCTATCAGAGCTGCAGAACCCCAGGCCATATCATGTATTACCTGTGTACGGAGACAGCCAGGGATTAGACATGGCATGCAGCGGCGTAGAATACAAGTCCTGGAACTAAATGACATCATAGAGGAAGAATTCGAAACTTCAGCCCCCAATCTGACAACGAAGGCAGGAATGTGGAGCTGGGCGGACGACTGCTGATCTCTTATACCTGTAACCATCTATGGGCTTTCTGGCTGGGATCACATAGACCCCATGCATTGGGATCAATTATCCCAATCGATCCCCCCCCCCAGATCTAAATGTTATGCCCTATCCTGAAACCTAATTAGGTGGGTTTGCATGAAGCTCTTGTCATATATGTTACATGGGATCCTAGCAGAATGATCAAATGCCCAATACCATGGTTTGCCACTAGTTGCTTTCTGGCAGTTGCAAACTAAAATGAAGACAGTAGAAGACTGTCCGGGCATGCTGGGAGTTGTATTTTTGCAGCAGCTGGAGAGCACAGGGCCAGGGAAAACTGTTCAATACCTTTACACAGTACTGGGTAAACTAGCTCTAAATTAGGTTTCTTCTATCACCCTCTATCAGTTCAGCCCCATTGACTTAAATGGTGTTAAGTTGCAATAGCTAACATGGTCAATCAATATGAGTGGCGCAATGTCTGGAGGAAGGCAGCCATGTCTTTGTAATCTTTTACCAGGCCATAACTAGAACCATGTGTCAGTCCCTGAAGCAGAACTACAATCCCGGACATGTTGGGGAACAGAACAATTTGTTATTCATCAACAAAATCTTCAGATCCACAATGATCGTTCTTTTTGTGTAGATTTCTGAATGGAGACTTCTCTGTCTTTGGAAAAGCCCCTATAACAATGGCTGGGGTCCTGGAGGTCAACAGGAAAGGATGAGAATGTGTATGATGGGAACGGTAAGGGGGACAACACTTGGTCCTTCCTCATACTGAAAGCAGAAGAGGAGCCTCATTCCCCCAATGTAATATGCGTATCCACGATATTCCTTATTACTGGACAGTGTACCACCATAAGCCAGTGTTAGGAGACTGTAATGGTCATTTTCCTCATTGGAGCTCACAATCTAACCTTTCTGTGGTTAATTTCATTTAAAGGAAATTTATGATTCTGTTCCAGTCATGAGACCCGCAACCAGACAACATGGATAATTCCATAGAAAGTCACTGGAGTAAAGGAACAAGCAGGAGCACCTGGAGAAATACTAGGAGTACCCCGACTGCATAGGAGAAACCCGAAACTGTAATCTCCTGACACATACGGCAAATATATTCACAGACTCCAGTCATCTAATAGAGACCAAAAAAAAAGTTTCATTTTGGCTTCCATTTGGCTGGTTTCCATTGGGGTTCCTAAATGGAGAAGAGGAGTAAGTGGCCTTCATCATTGCTACATGGCGGAGGTATAGACCAGGGTATACAGCAGGTATGGGAACCTTCATCCCTCCAGCTGTTGTAAAACTACAATTCCCATCATGCCTAGACAGCCAAAGCTAAAGCTCTATACCCGGCATGATGGGAATTGTAGTTTTGCAACAGCTGGAGGGCGGTAGGTTTCCCATTCCTGGTATACCGCATTGTATACCCTCGCTGGACGCTGATAAAACGCACTGTGAAAAAAGCCAACAAGTACTCTCTGCCTGAGTCTATGTGGGTTTCCTCCGGGCGCAGTGGTTTCCTGCTATATACTGATGGGTTACACACAGTGTGTCTAGGAAATTGGCTCCAGTATGTGTGCGCACCAGATATGAAACGCCGGACTGTGAGCCATAATAATGACGGGCAGATGTGAGGGGATGGATTCTGTGAACAATGGCGCAGCATATGTCAGTGCTATAAAAGTAATGTAAAAATAAAAAAAACTACGTCCAGTATGCCTCATAGTGCATGTACTGGGACCAGAGGAATCTGTAATTGGTTACCACCACAGACCATAATGGGAAATATACAAAGTATCAGAGCGCTTGTCTGACCAGGGTTATGGGGGGCGTCAGGTTTTCCCATCTCATAAGTGATGGCAGATCACTGGGGTATGCCATTAGTTCATGATCAGGCCAGGTCTGACTTATGGGACCCCCACAATCCAAAAAATAAATGGAATACAAGGCTTGTAGAGGCCCCAGCAAAGTTGACAGGCTACATTTATGGTAAGATCCGCACGTTCCGCCTCAGGCGGTAGGAGGAATACAGGTACATTCCTGTATGCTATAAATATGTCATGGAGACCAATACCGAATTCTTCACATTTTAATCACCACAAAAGCTTTCCCATTATGGTTGTGAGGAAACTATGGAAGAAGCCATATTGTGGGCAGGATAAGCATTCTCAAATGGTGGCATAAATCCACTATAGGCCATCACTTTGTGTGTCATCAGTAGTACTATAGATGGTACTGCCCTCCCTGTAATATGGGCGTGCGCAATAGAAAGATTCATCAATAAGTGCCTTAAAGACTGATATCGCCCTGTGCAAGGGGCAGGGGATCGGCCATCGATTGAGCAAATGCTTGCTGGTTGGCTGATTGGGTCATTTTGTTCTGTCAAAAAGTGATGGGCTGTCAGCTGCACATCTCGCCATGTAATAGGGGATGAGAGACTGACAGCCGATTTAATGCATACATTTTATTTACAAAAGTTCAATACAATGTGCATTATATCCAGCCAAGAGAAACAAGAGGCGATGTTTCAATCCACCTGGGACCTTCCTCGTCTGGTGAGTCTGACGGATGTCGTTTACGATCAATGGAGTTCTGACCACTGGGACTCCGACTGATCCTGACAGTAATGGGGACACAGCACTACTTTAGCTCTGCATCTCCTGGTGACTGTCAGTATGACCGTGCTGCTTTCTTCATATAAACTAACTTAATAATTCTGAGCGCCTTTCCTTTTTTCGCCCCGATAAACCTTATTTCCCAGTAACGCTGAGCCGCATGTGGCGTGCCTGATACGCAGACCTCAACTTAATTGCTGAATATTATTAGAGCACCACAACATTTCCTTCAGGAAAATGCTGACCTCATCACGCTGACAGAACCCAGAAGAGGTCAGGGCAGGGTGCAGCCAGAACATGGAATTTGGGGGAGGAAACTCGAAAGAGAACAAGACTGCTGAAATGTTCTCATTGCAGCCAAAGAGCCAGCTATTTAAAGCTTGGAAATGAATGCTTTATACATATGGAGTGCTTTACTGGTGGGTAGCATGGGGGCTGAGTGATTGGTACTGGCTGTCTGACAGCAGCATTGCCGACCTAGGTCCAAATTTGAATTCACAGGGTTAAAGAACAATCTCTTGAACAGGTTTTCTGATTTGAATGTAAACAAAAATCCAGCCTTTTAGGAGTGTAAAATTATTAAAAACACTATACTCAACTTGTCGAGTCCAGCGCCCGTTCATCCCCATGCCTCTGTTTACCAGTTCTGTTGATGGCGTTACGAACAGGCAGATGCTACAGTGTGTTTAGAAATCATCAAGGGAGGTAAACAGAGACACTAGGATGGTCCAGAGCACTGGCAAAGTGGGTATGGCATATTTAGGCCCATAAAAAAGTGTAGTTTTTTTTATTAGAATACCCCTTTAATGAAATTTTTTGTAATACAACAAGACTGAAACTCAATGGCCATGAAAACCTTCAAGCTTATGGTGACTGATGTTCAAGAACATCTACAGGAAGTTGTAGTCTATTAATGGAGCCTGAATGCAACAGTTCATAGGGTGAGATAAATACTTTGTGGTAGAACGTGATATCTCCACCCAAAACCAAGTTATTGGTTTCTGGTCAAGCTGTATAATAAGCCTGAGAATATATAACGCAAGTACATTCACGTTGGGTCACCTCATCTGTTGTGCTGGTGTATGTTTGGATGGTGTTCTCCTTACATTTCTGTACCCAACCATCATGTGTACAGGACAGTGACTAGCATACTTGATCAGCCATGTTATACGCCCCCTACTGGGTAAAATATGGGAAATTTTGGCTGTGCTATGTGATCTACCTAGATTCTTCTCAGCTACGATGCTGAAAACAAGTGGTGGCAAACTTCTGAATTTTACTCATTCACCCATATAAAAAGTGTACTAGTGCATGAAGTATATCACTTGCAGCAATCATTTTTGTTTCAGAAATTACATATCCATATCTATTTGTAATTTATATTATTGGTGAAAGTGTCAGCAGCCATAGAGTTCCTTGTTCTGAAACCTCATCAATCGTTTAAAGGGGTCGTTCACCCCCCAAAATTTCTTTCAAGTCAACTGGAGCCAGAAAGTGCCAGAGATTTGTAATTTACTTCTATTAAAACAAAGTCTTCCAGTACTTATCAGCTGATGTATGTCCTGCAGGAAGTGGTATATTCTCCCCAGTCTGATACACTGCTCTCTGCTGCCACCACTGTCCATGTCGGGAACTGTCCAGATCAGTAGCAAATCCCCATAAAAATATCTACTGCTCTCCATTCTGGAAATGATGCCACTTCCTGCAGTACATACAGCAACTGATAAGTACTGGAAGACTTGAGATTTTTTTTTTTAATAGAAGTAAATGACAAATCTCTGGTACTTTCTGACACCAACTGATATGAAAGAATGTTTTATTTGGGTGAACTATGCCTTTAAAAATTCATCTAGGCAACCCCTTGAAGTGAGACTAGAATAGGAGAGGAGCAGTGGGTTGGCTCAGCACAGATAACATAGTTTATAACAGAAAGAGCCCAAACCCAGCAGAGGGAAATTAATGGACCTACATCATTATAGGTATTAGAATAATCCCTGGATCAGCGTCTTATGACATGAAATCTAGTTCCACAGTCTCACTGCTCGTACAGTAAAGAATCCGCGTCTGTGCTGATTGTGAAACCTTCTTTCCTCTAGACGTCATGTTGTCATGTTACAGGCTTAGGAGTAAAAAGATCACCACAAAGATCTGTGTACTGTCCATTCATATATTTGTACATTGTAATCAGATCGCCCCTAAGACGTCTTTTTTTCTAAACTACATAACCCCAAGCTTGATAACCTGTCCTGGTCCTGTAAATGTCCGAGGGTTCCTTGACAATAAGCTGATAGCAAAGTGCCTGCTGCAGGGACCTCCAGCAATCACTATGGGAAACCTAGGAGGAGTGTTTAGTTTTCCTGCAGCGCCACCACAGGGGAAATGAGGTATTACACAGTATCCATTCACATCAATAGGTTGTCTGTGTACAACAGGACGGGACAGGTCCTCCAGAACCAGAGACTCTCTCTGTGACCGCTAAAGAAGAAAAACATGGAATCTCCCTCCAGGGAGGATTATTTTTGTAAAAAATAAGTGTTATAACCAGTCAGTCAGTCCTAGTCAGTTCCATCCCTCCAGTAGGACTGTCAGTGACTAACATACTAGCATGATCATAGCAATGGATAAGCCAACCAGGCTTCACTTATTATGTCACAATGCACAATACCCATAGCAAGCGTCCTGGCAGCGAAAGGGTTAACGGTTTGGTTTTCCGGTGGAGTGGAGGTGGCGGTTGCCTTCGTACCGTACGTTATGTAGAGGAGTCTTAAGTGGTTGACTTGAAGGTCAGTGGAGACAAGTGCGGATTAAGGTGTTTACTTTCCCCTGCAGTATAGTGAGCTGCTCTTCTCTCCGTCCGCCCCGTCTACTGTCACATACCGACTTCTTACATATGGATTTGGTCGATGAATATGACAGAGGAATGTTAATAGAAATGTATGGCCGTGGAGCGAGGGGATAGGGCACTCAATGCTGAATAAGTTAGAAGCAGCCTGTGGCCTATGGCTGTATCCGTGTTTTCCAGGTTTCCATAGGGCTCCATTCCACTCCTTCAGCCACTGGCAATCGATTGCCGAGCATGCTGGACCTCTAGCTGTACTATGGCATTGGCCTTCGAGTGTGTACAGGGCTCTAGCATATGTTGGAGTTAGATTAAATACATACTGCGCTGTGAAAAACCTTTGTAAAACCCTGTGTTGGTGACATTTCTTATTTTGGCAAAAAAAAAAAAAAAATTACCAAATTTTACCAAAATTTTAACGCATGTGAACACAACTGAACTGGCAGCAGCAAGCGAGCACTGATCGGCGAGATCAGCGCTCCTTTTCGGAGCGTTTACAAGACTCAGACAGGCCATTTAAATGAATTGTCAAATTGCAAACAAGTTTTCGCTCGTTTCATCTGCTGATCAGTTGCTGATCGTTGCCCCATTAATGTTTTCGGGAGTATGCGTTCCCAGGAAGGCTCAGTGTAAAAAAGGGCCTTAAAGGAGAAGTCTGGCCAAGTACTTATATTTTAAAAGGCAGGGGCAGAGGGGGAGGATAATAACCAGGCTTTACTTACCTCTCCCTGTGCCTGCTTTCCGCCGCATGAACGGCCCTGACATCCCCAGTTGTGATGACATCATAACTCGGGAGAAAATGCCCGTCCCAGCTGATGGACTGACCAGTCAGCCAATCAGTGACTGCAGCGACGTCCTGCCTCAGTCACTGACTAGCTGAGCGGCCAGTCAATCAACCGGGTCATGAAATCGGTTCTGGTTGAAATCTCGAGCCTGGCGGAGGTCCCGTTGCTGAAGAGAAACGGGGAGAGGTAAGTTGAGGTTTTCATGTCCCCCGCCCCTGCCTTTAAAAATAAAAAGTACTTGGCTGGACTTCTCCTTTAAGATGTTATAAATGTGATGGTCATGGTCCATGTAACATGAAGAGTAATGAATGGAGTCATCAGGGGGAAGGGCGGACAGGTTCGTTCATGTGCACATAATAGGGCACGTGTATACAGATACGCCCAGTGGCTATACAAATTACTGTAGATAAACCATCAGATATTGCTACTGAACTCCATACGCATGCACACTTGGCTCTGCTGAGCATGCACACTTGGCTCTGCTGAGCATGCACACTTGGCTCTGCTGAGCATGCATGCGTTTTCAATGAGCAGAATACAAGAATCGGGCAGGCTGACATCTTAAAGGGATTATTCATCCCAACTTTTTTTTCTTTTAAATCAACTGGTCCCAGCAAGAGACAGAGAAGTTACTTCTATACAGTCTTCCAATACTTATCAGCTGCTGTATGTCCTGCAGGAAGTGGTGTATTCTTTCCAGTCTGACAGTGCTCTCTGCTGCCACCACTGTCCATGTCAGGAACTGTCCAAATCAGTAGCAAATCCCCATAGAAAACATCTCCTGCTTTCCAGACTGGAAAGAATACCACTTCCTGCAGGACATACAGCAGCTGATAAGTACTGGGAAACTTGAGATTTTTGAATACAAGTAAATTACTAATCTCTGGCACTTTCTGAAACAAGTTGATTTAAAAGGAAAAAAAATGGTGGTCAGTTTGATCCAGAAGAAATAGATAATATAAGGGAAGGTCGTATATTGCTGGATCTGCCCTAACATTGAGATGATGCTTACATACAGGTCCACACTGTACTACAGATACCGGCACCATCACGTGTTCCTTTATTCCAGTCCATCTGTTTATAAAGACTCTATCACAGGATACCTAGAATATCACCACACTAGACAGGAGCAATGACTCCATCACAGGATACCAGGGATATCAACACACTAGACAGGAGCAATGAGCCACATGTATCGATCCTCTCCCGAGGTCTGTGTTCACATATATTACATGGGATGGGAGTGCATCCAAAGTACAGAAAAATTGTAATAGAATTAATAGATAAATAGAATCCAAAATACTAAGTGTGAATATAGCCTAAAAACTGCACTGTTAAAAAAAAACAAAAAAAAAACTTCCACTTGCCACACCTTCTGCTTTTATAAATCGGATACAGCATGTCTGCCACTCCCCATTGTGCCTACTGGCAGGAATGGCGCGGTATAGGGAATCTGTGGTGCCAAATAAAGAGCCACCCTGACAGCCTGTCGCATAGCTGCGCCAACCATATCCATGGAGGATACTGTAAGCACAACAATCACAGGCAACACATCCCATCATACATGTTATATCCTACAGCACCCTGCATGACATTCTATAGCCTGGGGGGAACTACAAGTCTCTGCATGCCTGCAACCTTAAGTATATATAACCTATGGTACCTATGATTCCAATAATCCCCAGTGTTGTATGTATGGGAAAAGCTGCCCTGCTATACAGTGTCTATCCATACTTGCTAGCTTTTCTTCCATTCTCCAGTGGTGGCCAAATAGTATATTGTATAGTTAAAGGAGTTGTACAGGATTTCAAAAATATGCTTTCTTCCCAAAACAGCGCCACTACTGTCCTCAGGCTGTGTGTGGTATTACAACTGAGCTCCATTTATTTCAGAGTAACTGAACTGTAATACCACACCCAAACTGAGGACAAGAGTGGCGCTGTTTTGGAGAGAAAAGAAAACCAGCTATGCAGGATAACCCCCAGAACATGCAAGTCTGATCTGCCAGGATCATGTTGTAGACCAGGAGGAGCTGAGCAGATTAGTATATAGTTTTAAGGGACAAGATTGTAACTTTTTTTTAATTATTATTAATTCCTTTCTTCTGGGCAGCTTAGGAGTCCACTGGGCGGTCTCATTCTCTGTATGAGCATGTATACACATTTGTTAGTCACTGATTAGCACCGCCTACTGGACTCTAAAGGCAAATGACCAAAACACAAATTCTATTGAATCTTTTTTTTTTTTTTTTTAAATAAAACTATATATCAATCTGCTCAGCATCTCCTGTTCTATAACATGATGCTGACAGATCAGATTGCATGGTTCATGTGACAGGTCCCCTTTAAGAATTTGGATAGCACTCTAGCTAGAAAAACAATGTACAAGTCCCACTGGATTTCCTATTATGGATGTTACAGATCACCCCCAAATCTGACAGATCCATCACCAGGACATGTTCTTTCGGCTGATCTCTATGGTCACCGTATCTCCACCACAGAACATTTTTCACAGCTCATTTAACTCCATCACTTCCCAATGGAAACCATCATGTTCACGGAGCAGTCATCCCTACAAAGGCTGAATGACACTTTTCTATAGGATGACATTAGCAGTCCCATCACTGTCACACTCTGATAGAAACAAAGTAGAGATCAGGTGCTGGGACAGTCGCTCCTGACAGCTGGCACACTCAGGAGTCACTGCGCCCGACTGCAGAGGCGACTACACAGGTGAGTGGTCAGCGTGGAGCGCGGGCAGCGGGCAGCAGAGTGCGGGCAGTGCGCTTACCTTGCTGGAGCTTCCACACTAGAGGCGGGTGGAGAGGCTGGAGCTGCTGCTTCCTCTGTACAGGGGAGAATGCCTCCCAGTTACCCTGTCAATTCTATTACACCCCCTTGATGTCTCCTCTCTCTCTCTCCCTCCGAGATTGAGAAAGCCTTAATTGGTAAAATAGCAAAGTGAAGAAGAAGAGAGGGGGGGGGGAGTGTATGGCAGATGAGGAGGGACCCCGCCTCCCCGGGCTCGGGATGAGGTCAGCCTTCATTTTCTCAGAAGCCTGAATTTCTGCACAGCCTCAAGGCAAAAAAAAAAAAAAAGGAGAAGGGATGCCTGCTCCCAAGGAATTTAACCCCTTCAGGAGGAGTGGGCATATAGGATTGGGCAATAGGGGATTGGGGTGTCTCCATAATACAGCTGTGTGATGTGTATCCAGACAATGTCAGGAGATGGTACAGCCAAACCAGTGCTACAGCTGATGCTGAACTACAACTCCCAGCATGCTCATACATCATTTTTTTACATCCTGTGGCTCTCCAGCTGCTGCTGAACTACAAGTCCCAGCATGCTCATATATAATTCTTTACCTTCTGTAGCTTTCCAGCTGCTGCTGAACTACAGCTCCCATCATGCCCATCTATAATTCTTTTCATCCTTTTCAGGAAATGATAGGAGTTGTAGTTTTGAAACAGCTGGAGAGAAAGCTCATAGCTGGACATAATGGAAGTTGCAGTTTTTAACAGATGTAGGAACAGGTTGGGGAACACTGACAGCCAGACATGCTGGGAGTTGTAGTTTTGCAGCAGATGCAGGCTGGATAACATTGCTTTAGGGTGCGTTCACACCTACAGGATCTGCAGCAGATTTGATGCTGTGTTCAGTTATTTAAATGAAATCTGCTGCAGAAAATCAGCTGCAGATCCTGTAGGTGTGAACGCACCATTAATGTGTATGGGGAGCTCTCATGGCATGATGGGAATTGTAGTTTTGAAACAGCTGGAAAGACAAGTTGAAGAAAAACTAACAGATGGGCATGCTGAGAGTTGTAGTTTTGCATTAAATGGAAAAACAACCCAGGCGGCACTAATAGATGGGCATGATGGGAGTTGTAGTTTTTCACCAACTGGAGAAAGGTTGGGGAACACTGACGTGTGGGCATGATAGCAGTTGTAGTGTCGCAACAGCTGGAGAGAGGTTGGGGAACACTGATAAATAGGTATGATAGGAGTTGTAGTTTTGGAATGGCTGGAGAGCCACAGATTGGGGGACACTAAAAGATGGGCATGATGGGAGTTGTAGTTTTGCAACACCTGGAGAGCCAGACTTGGGGTACACTGGGGTGGAGGCCGATCCCTTGGGCTATGCTCAGTCAGATTGGTGCTCGCCTGTCATTCTGCCCATTGTACTCTTTAGTGGATCACCTGGGGAACTTCTGGTCTCCCCTCCCCCTCCTTTATTACACAAACAATAGGGGCTATCTGTGTTGGAGAAGGCACTGACCTAATTGTATGAATACAGTAGATGCCATCAGCCATAGTATATAGGTATACACATCCAGGAGGCAATACATAGGTGGAACCATCTCTAAACCTGGATGAAGAAAGCATAGAACAAATATTCTGTAACCTCCAGGCTCTGAGCAGGGTGCCACCATTACTGGATGAGCTGCAAAGCTGTTACATGACAGCTACACCAGTAAGTATATATATTATATATATATATATGTTATATATTACAGCTTGGAGGGACACATATACCAGAGCACGCAGCTATGTAACTAATGTGACATTGTCCTATTCTTCTCTACTGAAATGCAACTCACTTCTAGAAAAATGCCTTCCTCAGCACTGGCAATGTGTTCATATCAGCATGTGTCAACCCTCCCCTAAGGGTCCTATTACACGGGCCGATGGGGGCCCAATAATACCTGTAAACGAGCAGATCGGCGTTCTTTTACTGGGCCTATTACACGGCCCGATAATCGTTTAACAAGGGCTGCAGGGACATCGTTACCGATGTCCTTGCAGCCCTTATTTACTAAGGCTGGGTTCACACTACATATATTTCAGTCAGTATTGTGGTCCTCATATTGCAACCAAAACCAGGAGTGGATTAAAAACACAGAAAGGATCTGTTCACACAATGTTGAAATTAAGTGGCTGGCCGCCATTTAATGGCAAATATTTGCTGTTATTTTAGAACAACGGCTGTTATATTGAAATAATGGCCGTTATTTACTGTTATATGGCGGCCATCCACTCAATTTCACCATTGTGTGAACAGAGCCTTTCTGTGTTTTCAATCCACTCCTGGTTTTGGTTGCAATATGAGGACCACAATACTGACTGAAATATACGTAGTGTGAACCCAGCCTACTAAACTGTATACATTACCTGTCCAGGTTGCAGGGCTCCTCTTCCTCTGTGCTTCTCCCCGGGTCAGCGCGCTCCAGCTTCAGAGTGGCCTATCAGCTGACAAGCCGCTGAGCCAATCACTGGCCGCGGCGGTCCTGCGGCCTGTGATTGGCTGAGCGGCCTGCCAGCTGAGACAGGCCGCTCTGAAGCTGCAGCGTGTGGACCCGGGGAGAAGCACAGAGGAAGAGGAGCCCTGCAACCTGGATAGGTAAGTATTCCTGTTTGCATATTATCAGCGCCAGCCGCGCACCGCTATTACACGGTCGGCGCCCAGCGATTATAGGTCAGAACCTATATCAACGATCAGCCGATGAAAACGATCATCGGCTGATCGTTGTCTTTATTACACGAAACCATAATCGGCCAGATAGGGCCGATTCGGCCGATTATCGTTCCGTGTAATAGTTCCCTAAGGCTGGATTTACACAAGTATAATACAGACGCTTATTTTCCACCCATAATATGCAATTAAACCCAATCCTGACTCCCCAGGATTCAGTCCACTCTGGTCAGTAGACCTATGTGTGACTGGGACCGAATCCCACCTTAAAGGGTTTTCAGATCAACTGGTGTCAGAAAGTTATACAGATTTGTAAAGTAGTCTTCCAATACTTAGCAGCTGCTATATGCCCTGCAGGAACTGGTGTATTAAACTTAGTGCTCTCTGCTGCCACCTCTGTCCATATCAGGATATGCCCAGAGCAGTAGCAAATCCCCATAGAAAACCTCTTCTGCTCTGGACAGTTCCTGACATGGACAGAGATGGCAGCAGAGAGCACTGTGTCAGACTGGAAAGAATATGCCACTTCCTGTAGGGCACACAGCAGCTGATAAGTACTGGAAGGATTGAGATATTAAATAGAAGTAAATTACTGATAATTTTTTCCCCATCAGAGTACCCCTTTTAAAGGGGTTATCCAGCGCTACAAAAACATGGCCACTTTTCCCCCTACTCTTGTCTCCAGTTCAGGTGTGGTTTGCAATTAAGCTCCATTCACTTTAATGAAACTGAGTTTCAAAACCCCACCAAATCTGGAGACAACAGTAGGGGGAAAAGTGGCCATGTTTTTGTAGCGCTGGATAACCCCTTTAAAGGGAATCTATCAGCTCTACCATGACAATACCCCGGGCCGTGTCATATGGACGTAGCTCTAATTCTATATCCACTTATACACTTACTAAATGACATCAATATATGGGCCTAAGTAGTTGTTAGTGTATGGACAAGGTTCCTTGGGATCATGGGGGACCTGGTTCTCTTGGCTCATCCTCCATTTAGACGAAACATTAAAAAAATATGGGGCGAAAGAGGAGCAGATTTACCCATCAGTAATATAGGGACTACAGGCAGGGGCGGATTAACTTTACCATAGGCCCCGGGCTGTCCACCAAGCCTGGGCCCCCCCACCCCACTGTAACTATGGCGGCACTAGCCTGGCGTTGTAACGCCTGGAGTAGTGGATCCACTGGACCGTCACCAGCGATGGCACTAACCTCACCAGGGAGCGGAGTCTAAGGGGCCGCTGGTTTTCACCAGAGCCCGCCGCAAGGCGGGATGGACTTGCTGCGGCAGGCGACTCCCAGGTCGCTACCCCTGGCTTGGTTGCTAGTGACGGCAGGCGAGGCGTGACAGGAGCAGTAGGCAGGAGATAGTGCTGGCAGAGGTCTGTAGGCGTAACCGCAGGTGACAGGCTGGACACAGGAGCAATGGAGTGACAGGGGAGCAGGAACCAGGAACAAGGACTAGGGACCAGGTAGCGGATAGGTATCAGGAACAAGGACTTGGGACCAGGTAGCGGATAGGAATCAGGAACAACAGGGGGCTGGGCCAACGCTATGGGAAGCATGTAGAGGCTCCAACACAAGGGACAGGGCATGCTGGGATTTATAGAGAGTGATTGGTGCAACTAACCAATTAAGGGCGGACTGGCCCTTTAAATCTGAGACAGCCGGCGCGCGCGCGCCCTAGGAGGCGGGGACGCGCGCGCCGGCCGGCACAGACGGAGACAGGAGTGGAGGAGAGGTGAGGCGCCCCCAGGGGCCGAACTAGCAGCAGCGCCGGGTCCCTGCACAAGGACCCCGGCGGCTGCGTGGGGCAGGAGGAGGTCGCGGCGGCGGCCCGGAACACGGGCCGCCGCCGCGGCCGTGACAGGCGTTCATTGTACAGGACAGATAATGTCATGATGTCCTGATTTGTGCAAAATTGCCATAAAAAAACTGTGATTTTTGCAAATCATGGTGGAAGTGTAGCCAGGAGACAGTACACCACTGAAAGTATAAGTCTTTTTGGGTGGTCATGGGCCCCCCAGGAGCTCAGGGCCCCGGGCTGCCGCCCAAAACGCCCCTATTATAATCCACTACTGACTACAGGTCCTGAGGGGTTAGTGATGGCACAATGGAATCAAAATCCAAAAGGAGAACTGTATTTTCCCTATAACCATTGCCACCATTGTTCCAGGGGGGTCCTCTTAGGCCACATCATTCTTGGGAGCCCACCTAAAGTTCTGCAGTGACATTTAGGGGAGATTTATCAAACTGGTGTAAAGTAGAATTGTCTCAGCTGCCCCTAGCAACCAATCAGATTCTGCCTTTCATTCCTCACAGATTCTTTGAAAAATTAAAGGTGGAATCTGATTGGTTGCTAGGGGCAACTAAAACAATTCTAATCCCCCCCATAGTATATCCCTTTTTATCTGCCCTTGTGCTGGTTGCTTTTTGACTTTAGTCGTATTGTATTGTAAAATATAACAGGAAACTAACAGGAAAAGAGTTAAAGGGATATTCCAGCAACCAAAAACATATCCCCTAATCACGGGAAACATGTCTGACCATGAACAGAGCAGGTGTCCCAGAGGATTGTGGGGAGTCTCAGAGGTCGGATAGGGGGATATGTTTTTTTTGTCACTGAAATATCCCTTTAAATCATATTCAGATATGGTGGAGCTGCCTGTAGTTTAGTTTATAGAGGAGGATTCTGTATACTATACCAGGACTCCTGACCGATCTGCAGATGACTAATCGTTCGGATCCCCCTATGGAAAGTAAAACCTTATTTGCAGCCGTGTTATATCCGGGAAATTCCTATGTCATCTATTGTCAGAACAGGAATCTAATTCAGTTCATGGAATAACACAAGAGCGAATGGAAGAAAAGTCATGTGACGCACCTGTCAGCAAGGAACAGAACCATCAGCAGACAACGGCCTCACATAAGTTATCATTGCAGCCCTGTAACACTGCAAGGCGTGAGCTGTGCTCCCCATGAGCTATACCCCCCACATGGGGCAAACACAGCTATGGAGCCGCGACTCTCAAACCACAAATGTCATAGCATTTATTATACAGTTAGAGAGTTTTTGACACTTTTTTTGCAGGAAAGCTTAGCTTAGAGGGGAAATATGGCATGGCTTAAAATGACACAGATTGTACCAACATTTTGGCATAAAAATAAGACCAAAGGGTCTCCAGATACACAAAATTAAAGGGATTAGTTGGGCTTGGAAAAACATGGCTGCTTTCTACACCTCTAATAGGTATATTGGAAAAAGCACCACTCCTGTCCTCAGTTTGGGTGTGGGGATTTTGCAGCCCCGTTTTATTTAAGTGAATGGAGCTAAAGTGTAATACCACACTCAACCTGAGGACAGGGGTGGTGCTGTTTCTGAAAAAAAAAACAATAGCTGTGTTATTCTAATCTTGGACAACCCCTTTAAAAGGGGTAGTTCACCAAAAACGAATCAATATTGTCTTCCAGTACTGTTGTATGTTCTGCAGGAAGTTGTGTATTCTTTCCAGTCTGGAGAGCAGGAAAGGTTTTCTATGGGGATTTGCTTCTGCTCTGGACAGTTCCTGACATGGACAGAGGTGGCAGCAGAGAGCACAGTGTCAGACTGGAAAGAATACATCACTTCCTGTAGGACATACAGCAGCTGATAAGTACTGGAAGACTGGAGATTTTGTATTAGAAGTAAATAACAAATCTCTGGCACTTTCTGGCACTAGTTGAAATGAAAGATTTTTTTTTAAAATATGAAAAAGAGTCAAGTGAGCACCGTGGTCTCTTCAGTATCCATGCAAATGACTGTTCATCTGAATGGGACCTTGCACCTCTGCTGCTACCAGAAATATGGCAACATAAACATTGCACTCAGCTGATTGGCGGGAGTGCGCCACCGAGCGGGAGGATTGACCATCAGTAGTAAAAGGTTGGAAGACTCCTTTAAAGGGGTAGTGCGATGTTTAACTTTTAGTCACTAAATAACACACATTACAAAGTTATACACAGTTATGCTCAGCCAATCACGGCTGAGCAGCTGATAACGCGGCAGAGGGGGAGGGGGGGGGGGGGCGCATGAAAGATGGCTGAAGCGGTTCAGCCGGCCTCCCGAAGATGACGTCGTCAACACAAGATGGCGGCCGAGGTCGACAGCGAACACGTAAGTATAATGCACCAACACTTCCGGGGTGGGGGAAACATGGGAAAGGGGGCCATTCACTTAAATAACACACATTACAAAGTTGTATAACTTTGTAATGTGTGTAATTTAGTGAATAAATGTTAAACGGGAGAAAGTCGGTCCGTGTGTTATAGCCATGTGTTTCCCTGCATTGACTTGAGGCCGATCTTATCTCCATTCGTCATAAACCTGGTGTGACAGCTGTGAGTGTCCATCTGAACAGGTTCCAGTGCAGCAGCTCCCGGCCCACCCGTCCAGCCTTACTTGGGCATGTTCACAAACTCAGAAGATGCCCAAAGAATAAGAAGAATATTTCCAAGTGCTTCAGTGTTAGCTGACCCCATCCGCATTCTCTTATCTTTATAAGTCAGGAGTCTCCAGCACTGGGGATTATGTGATATGGAAAAGCTGTAAATATCGCTCGCACTACTAGAAGATTGGTCATTTTAGGGTCAGTACTATTGTCCGATTATCGGCCGATGGCGTCTTTATGCAACATTGTTTTTCAGCAACACATCACCCAGGAAAAAGGAGATGTAATGCCAACAACAATGGAAAAGAATGGCCGCTGATAAATGTGTCAAACAAATCCAAAGGTTTTACTTTAGACAATTGCTACTTTATTGTAGGGATAATACTGTCTATAGTGCTAGTAATACTAAGCCACCCTGGGTGCATGTTGGCAGTAGAGTAGACATTACACTTGGGGAAGCCCCCCCTGTTGTCTATATAATACATGTCCCCATTAGAATAGACATTACACTGGGGGGAGCTGTCTGTGTTCGTGGCGCTGCAGCCTCCACTGTTTACATATTACATGTTACCATTAAATAAGACATTACACTTGGGGAAGCTGTCTGTGTAAGTAGAACTGAAGCCTCCCCAGTTGTCTATATAATACATGTTAGCATGAGAATAGACATTACACTTGGGGAAGCTGCCAGTGTCACTAGTGCTGCAGCCTCCCTATTGTCTATATAATACGTGTTAGTATTAGAATAGACATTACATTTGGGGAAGCTGTCTGTGTCAGTATCGCTGCAGCCTCCCCTGATGTCTATATAATACGTGTTAGTATTAGAATAGACATTACACTTGGGGAAGCTGCCAGTGTCACTAGTGCTGCAGCCTCCCCTGATGTCTATATAATACGTGTTAGTATTAGAGTAGACATTACACTTGGGGAAGCTGTCTGTGTCAGTATCGCTGCAGCTACAGCACTCTGTACCAGTGATTGACAACTATCCCAGCTTGCTCTGCTACAGGATGATGCATCTGCAGCAATACTGGCACAGACAGCTTCCCCAGTTGTAATGTCTACTCTAATGCTAACATAAACTAGCGTAAGGGAGGGTCAGTATCACTGCACTTTTTATCATTTATACATTGACAGGGATTGTGCAGCCCTGCAGTCCCTGGCACAGCCATTGGTGGCAGCAGAGGGGTCGTGTGCCCCCTTACTGCTGCTAGTCAATGCATAAATGATATTTAAAAAAAAATATCAAGTAATGTAAAAAAATCTATATTTTTATTTGCTGTTATACCCCTTTAAGTCGTGTCATCTTATTGTTTTGTACCAGCTAATAAGATAATACAACTACGAGAAGTGTAATAACACCAAACACTTCCATGTTATTATAAAACATTACCAAACACCGTCAGGGAAAAGGAAGGTGAGCCTCCATATTGATAGATACAGTGCATACAGGTGTAGTTATATTCAGACTCCTATAGGTCCTGGTTACCATCCTATAGCCTATACATGTCATATGGCGCCATCAGCTCTCACCTAACAGCTTCTCAATGGATCACGTGACATGTAACCTTCCGCTACATTTGTTTCCTTGTGAGTGTAATGGTTGGACCAGTGGATCCCCTGGATCATCAAGGAGTGGAGGCTAAGGAGCCCCCAGTTTCCACCAGAGCTCACCGCAGGATGGGATCAGCTTCGCCATGGGAAACTCCCAGGTCGCTACCCACAGAGAAGGTCCCCGGTGACCAATGACTGATGGAAATGAAGAAGTACAGGAGCCTGGAACTAGATGCTCTTCTTTAGCGGTCACACCTCAAAATATGAGAAGCCGCTGTTCAGACTGGAGATGAGCTGAGAATTAGAAATCGAACAAGGACACTAGGAAGCAAGGAAGGGGCGGATAGCCAGGGAGCACAGGCGTGGTTTGCTGACTGAAACACACCAACAACTGAGCACAGAAGGGTGGAGGTGGTGGCTATATATATACCTTGAGAGGCTAGAATTCCCGGGCTGAGCTATAAATACAGGTGAACAGGCACACGTCTGCCACTAGAGGGAGCCCAGGAGGCCAGCTCGGGGCAGAAGAGCGTACAGATGACCATAGGACAGAGTGACCTGCAGCAGCTGGTAGGGGATAACGGACATGACCACGTGCCGTTACAGCGAGTATGTACTTGTCTTAGGCCAGCTTCAGGAACGGGAAAAGAGGGTCCCAACCCAGTTCCCCTGATGTCAGCTGTACCTGTGTCCTTAGGATGTGGCTGCAGATGAATGACCATGTCCTGGCCGGTGAGTCCTCGGCTCCCTGTCCTGCCACACAGCTCTTTTTCTGTGATGGAGGTGCCACAATGATGTCATATGAAGAAACCCTCAGATAAGTATATGACGGCTTATGACCCACAAAATATTCTAGTTGTAACAATGGGTTTTTTCCTCATTTTGGATTGCCCTTTCAGCCTTATCCAATTAGTCAACTCAGGTCACCTATGATATTGTGTGTGTATATATATATATAGTTTTATTTTTTTTCTTTCAAATGACCAGACATCAGTAAGTTACTGTGTATAGGTTTGTAATTTATTTCTATTTAAAAATCTCAAGTCTTCCAGTACTTATCAGCTGCTGTATGTCCTGCAGGAAGTCCTGTCCTACTATCTGCTGCCGCCTCTGTCCATGTCAGGAACTTTCCAGAGCAGGAGAGATTTTTTTATGGGGATTTGCCACTGCTCTAGACAGTTCCAGAGGTGGCGGCAGACAGCACCATGTCAGAGTGGAAAGAAAACACCACTTCCTGCAGGACATACAGCAGTTGATAATTACTGAAAGACTTGAGATTTTTTAAATAGAAGCAAATTACAAATCTATATAACTTGTTGACATCAGTTTATTTGAAAGAAAAACATTTCCACTGTCTTCTTGGCCATTTGCAGGATAGACCATTCACTTCAATGGGAGCCTCCACCACTACACTGTACTAAGCCGAAGCGTCTGGCTCCTGTATATTACTTACTTCCATCACTTCAGCTGTGCTAATCACCTGATCGATGGGGATCCAGGCCTCAGCACACCACCATTGATGGCCTACATTGAGGATACACAAGCCTTTTTAAATTCTAACTATATTTTACTACTATTTTCACTTCTTTGTCAAAAGTGCATCCATATGGAATATGTTGGGCTGTTATCCAATTAGGGAAGTCTTCTACACTTTCCTATACAAAGGGACATAGTAAAAAAAACATTTACCCAGCGAGATTTTTTTGTTTTTTTACCAATGGGAATCAATGGTTAATCTATGGCACTATATGAAAACTGTGCATGCTATATCATAAAGCGCAGAACAACACATAGGGGTAGAATGTGAAAACACTGACATACATGAGTAGCTGCTTAGTTTCATCACAAACTGAAAAAAAAAAAAAGCGCAACAACAAATACACCAGAATTTTTATATTTGATATATGTATTATTTATGATGTAGAATGACAAGTAGAAACAATGGCCGAATCTTACTAAAATCCAAACAAATAAAACTAAAACAGCAGAGTACTTGGAGGAGTCCTAGAGGGCTGCTAGGATCTCACTACATGGACCGCTAAAAGATGATTAAAGAATTAGGATGATGCTGTGACTTCCAGTTAGGATCCTCCGCCATAATATAGCTGCAAAAATGTCCCAATGATCCAGCTGTGCGATGATAGCCTCAAGTAGTCACTTGTTTGAAACTACTTGCCTCCATGTGAGCTGTAACCTATTTGTTAATCACTTAATTTACCCCAAAACAGGTCTAGAAGTTTGGCCACCTGGTGTCTCCCATCTCTGCAACCTGCCATCCACTGCCTGTTATTGGAATTCCATCCTTAGTAACAGCTAGAACAGGTTAGAACACAGGAAGTAGAGAGAGAATTAGCATGTGCTATAGGCAGGACAGGAAGGGTGACAGTCTAAGAAGGCCTGTGTTTTGTACATGTAAGCTTAGCCAGTCGACCATATGAAATTGAACCACACTGTTCCTGAAAGGTAAATCAAAGCTTTCCTCTTATTGAAGCTCGGGTGGCTGTGTAAATACCAGCATACCTACTGCTGTATGTCCACAAAGATACAGTGTATTTTCAGTAGCAGCAGTCCTGTGCTTAGTGTAAACCTTTCCTTGCTGTACTGCAGTTCCTTTAATTTCTGCTCACACATCACAAAGGGAATCAGTAACCGTTTATGAGTTATAACGCTGCAATATCACACTTATCTTCTTGTCCTTGTAGCATACAGTTGATGTATTCCATGACCTGGAAACATTCCAGAATTCCTTGAAATAAAACCAATCCTGGGACGTTACACAGAAATACATCACAATGAAATTCAGTGTTCACTTTTTAATGCCGCACATTTCTCAATGTCTGGGGTGGACTCACATATAGTTTGGTCAGTACTGTGAGCCAGAACTTGGAGAGGAAGCCAAGCCAAGCCAAAAGTCATGGAAAAATTTATTTTTTTTGTGTTTTGGATAACAAATTCTGATGTTTTTGAGAATACAATACGTATACAATGCATTTGGAATGTCTTCAGACTTTTTCACTTTTTTCATATTTTGTTGTCTTGCAGCTTTGTGCTAATATAGAAAATATAAGGTGAAGCCCCTTTGGTAGATTCCGGCCTCCACTCTTCTTCTCTATGAGGCCACAAGGTTTAAAGGCAAAAATCTTTTTTCTTTTAAACCAACTGGGTTCAGTTCCTGTCACCGACAGAGGTGGCAGTAGAGAGTACTGGGTCAGGCTGGAAAAAAACACCACACTTCCTGCTGATAAGTACTGGAAGACTTGAGATTTTTGAATAGAAGTACATTACAAATCTATATAACTATCCGAAACCAGCTGATTTGAAAGAAAAAGATTTTAGCAGGAGTTCCCCTTTAAACCTGGATCTGGGGATATAGTGCAGCTGAAATGTTTTGTCCCTTTCTACCGATATGCTCCTCCACACAATCCTGTCTCTGAGCTCCACAGGCAGTTATTTCCTCCTCCACACAGTGCTGTCTCTGAGCTCTACAGGCAGCTCTTTCCTCCTCCACACAATCCTGTCCCTGAGCTCCACAGGCAGCTCTTTCCTCCTCCCCACAGTGCTGTCTCTGAGCTCTACAGGCAGCTCTTTCCTCCTCCACACAATCCTGTCTCTGAGCTCTACAGGCAGCTCTTTCCTCCTCCACACAATCCTGTCCCTGAGCTCCACAGGCAGCTCTTTCCTCCTCCACACAATCCTGTCTCTGAGCTCTACAGGCAGTTATTTCCTCCTCCACACAGTGCTGTCTCTGAGCTCTACAGGCAGCTCTTTCCTCCTCCACACAATCCTGTCCCTGAGCTCCACAGGCAGCTCTTTCCTCCTCCCCACAGTGCTGTCTCTGAGCTCTACAGGCAGCTCTTTCCTCCTCCACACAATCCTGTCCCTGAGCTCCACAGGCAGCTCTTTCCTCCTCCACACAATCCTGTCTCTGAGCTCTACAGGCAGCTCTTTCCTTCTCCACACAGTGCTGTCTCTGAGCTCTACAGGCAGCTCTTTCCTCCTCCACACAATCCTGTCCCTGAGCTCCACAGGCAGCTTTTTCCTCCTCCCCACAGTGCTGTCTCTGAGCTCTACAGGCAGCTCTTTCCTCCTCCGCACAATCATGTCTCTGAGCTCTACAGGCAGTTCTTTCCTTCTCATGACTTGGTGTTTGATCAGCTTGATCAGTTTGATCAGATATTGTCAGCTGTGACACCTTATATAGACAGGGGGCGTGTCTCTCCTAATCCTGTCCAATCAGCTGAGTCTACCACAGGTGACTCCAATCAATGTGTAGAAACATCTCAGAGATGATCAAGAGAAACGGGAGGAGCCAGAGCTAAATATCAAGTGTCATAGGGAAGAGTATGAAAACTTATGTCCATGAGAATTTTTTAAAATACATTTGCAAAATTGTCTAAACTTTTGTATTTACATTATTACTATAGGGTACTGAGTGCAGAATGAAGGGTGGAAAATAATTTTTTATTTTAGCACAAGGTCGCAATATAACAAAACGGGTAAAAAAAAACAACTAAGGGGTCTGAAGACTTTCTCAGTGCAATAAAGATAACAGCCCAGCAATAATGCCTGGATATACGTTATATGGAGAATAAAGAGATCCCAGTCCGATTGTTCAGCATTTGAATAACGGTGTCTGAAGAAGTTGCATGCAGCCCTAGAGAGTCCAGGGAAACAGGGCAGCCTCCTGTATATTCACCCTGGTCCACCTCTTCTATTTTTCTATTTCGCTTATAGGGATTTATAGATTTCCGGGTTTGACCGCACCACAGAAAAAAATGGAAGAAAAAAAAAATACATTGATGACCAATACAATTTTTTCCCCCTAAAATGTTCTAGGAAACCTATTTTGCTGAATAAACAACCCTGCGCTAATCTCCTTCACTAGAGGTAATGCATTTTACTATATACAGTCCGTGTTGTTTTTAGGTTATTAGCGGCGTGTGAAGAGAAGTCAGGTTGGGAGGGATCTCTGACAGTTTTACAATGTGCATAAGAAGTCATTCACTTCCTACAACTTTTCAGGGGCACAAAACAAGCAGAACATGGTTTACATTTTGCACGACTGTGTAATAACTTGGAGACGCGTTTTGAGCTTTCTCTCCGTTTCAGGAAAAAAATAAAATAAAATAAAAACCACCAAAAAAAAGTTGTTCTTCCAGTTTTATTTGGCATGAACTTGTGACATTATTAATCTTGAATTTTGAAGCTTGTGAGAACTTGTCCGAAGAAATGGAGAAGAAGGTTGGAATCGACTGCAGTAACCGGGCACAACAGGGATTGGGGGCAGGAGGGAAATATGTGTAAAAAAATATATAGGATTACTTTAATAAAAGTGAAACAGATGCATACGAGTATACAGAATTCCAAGTAACTGAAACTAAATATCAGACAGGGCTGTGGGTTCAGTGACAAAACTATGAAGGGCTGAGGCAAACTACACAAACGGATCGGAAATGCACAAAATAATAGTAGTAGTAATAATAATAATAATAATAATAATAATAATAATGCAATAAAAGTGCCACAGGTTAAGTTTTTGTTTTTTTTAAAGTAGGTTATGGGCTAGCAGTAATTTGGGCATCCTGTAATTTGTTTGTCCTGAGTCACTCTGTTACTAGAGACAGAAATCCCCTGGCAACAGACAGTGGACAGCATATTGCAAAGGGAGACCCCTAATGACTGTTGAAATTTACAAATCAGTTAGGAATCACATGAAGGGACGGTAAATAAATAAATAAATAAATAAAGTGACAGCCTACTAGGGCTGTAGAATAACAGAATAAAGTTTTCCTTCCCATCTCTGTATGATCTAGGCTTAGTTAAACAGCCTCTGGATAGAGCTTTACCCATCTAAGGGGTTTATAAAGTATTAATGTCTGACCAGCCCTGAGAATAAGCGTACCCCACCCCAATTCTTTTTAGAGAGATGTTACCATACATCCCCATAGACATTCATGAAAAGTGACTGGGCACCATCATTTATAGGCTATGTTTCCACAAGGTTAAAATAAGGGCAAATAACGTCCGTCTTTATTAACCCCTTCAAGACTGAGCCAATTGATGCACCGATGTGAGGGTCAAATTAATGCAATGT
The DNA here is from genome assembly GCF_027789765.1 of Dendropsophus ebraccatus. NCBI lineage: Eukaryota > Metazoa > Chordata > Amphibia > Anura > Hylidae > Dendropsophus > Dendropsophus ebraccatus. The sequence continues at coordinate 18,759,425 of NC_091463.1, read as the reverse complement.
TCCTCCCCGCCTTCCAAGAGCCATAGCATTTTTATTTTTCCACCTACAGGGTTGGTTTGCGGTGTCATTTTTTGCGCCAGGATCTCTAGTTTTTATTAATATCATATTGGTGTAAAAGAAAAGTTTTAATTGCTTTTTATAATTTTTTTTGCGAAAGATTTATTTGATCTGAAGAGATATATAATGTTAATTTTTTTTTTCTGTTTTCGCCGTTCACCGTGCAGGAACAATATTGTAATATTTTAATAGATCTGACAATTCCGCACACTACAATCTATAATATGTTTATTTATTTTTAATATTTTTATAATGGCCAAGGAGGTATGTTAATCTTTTACTGGGGGGGAATTATAAGGAGTTTTTTAATACTTGTGAAAACTTTTTTTAGATAGAAAAATAGATTGCATATACTGATCTTTGCTATGCCATAGCATAGCATAGATCAGTGTCATTGCATTGCAGTGTCATTAGTGATCTGTGCATAAAGCCTGCCTGAGAGCAGACTCTATACATAGATCGCCCATCCGACAGGAAGGAGGTAAGTGGATTACCGCTACCCGTCAATACAGATGATCGGGACCCAATCAGTCAGTGACAGTAACTTGTCCTGTCACTGACTACCTCAAACGCTGCGATCGCTATAGATCGCAGCGTTTAAGGGGTTAATGACAGGAAGCTGCAGGATCACAGCTGCCTGTCAATATGCTGGGCTCCCTGGACACTGATGTGTGCGGGGCCGCTCTCATTGCAGCGGTCCCGCACACCTCAAACTCCCCACAGTAAGGAACATATATGCACATTCCTACTGCACGATGTATGTATATATATATACCAATTGATGACTTGAAGGGTTTAGTGATAATGATCATTCAAAAAGGCAGTTTTTTCATCCAGTATTTGCTAATTATGGCTGGCCGCTAAAAAATAGACGGTCGTCATTAGAACATCCGTCGGCCATTGGGAACTATGAATATGCCTGAAATGTCTCTGATTTTAAATCCCCTTCAGTTCACCGGAAGATTAATGGCCGTTCCCTCCAGAAAGTTATGTACTGTACTTTGCAAGTGTCAAAATGATGCAACTATATAAGAAATTAAAGATACGATTGCACGTAGTCCGGGATTTCTGCCTACAGGTATTACACAGATCAAGCCTTTCACATGTGCTGTTTACAGTCGTATCTCTTAATGCAGACGCAGAACAGCAACTTGTTTTTACTGGTCTAAACGTATAGAAATAGCTCATAAACAAGCAGTATAGCCCCAAATATTCATCCTTAAAGGGACCCCACCACTTAGAAAATTCTGTCTAATCTGTCTGGAGGAAGTGAGCAGACTGATATATGGTTGTTGGACAAAAAAAAAAAAATTTGCAGAATTTAAGGAATAATAATTCTCCTCGAGGAGAGCGTCATGAAGACGTATGGAGATTTACAGGCCATTTATGCTCCTCTGGGAATCCTGGGAAGAAAAGATATGCAAAGTAACTCTCTCAGCGTCCTGCTGTGTACTGACGAGGGGCCATAACACCGAAACAGCCGCACATGGGTATTCTTTCCTTCTGGAGAGATTTTTGGCCTGGCAAACTGTATATCCTGGTCATGTTCTAAGACTCTTAGTTGGAGTGAAAACTACATTGAAAAGGTGGCGTGGGAGTGACTTTGCATATCCTTCCTTTCAAGTACAATTTTATCATCATCTAAATCTCAGATCATTCTGGAGTTAGGAGTCCAGTGGGTGGTCCTACCCAGTTCAGCCCTTATTTTGATAAGCAGCTCATTGGTGGGTTCTGACTGCTGGGACTTATGCTTGGCCACCACTTCATTCATTCTCAACAGGACATTGCTGGGTGGGGAACTAAGCTATGTTTCTTAGGACCATATTACACGTCCCGATGACTTGATGTAAGCAAGAGCTGATCTGCTAGATTGGCGCTCGCTTATTGAGCCCATATATGGCCCGATAATTGTGTAGCAAGGGCTGTATGTGTATATCGTTAGCGATGTCCATGTAGCCCTTGTAAAATAATAAAGTATACATACCTCTCCGCACTCCCTGATGTCCTGTTAGCTTCAGCTTGCTCCCGGTAGTGTTTGAGGTGACCGTCTGCTCAGCTAATCACCGGGACAGTGCCCTGGCCAGTGATTGGCTGAGCGGCCCTGTCAGCTCAGAAGCCTCAGTGCACAGTGCCAGGCACATACAGAACGCAGGAGAAGAGCAGGAGCGTGGACAGGTGAAGTATTAGCTGTTTGAGCAAGGGCCGCACAGACATCGCTAACGATATCCGTGCAGCTCTTGCTAAACGATTATCAGGCCATGTAATAGGCCCAGTAAATGAGCACTGATCTAACAGATTGTCACTCATTTACAATATTGATCGGGCCTTCATCGGCCCATCTAATAGGACCCTTGGTCTCATAGACAGTGAATGAGTGACAATTGTCCATGATAGGTGAGGATACTGCCCCCCCAATAAGCTGAATACTAGGGATTTAACTGAATTGCATATGACACCCCCTTTGAAAAGAGGGAGCAATAGAGGTGCAATACTGATGAATATATTGAAGGCTGCCTGGATCCAACTTCAGCCACCATTAATCATATGCAGAATGTTCCGGTTCGGATGAAGAGATATGTAACTGTGTTGGGACCGGAGCATGAGGAGCCCTGCAGTTCCTGCCACACAATGTGTATAATATATATATATATATATATATATATATATATATATATATATATATATATATATATACACATGGAATGTTTGCACTGGAATAACCCTTTAACGACAATAGTATCTCTAATAGCTACGTAGGGTTTCCTGATGTAAACATTACATGGAAATCTGTTATGTATTATAAGATCATGGATTTATCTTCTCTAGAAAGAGTGGCAGTAGTGACTGACAGAGACTCCGCTCATCCCAGGACTTTATATTTAGACGTTTATGGCTGCAGAATGTGGTAGTGGGAGGATATCCTCTAATTACAGGCTTTACCCCAAAGCAGAAAGCCCTGAATCTGTCAGCACATTGATGATTACCTCAGCCCCGCACTAGTTATTATTATACCATGGACACAGCAATTTAAATTGTATTTTTATCACGCGGAATGTGTCACTACTACCTGATGAGAGCTGATAGCAGCGGACTCACCCCTTCTTATACAGTGCAGGATTCCAGCACTGGTGTAGAGATACTGGGCAGCAGTCTGATTCTTATGCAGAAGGCAAGAGGCGCCGGGAGTGTTTGTTTTGGGGGTCTTTACAGAATTAGTGAAAGGTGATGCCACTAGATAGAGGAGACAATAGATGAGGCTCACTGCTCAGCCTTCCCCTCCCTGTGAAAAGGTCACAGAGCATGTCCATGAATAGACAGCTCCTGTAGCCTATAAACACAAGGTTTGCTGTAAAGCCACACCTCTTTGGCACTTAAACACTGTATAAAAGGAGCCATTTTGTAGCAGGTTGCAGTCATGGATAGCTAAATCATAGGTAATCAGTGTATTCTTTCCCCATGACCTATGTAACATTGTCAGTATTTTGGTATTATAATCTAGTATGTTAGAATGGACGACACATACGGGACACAGTTTTGCATTTTCATTCACACAAGCCTTTATTGATACATTCTCATTAAATTCTTTGCATATAGTATAAGCAGTTCTGACCATGATCAGTGTTATCTGCAAAAAAGCAATTCACTGGCAACCATCACTGAGGCATGGAGACCACGAATTTAGTAAGGTACAGTATAGCGAATATATATTTATCAGCTCCCAGCGTGGCTGTATCTAGTGTCGTAACATTGGTTTAGACGTGGCTGCATGTGCCACAGTAAACATACCATCATATAGGGTCAATAACATGCACTTCGATTGGATGATAATATTCGGACAAGGCAGTTTCAGCATACAAGTGAGGTTCAAAGAAATCTTATTAAAGGGGTTCTCCAGTTTTACATAACATAGACTAAAAAAAAAAAAAGAAACTTTCGTATGTTGTGTTTCATATTTGCATAGTTAATGTACAACACAATATACAAGTTAAACGTTTGTTTGTTTTTTTTTAATACGGTAATGCTATAATTTAAATCCCGTTGTCTTCCCGGTCCGTGGGAAGGCGGTGATAGCCCCACTTCCCCATGGAGCAGGAAGACAGCAGGATTCACATGCCGATGGATCGGGTTTGTACAACCCAAACCTCGGTCAGCTCGCTCATCTCTAGCTATAATCCATGAACACATCTATATATCCAAGAACAATCTACAGCCCTCTAGCTGTTGCAAAACTACAATTCCTATCATGCCTGGACAGCTAAAGCTTTGGCATTCAAGACATGATGAGATTTGTAGTTTTGCAACAGCTGGAGGGGCCACCAATCTGACCCCCCGATCTACAGAATCTACTATTATTACAAGATTATCAGAGTCCGCGGACTTGTTGCATTGGCAGGGAGGGGTAATCCGCAGAAATACATAGCAATATGATAAGAAGATGGAGAGAGCTTAGGTTTGCACATGCAGATAGTTATTGGGATGACGGTATACACTCTGCCTTAACATGCAAATATATTCTATATGTATGGTTACCAGAAATCGTTCACAATTTATATGATCCTTAGGAGAACCCCTTTAACCGAGTACATGTATGGCAGTGTAGGCTTAACAATACAAAGCAAAAAAAATCTAAAAAAAACAAAACACACACAAAAACACTCCAAAAAGAAAGAAAAATGAGTATAATCGAGAAAAAAGGGAATGAAACTGTATACAAAACCAGACAACAAGTGAATTCAACATCAATTTAGTACAAGAGGGCAGTGACAATGGGGGTTAAACAATGAATATATATAGTATATATATTTAGGATCCACGAGCAATAAACTCATAGCAGAAGTAGTATTAAACAGGAAAAAAAAAGGAAACTTGTAACGCCCGTGCTACTCCACCCCGGTTTTGCAATGAAAGGCTTCCCATATTTGCAAGACTCTGGGTTTTTCACGCTACTATACGAGGGTTTAACATGCTACATGTATATTCTTAAAGCACAATGCACTCTGTCAGTGTAAATAGAAAAATAGTGGTGTGAGGAGGACGACTTTAGGGGTAGATTACAGGCTCGGCATATCAAACATAAATAATTGTTACTTACAACTTTACATATAGAAAAGGAGGCACATGGGTGTCAGGGTAACTTCTCCCTTGAGGACCTGGTAATTGTTGGGTTTCATGCCGTCTGGCTGTAAACCAGTGATCTCCAGCTTGTTGCTTTCTGGCTGTTGCAAAACTACAACTACCATAGTACATGTTAGGAATGCATGCTGGTGGTTGTAGTTTCAAGACAGCGGTGAGGCCACAGGTTGGAGACCCCTGTTGTAAACTATTGAACATACAATAACATCTTTAAGTTCCCTATAAGGACTATCGCTATGAGGCAATATATTGTTGTATGCCATGTTGAGATTTGACCATCATACATAGTCTATAGAACATAGTGATCCTCCCAAATGTATAATGATGACAGAAGAGTCTTCTAATAATATATGATCACCAGATTCCTCTAAATTGCATGTTATTCTACCATGCGCTCCCCATGCGTGTAGTACCCCATATCCTGAGTTAGTACCAAACCATTCTATAAATTCTTTTCTGAATAGTATTAGTTACAATTATTATCTTATTTCTGCCCTGATGGCTACCAATAGGATATGCAGCAATATCTGATCAGAAGCCATCTGACCAAAAAAAAAAAAAAGCAAAAAGGCAGCCATAATGGGCACATCTTGTGCCAACAGAAGGGTAGACAAACATAGAAAATCCTACGTTTACTGGATTATTTCATCACTTTCATGCTGCCTGAACCACGAGTCAGCGCTGTGGTCCCCGGCGTCTTCCCTCTACCCCTAGAGCTGTAATTGATAGACCTATTTGAGTATATGGAGAGATCTATCAGCCAAGGCTGTTGGTATAGGGAGGAAATGCCTGGGTCCACCCTGATGACTCGTAGTTCAGGCAGCATGAAAAAGTCATAACAGGTTCAAGTTCTGAAAAAAAGAAAAAAAGAGAAACATGGGTTCGTTTCTGAGAATGATTGCAACAACATGAATAAGGCAGGGAAAAGGGTCAACAATAGAGATGAGCGAACCTGGAGCATGCTTGAGTCCATCCAAACCCGAACTTTAGGCATGTGATTAGCGGTGGCTGCTGAACTTAGATAAAGCCCTAAGGCTATGTGGAAATCATGGATATAGTCATTGGCTGTGTCCATGTTTTCCAGACAACCTTAGAGCTTTATCCAACTTCAGCAGCCCCAGCTAATCAAATACCGAACGTTCGGGTTCGGATCGACTCTAACCCGAACCCGGTTCACTCATCTCTAGTCAACAACTGTCCAGTAACTAATAATTTACCGATAACTTAACCCTAGATCCACAGTAAACCAGACTACAGCAAATCCCAATATCTGGCAGCACCACGTAGGTCTAGGAAGCTGAGATCTGTGGAGTTGTTGGACATCATTTTACTGTTTGTATTAGAGATGAGCGTAACTTGCGCATACTGGAGTCTGCTCGCTCGGCATTTGAATACCAGTGACTGCAGAATTTGGATGCAACCCTAGGAAGCCCCAAAAAAATGCATACAGCCATAGGCCATATCTATGTTTTCTGGGACTCCCTGCATCCAACTTGAGCCTTTTACGTTGAAAGCAGGAACAAGTACACATAGTTTTTAACATAGTATAAAGATCGGAACGTACCACAAAAAGAAGAGGAAGGGACGCGCGTTACTATGGCTGAAAAGGAATTTTAACTCATCTCTCTTTAGATCAGTCAACGAGAGAGCAGTCTCTGGCACCAACAATATTTGGGTAAGCTATAGAGCGGGTTAGGTTCTTGGCAACATTTCAACAAAACACTTCACTTATTCAGTTTCTCGTCTTTTCTGTATACATCGGTGTCTGCCTGCACCCAGTAGGGCGGTATTTTAAACCTGTGGCAAAACTATGACTCCCAACATGCCTGAGCACACAGGGAGTTGTAGTTTTGCTACAGCTGGAGAGCCACAGGTTGGGGAACAGTGCCTTAGTGGTCAGTCCTATTAACAAGGCAGCACCATAGTTCTGGCTCGTTCCATCCATGATTTCATGATGCAAAGAGAACAGATAACTCATTTTTTTCACTGACTTAAACGTTTCTTTTGCAAGTTTAAAGGGGTTATCCAGGATTAGAATAAGCACAGCGCCACCCCAGTCCTCAGGTTCTGTGTGGTATTACAATTTAGTTTCACTCACTTGAATGGAACGGAGCGAGAAAAAAAAAACAAAACACCCAAACTGAAGGATGGGAGTGGTGCTGTATCTGGAGAAAAGCAGCCATGTTTTTCTAAGACTAGAACCCCCTTTAAATGGGCACTGGTATACGGATTAGAAGGCGGATGCTGTCTGTAAACAATCACTGATCTCTGTGATCAGCGATTGTTTACAGAGCCCTCAAAAGGCACAATCATTGGGTTGGCAATTCTTTAGCAGTAGAAATGGCCCGATCAGCTGACGGACTGCTAGCCCTATTACAAACCTGTTCCGCCCAGTGTAATAGGGCCGTTTCCTTAGAAAGCTATGTCTCTACGACAAACCTGCGGCCCTCCAGCTGTTACAAAACTATGTTTCCCATCATGCCCAAAGCTTTGGCTCTCCAGTAATGAAGGGAAATGTAGTTTTGTAATAGCTGGAAGACGGCAGGTTTGATACAAGTCAGAAGATTCTTTTTGACCTTGTGAAACTGCAAAAAACCCAAAAACAAAACAAAAAAAAAAACATTATTCCTAAAGTTGGATTAAAAGTGCATGATACCTGTGTACATGGCATTATTATTCTCCTTTGCTCTGCCAGATCATTACTATTACTATTATTATTATTCTTCTGAGCAAAAAAAAAATAAAAAAATTATTGTGTAAATAATTTTAGCTGGATTGAACTAAAGTTCAATGCCCCATCGCTATTTTCTTGCAAAAACAGCGCCACCCTGTCTTCAGGTTGTGTGCGGTATTACAATCCAACTCCATTCACTTTAATGGAACGTGACTGCAAAACCCCACACCCAAACTGAGGACAAGAGAGGTGCTGTACCTGGAAGAAAGTGTCCATGTTTTTCTAAGCCCCTTCAAGTAGGAAAAAAGCAGGCAAGAGGCAAGAAATGTTGTCTTGAGGACATAGCTACTGCAGACTCTGGAATAAACCCATAGCTAATACTAAAGTGTTCTTTTATAGATCTCACAATCTTTACCATCCATCTTCTGCCGTTCCCAGTGTTAATAAAATAGAATATTGAATTGTTCAGACATTATTGGGAAAAAAATTTCTCAAGAAAATAAGTAATTTCTCTGATTCCAGCATGTTGTAGCTCTGTTCCTGATAAGTAACCTATGTCAGGAGGCAGCTATGTAATAACAATGATGAGTCAAAGGAAGGATCTCCGCCGATTGGCTGGATCAGGGCAGGATGGTTGCAGTACAAATCCCTGGCGGGTGACGTCCACTTCAGGAAATGGGCCGTTCAATCTGTTTTGTCATTTGCTGAATCTGGATTGAGAATATGACTGTGAAAACAGGAGATGGTGCAGGAACGTGACTGCAGGTTAAAGCAATGTCTATGTGCGTTCAACTTGTTCTTTGCTATTTGAATTCCAGCTTTATATATAACATTGGTTGACGCCAAGTATATAAAATCTTCAGCATCACTTGTCTATAGTGTCAATCTTGATAGAATAATTGCGGCAGTCTTTACAGTATGGTTTATGGATGAAGTACTCAAAAGTCAGTGATTTCACCCGAGTTGCTTTGTGCTCCACCATGCAAGTAACAGGGCACCACCCGTCATCAGGCCACCCCATAGCAAGCTGTACAGGATGCTCATAGGCTGCGAATGGAAACAAAGAGGCAAGTTATGGTGGGGTTATGGCAATACAGGGATAGCATAATGTAACATTTACACTATATAAGCAACAAAGGAGTGAAATAATTCTGAAATCTTGCACTTCTCAGTCTAGCCACTTAGTCTAGAACTTACCTGATACTTACTGTTCTGTCTATGGAAAGTGATCTGTATAGAATTACAGCTAAAATTAACAGCAGTAAATAGAGAAGATAACAAAAGAAACTCACAGTTCAGCCTTCCCCTCCCTGTGGAATTAATTCTCTAAAAGAGTATCTGTCACTAGGTTTATGCTGCTTAAACTCGTGACAGACATGATGAACAGAACGTATTACTTATATCATTCTGTTCAGCCGTTCTTCTAATATGCAGGAGAATGGGATCTGTGCTGCACCATTCCCCATGCACAGCATGGATTGATGGTGCCTATACACAGCAGGTGGGCACAGTTTGCTTGAGCTTGTAAATATTCAGGACTACTGGGCTCATACATATTATGGAGAGGACTACTTATTGTCCATGTTGTTCAGGAGGATATCTCTGGATCAACAGAACAATGTAAGTGATACATCACTCTGCTCAGCTTCTCTGTCACTAGTTTATACTACCCTGAGATAGGACACCATAAACCTCCGGACAGAGTCTCTTTAAAAGGTGAGAGTATGGTCAGTAATGTTTCCCATTCACCTAAACAAGCCAGGTCCTGTCCTACGTTGTGTATGTCCATTGAGCTTTCTGTGAGGGTGCGTTCACACGTAGAGGATCTGCAGCAGATTTGATGCTGTGTTTAATCATTTAGTTACATTGATATGTGCAGCATCAAATCTGCTGCGGATTCTGTAAATGTGAATGTACCCTAAAGCATATCATTAGATTAGATACATTTTTTTTTAAAAGAATGGTTTCAATATCTGGGTCTAATAAGCCCAAATGTCTACTAACACAGTCAATACTATAGGAAATTTTAGGCTGCAAGAAATTTAGAGTGAATCTAAAGGTTGCTCTTTACGGCTATGTACACATTAAGTATCCGCTTTTTCTTTTTAAAGTGACGTCCGTTATTACTGTATTTTAACTGACCTCAATGGAGTGCATTAAAGTCAATGGAATGACCGCCGCCCAATGCACACAGTGCGCGTCAAAATAATTGTCTATAGTGACAATTATTCACAGACATTTATTAGTTGTTCACACACCGTTCTTTTTTTACCGTTGTTACTATTAAATTCAATAGACTTTCAATGAAAGACACATCCAAAGTGCAAGCAGTCCACCTCAACTAGAATAATGTACTAACAGCTGTTCTTGTAATGATGGGTGTCCAAAACGCAAAACGACTAACGTCATTTTTACCTCAAAATCAGTAATACTAGCTCAGTGTATGCCTATATGTGATGATCGGTTTTCATGAATCAACTTATGTGGTGTCCATATTCTGCTTTAGGGTCCTATTCCACGGGCCGAGGAGGGCACGATCAACGATGTAAACGAGCGCCGATCTGCTAGATCGCCGCTCGTTTACTGGTCCTATTCCACGGCCCGATGATCGTTGAGCGAGGGCTGCAAGGACATCGTTACCGATGTCCTTGCAGCCCTTGCAGCATACATTACCTGTCAGGGTCTTCTGCTCCGCTCCGTCCTCCTCCCCGGGTCCCGTGCGCTCTATCTTCAGATTGGCCTGTCAGCTGACAGGTCACTCAGCCAATCACAGGCCGCGGGGTCCTGGCCTGTGATTGGCTGAGCGCTCTGTTAGCTGACAGGCCATTCTGAAGGCAGAGCGCGCGGGACCTGGCGAGGAAGACAGAGCGGAGCAGAAGACCCTGACAGGTAATGTATGCTGCGCTTCTCAAATCATCGGTCGCCCGCCCGCCGCGCTCCGCTATTCAACCGTAGCGATGCGCGGTGGGGGAACGATGATTTTAGGTCTGGCCCTAAATGAACGATCAGCCGATGACACGATCATCGGCTGATCGTTCTCTCTATTTCACAGAGCGATAATTGGCCGAATCGGGCCAAGTGGGGCCCATTCGGCCGATTATCGTTACTGTGGAATAGGGCCCTTACTGCAAATGATAAACATAAGGGCAAACCTAATGGCGATCCGACGCCAGGAGGGTGAACGTCTACTTCTTCTACATTGTACTTATGCGTTATTAGATATTATTATATCCCAACATAAAATAATTGCTTTTAATAAAAGCCCTCCCCTGTCGTACACTAAAAACTATTCTCCCTAAAGTGTCTGTATTCGGCCATAAATGATCACAGAGGAGGATTCCCCCCCTCGCTGGACCTCCTATCTGTAAGCAGTCCTGAAAGGGGGGGGGGGTGTTCTTAGAGGATCAGATCTGCGAATCGCTCATCCAGCACACTTCGTCCAGTACATGAAGTCTTCAGCTTCCTATTCACCAGTCAATGACTTTTAAGGAGAGATCAACATTCCTTCTGCTCCAGAGCACATATGTGAGTAATACAAATAAAATGCACTAAATAAAAAAATAACCAGAATCGGAAAGGGGTCCTGCTAAAGTCATGTTCAATGACTTCACTTTCTACGTGCTATAGAGCGATAACTGGGGTACGTCTGAAGCCCGGAGCACTCAGATGTAGGAGAGGAGGCCTAACATCCCAAAGAAAATCCCATAGGATGGTTAGTCATGCCTTGCGACTGGCGTCTCATGGGAATGAATGGAGTAACCCAATGGGTGTGACTCAGTGATGCAGCTGCTGGGTTCTGTTTTATACTAGATGTTATAGCCAAAGTATTTTAGACAAAACTGTTTAGTATAAGCAAACTCCATAGTATACAATCAGCTAAATCACTAAATTGTGTAAAAGATGTAAAAAGGTAAACACTACTGATATATATATACCTTATATCACCCATAAGCTCCATGTGCGAAGTATCACATGTAATGTATTGTGTTGAAGGGGTTTTCCAGGATTAAAACAAACACAACTACTTTCTTGCAAAACAGCACCACCCTTGTCCTCAGGATATGTGTGGTATTACAATTCAGCTTCATTCACTTCCATGGAACTCTTAGCCTGGATAACCCCTGTTATAGTGTCATGTAGAAGTATGTTGCTAAGGAGGCTATAGAAGTTATAAATGACAAGTGGAAAGTTTGCCATTAAAGGATTGCAGTATGTACCACGGTGATATGCTCCCACGTTGTATACATAAAGATAATCTTCACCAATAATACCGGTGAGTAGCAATGGGTAACTCGCAGATAGCCTTGCAGGCAGTACGTTTCCTTTAAGTAAACAGTGCGCCTTTCATTCTTAACCTCTGAAATCATCGGAGATTCTTGTCGGATGCACACGGCTGGTTTAATCTTAATCTCTTTAAATGTTTCCAGCATCTCAAACCGTGCTCGAGAACTTTCAGGTTCTGTTACTTGGTCTCGATACTTTGAGGCCTTGCACGTAACTGAAAAAAAAAAACCCTACATCTCAAGAGGACTAAAAATAGATCATGTTATGGAAGCAAGAAGATTCAAAAAGCTGTAAAACTCTCAGGTCGGGTTCACACATGACAGTATTCTTAAACAAAAGGAGAAGAGGCACAGAGAAGAGCCATGATGAAAAGATTTAGGCATTACCGTTCCTACTGGCATGTCCCTATATGGTCAGCAGTGATTGGCACACCCCATCTGGTAACACCCAATTGTCAATCAGTTTATAAATTTATAGGAGGAACAGCACAATGTAGAGATTTGTAAGGAATTCTCAATGCACATCAGTTAAAAGTCAGCGGGATGGGATATTTTTAGTAGAACTGGCTGACCTTGCAAAGTGTATAGGGGCCTCCCAATTCTCCCCCTACAGATGATGTCGTGGGACAGAAGTATCAGGCATGAAGGATTTTAAGCAGCCCAATGCCTTTGTATTGTGGATGATAAGCAGCTCCTCCCCCATTATAAACACATGAACACTCGGCTAAGTCGAACAGTCATGAGTTTAAGGGGATTGGAATGGATCGCAGTCAGCCAAAAATGAAACCAAAGAAAATGTCTCCAAAGAAAAAAAAAACAGCACTACTCTTGTCTTCAATTTGGGTGTTGTTTTGCAGCTCAGTACCATTGAAGTGAATGGAGATGAACTGTAACACCACACACAACCTAAGGACAGGGGTGCCACTGATCCCGCCTAAAATACTATAATAAGTGCTGAAATATGTTCATATAGTCACCTGCGTCTATGAGGAACGTCAACTGTGATGTTTTATGTAAAAACTGCAGAGTTCCAACCTTAAGTTTTTCCAGTTTGCGGTAAATGGGGTAAAGTATACAAATGCCTGGCATACTGTGGTCTGAAAGATGTGTCAAGTTCTGGAAATCAGGCATATCAGGACGGCAGAGAGTGATCTGGAGGTAACATCTGTAGAACATGTGGAAGAACCTCAAGTGAACTTGGCCATAAAATCCCATGCAGAAGGCACAGGGACTCCGATGTACACCTGTCTGCTCATATATATCATCATTCTGCAAATGCATAGGAATAACCTATGTAATAACAAAATGTACATATCAGGGTTAACTAGCATGTAAGTGATATTTCGTGATATTTCTCCATGAATTTTTCAATTCTGCAACGATAGCATGGAAATAGTAAGGTAAGAAAAGCAGCTACACAACACATTCATACATTTTACTGAATCCCCATAAGAACAAAGCGACACTTCCTATTGTGCAATGAAAAAAAATGTCTGCTACGTTATCCATTCCAACGAAAAAAAAAAACAAACCAAGAAAAAACCCAGTCTGCACTCCTATCCCAATGGTCCGGAGACTGAAAATAGCGATAAAATAGAGGCATTCAGAAGGAATTATTGGTTATCAGCTTTGCTTCTCACGATCCCCAAGTGAAGGCAGAACATAGTATATAGCTTCATACATTATTTATTGGACATAGTATATAGCTTCATACATTATTTTAGGAGCAAACATGAATTGTTTTTCTTCTGAGGAATGACTGAGATCTACAAGGCTGCAGGACATCTTGGCTGGTCCGCTGCAGGAAGCCGAGCCAATAATGATAGAGCAGGAATGCTGGGGCTGTGTGTTTAGCTGTTTTTTATTGTGTTTATGTATATGCCATGAGATTGTGTGTGCCTTTTTTGGAGCTTTAAGGAAGCAGGGAGCTCAGCTCACGCCAGGGTTCCCTGTGGATTCTTCAAAGACGACAAACACATTTGGATTCATTTAGGGCAAATAATAGGAAAACGGCTTTGCACGGTGATAAGATTAAGATTACAAATGGAAAAGCTACTGAGGGACATCTATACAATCCTATACACAGATGTGATTGCTTACTCTGCCGATAATTGTCACGTGGAATACAAGGCAACGATCAGCTGACATGAACGATGTCGGCTGATCGTTGCTGTTGTCTTTCAACATGTTGAAATACAAACGACTGTGATAGCAGCGGCAACAGACCACCGTTATCTTCTATGGGCAGCCCAGACAATCTAGCCCAGGCCCCCCTGTACCCACCTGCTCGCTCCGTGTAACAGGAGCGGTGGACCCTCCCCCGCATGTAATAGTGACGTAAGTCTCCTGTTGGCCAAAACATAGAAGGGCAGCTTTTCACATAAGCTTCGGTTCACACATAGTATTTGGTCAGTATCTTTAAATGAAACCAAAACTAAAAAAAAGTGCTAATCTCTTCATTATATTTTTCTCTATGTTGATTCCACTCCTGTAGGGACTGAAATACCGACCTAATACAACTAAACGAGAGAAGATATATTACAAAGATGCCTGTACATATTGCTGTGTTGAGGACTTCTTCAGGTGAAGGATGATGTCACACACTAGAGGATGATGTCACACAGCAGTTTGGGTTTACATTCAAATAATCGAATTTATAAAAAATACAGAGTATAAACAGAAAACAGCCAACTGCTACATGTAAGGGCCAGTTCACACTACGGAATTTGTGTGGAATTTCAGGCAGAGTCCGTGCCACTTGAAATTTTGCACAAATTCGGTAGTGTGAATGGGCCCCTAATAGGCTGATAGGTAACTAATACTCTGCTTCCTCCATGTAATCCAGTTTTTTAAAAAAACTTTACAACTTCTTTGTACCAGTTATTTTATTTCCTCTGCTATCTCACAGATCTGTTTTCAAAAGTATTCCCAGGAGTTTAGTATCAGCATCTGCTCGGAGAGACAATGGAAGGGAGTGGCGGCCGGAGAATGTGTGCTAGTTCTGCTCCGGGGCACACATTCTCCAGGCCATGTAATAAAACATCTTACATCACTGACAGCTCATCTACATCAATGGGCCGCTATAACATAATAGCTGTTATAATACCTAAACACCTACCAGCCTGGGATTAAACTAATAACACAAGGTGTAGAAAGGGGAAGTAGAATATATCTGCCCACTCTGTGTCCTGGATCTCTCATGGTCCTTGCCTTCCTTCCTCAGTTAGGCTTCCCAAAAAGGTTTTTTTACCAGTTTTATATGGTGTTTTCTCATTTAAGTTTTTATTTTTGCCAAATCATCCCGGCGTTTATGTTTCCATTACAAGTCACGTGATGCTTTTATCATGTGATCCAAGGATTTATATTATCAAATTGATAAAATATACATACAGACATGGCATGTTTTCCCCTCTATAGAGGTCTATGGGAGGACAAACAATACTAGTTCTAAAAACAAAAAATGACCAATGTAGCCTGCTGTGAGTTTGCAAAACTGCAGAATAACACCAAAACACAAAAATGTCCTGTGGGTATTGCATTTCAGATTTGCTTATGGACTCTCAGATAAATCTGTCCATGGCGTTTTTTGGGGTTAAAAACCATGTGCCAATTTCACAGGGTTTTTTTTTTTTGCGTCCACCCTTACACAATTGTTCTCCCTCCATGTAATCTTTATTTGCAATTTCCCTTCACTTTCTTTGACCGCTCCGTCTCATAGTTCTTCCTGTCCTAATGCCACTCCCTAGAGATTCACATTAACAGCTGCATCTGCTGAGAATACAGTCCTGTACCCAATATGAAGCTGTGACGTGAGGAGGGTCAGGTGGTGGGTGTGCGGATATCACTCAGGGTCAACAGCGAAAGAGAGAGAAATTACATATAAGGGCCACAAAAATTCATTTGGACCCTGATATATGAAGTTTTGTTCCCCGAGAAGGGAACTTGAACTTGTGGTAAATTGCAACAGTGCTACAACAACTAATGAGAGTGAAAGCGGTTGCGTTGCGAACTGCAGGTTACCATTACAGTCAGTAGAAATCCGAACCTGCTGCCTCTCTGTGCAAACTCAATATTATATTACATCTAAGCCCCTCTTAAACAGTGTTCCATAATCTCACTGCTGTTACAGTAAAGAATCCTCATCTATGATGAAAGTGAAACCTTCTTTCCGATAGGCCTAGGTATAAAAGATCACTAGAAAGATCTCAATGTAGGGTCAA
Source organism: Dendropsophus ebraccatus (assembly GCF_027789765.1). Lineage (NCBI taxonomy): Eukaryota > Metazoa > Chordata > Amphibia > Anura > Hylidae > Dendropsophus > Dendropsophus ebraccatus. The sequence continues at coordinate 18,743,058 of NC_091463.1, read as the reverse complement.
ACCCTCCATGTAACATGAGTATAGTATCCAACTAAATTCAATTTCTACACACGTAACGGAAAGTGATTTTTTTATATATTTTTTTTTTAGCAAAAATCCTTCTCCATGGAAATTTTACATGATTACGCCATCACATGTATTTTTCTCACTACAGGGTTTAGTAAAATGTTTCCACAAGAACAAAGTTAATGCCCCTTGAAGGAACACTTTCTTGTAGACATGCTTTATGTCTTGAGGTCAATCTGAGGGCCAAAAGTCAAATGTGGTGTGAGGTTTGGAGTCTGGAAAGAAACCTGCAGAGGAAGGGCAGGAAGGGAGATACTATCAGAGTTTAGTAGAAGCAACATTTCGGTATAGTTTTCTACTACCAGGGGGGTTATTTGTGACAGGCGGTCTTCCTGACAGTGGCATTACATCAGACCCGGAGGAATTCCTTCTGCAAACAGTCTGATATGATGTAGTCATGGCTGAAATCACAGCTTGTCACAGAGGAAGAAGCCTTAAACGTAGAGAAAATGATTAACAACATCTGGAATACCTTTAGCAAGGGGAGAGAGAGAAAAAAAGCAAAAATATATAAAAAAAAACATAGTGAGGGCCAAAAAGGGTGACGCTTTTCTTACCATCCATGGACACTATTATACTGACTGGAGCTGTAAAATCTATTAGTACCTGATCTTTGTATTACTACCAAGTCACCTACTCTCCAGCAATCTCCAACAATGAACTCAAGAGTATGGTATGTATAGGACCAAAATACTAAGAAGGGCCTTAAAGGGGTTATCAAGCACTACAAAAACATGGCTACTTTTCCCCCTCTCGTCTCCAGTTCAGGTCTGGTTTGCAAATAAGCTCCATTTACTTTAATGGAACTTAGTTTGAAACCCCACCCAAACTGGAGACAAGGGGGGGGGAGTGGCTATGTTTTTGTAGCACTGGATAACCCCTTTAATCCTGCACCTGGGATTCATTCGGAACCTCCATTGGATCCCCAAAATGAAATTGGATGGTGCATTCAACAATAGACACCAACAGGTACTGATAGATCCCCAAAGATCCCATTCACTTTAATGGGGTCTGTATGGATAACCAAAAGATCCCTCTTGCAGGGGTTTTTTTTTTAGCTATGTTGTCAAGACTTTTTTTGGTTAAAATTATTGTGGACAGATGCTACTTTAAAAGCTATGGATTAAAAAAAAACTGTAAATGGTTTTTGTATTTTTTGTAGAATTTTGGGGGTCAGTGGTGTTTTATCTTCTCATTTCATCACGCAGCATATGATGGGTAAGGTGCTACACAAAATGCCATGATTAAAGTGACTGTACCACCAGGCCCAGGCTGAAGCACTGGAGGCGGGCGGGCCGACCCACCCTTAGTGGGAGGAAACCCCCACCCCTCTATGATAGGGTTCCATTGATTCTAATGGAGTCACGTCATGGAGGGGCTGGGGTTTCTTCCCACTGGGGGTGGGTTGGCCCGTCTCCAGTGCTTCAGCCTGGGCCTGGTGGTACAGTCACTTTAATGCTTGAAATTCAGGGCATTTCTGAGTGTGTAATAGGTATGGGAGGAAGCCCAAACCGAGTCTGGAAGATAAGCAGACTGTATGGGTCAAAGCAATAAAAGTACAAAAAAACGATGTTGACGCTGTGCAAAAGTGGTAAGACTGGACCCTGTTGGTACAATAATGTTTGTCTGCTCAAAGAAGAGTCCCTGCAGATCTGATCCATTTCTGCCAGCACCACCCCTGTTATATTAAAACTTGGCTCCAGTCACTTCAATGGAACTTAGCTGCAGTACCATAAACAAACTAAGGACAAGAGAGGCACTGTTTCTGAAAGCAAGCAGCTACGTTTTTTCTATTCCTAGATAACCCCCTTAAAACTCTTCAAAACTGGAAGCAGTGTTTCCACTACAAAGGTTGTAACTGCGCGGCCAATGAAACCTCTTTGGTTGCTTTCCAGTTGGAATTTGTCATTTTTGCTGTAATTTTCGGAATGCATGTTCAACAGAAAAGATAATGTGGTAACAGCATCTGGAGCATGTGCATACAGAGCAACTCTGGAAGTTATTGCACAATCTCAAAAAAAATGTATTAATAAAAAAAAAAGTAAAAAGTAGTCCGAACAGGAAAGAATGTGCAAATTGTAGATGGGCACGAAGAAGAGGACTACATCATAATATAAGCATGATGAAAGAGTTCCTGGAATATATTCTATAGAAGGAAGTCTGTTTGTGATTAGGTTCTGGAGAGCCACCTCCTCCTCCACATATTCTAGACTTTCTGCATCCACTCTCTCAGACCTCATCATATGATAAGTCCCCATTATTATAGGACAGGAGCCATTCCACAATACAGGGGTCATCTAGGATTAGAAAAAAGGACCCCCCCCCCCCCCCATTGTTTCTCTCTAAGAATTCACCAAATATGTCCATGGGCCGTGTCTGGCATTGCAGCTCATCCCCCATTCAAATTAATAGGCCTGAACTCCAATCCTCGACACAACCCATGGACATTCATGACTTGTCCGGGAAAACAAAGCAGATCCTTTCTGCTAATCCTGGATAACCCCTTTAAAATTCCATTTAACTATCCTGCTACCCATCAGCAGTCTGCAAGATGTTTTATGTCGTTTTTTGTAGTTTATTATTTATCGACTTTAAATGGCAGTCTATAGGATCTTATGACCATAACGCACATAAGGCTTACCCAGGGTAATACAACTGTCCGACATTGGTGCACATTCTGCACTGTGACAGGTAGCCTATGTAACAGTATGAGAGCTCCAGAGCTGCTATAAATGGTAAAGAACATACAATGGTGCTAAGGTTTGGACAAGTAAAAATCTAAAAAGTAAGGATCAAATATAACCGACCATCTAAGCCAAACACTGATAAGAAACTACCAACTTCAAAGGGGATCGCTCCTTGAAGTCTGTCCCGAGAAGTTTACATAGCTAAGTGACAGTAATACAGTGTGACATTGCGGATCTGTGACTTGTTCACTTCAAAGGGACAACAATCAATAAAAGTGATTGGTAACAATTAGGCCTATGTACTTATCTCTGTGGATATTGATATGACTAGCCTTAACCAGCTCATACATATGTGGAAATGTATGTAACCCGGACCTGCCAATAAACTACTGCACCCCCTTTTCTTAAAGGAGAAGTTTGGCGATTTTAAAAATTCTGCAGCGGGCAGGGGGAATTTGATAACAAGTACCGAACCGAACACCGGGCTCCGGGGTGTACACGTCACGCCCCAGCTGATGGACTGGCCTCTCAGCCAGTCAGCAACTGGTGCGGGACGCTACTACAGTCACTGATTGGCTGAGTGGCCAGTTCATCAGCCGGGACAGGGACCCCCATCCTTCTCCCACAAGTCGTAGGGGCATCACAACCTAGGGGAACTGCCTTCCGGCGGGGCTCCCGCTGCAGGATTTTTAAAATTGCTGGACTTCTCCTTTAAATTCAATATTCACTCCGAAAAACAAGTTAATTCGGTCCTTAGAGGCAAGACAAAATAGCAGCTTACTGATGATAGGTTACATTCTGCCTATGCAATTCTATAGAGGGGAGGGGGGAGAAAGAAGGAAAGTAGGTAGAAAGACTACATGAGGTTACAGTAGGTAGCACCTTGGACTGCTCAGTACTGCTCTATAATGTCCTACACATTGCTGGTTCATAGAGGTTAGTTTCCACCCAGTAGCTCCGGGACAATCAAGCCCCTATTACACGGGGCGATGTGGAGAGCAAGCGAGAGTCGACCGGTCAGGTCAGTGTTTGCTTGCTTCTCATTCCCCCACCGGCTGCCGGCGCTTTTACCTACGCTTACAGCGAGTGAGGAGGAGCGGATAGGAGTCGGGGGGGTTTAGTGAGTTATTCTGTGTAAAAGATATACAGTATAATGACCCAAAATGGGGCTGTTTCTCAGTTACACACAAAGCATTTCTTGAAAAGTTAGCTGGAATGACAGAAAAATAAACAAAAAAACAAAAACAGAAATAATAGTCATTGTTTTTTTCTTGACTTTTCAATGTTCTGAACGTTAACCCACTTGTATAGTGCTCTGGAATCAAGGGCTCTTTATAAATAAATAACATTAACTAATGGGCTCAAGAATCTCTATACCCATGGTGGACAGTGGTGATTCGAGCATGATCCTTGCAAGTTAGATCAACTCCTTGAACCTTTGGGCTAAAAAGATAAGCTAAAAGGCTATAATTTACAAAAATACAGATTAAGCTTTTTTTTGGCTCAAGGCTGTGAAGTCAAAAGGGCAAAAGTGAACAACTAATGGGTCCTCCAGGTGGATGACCCTCATACCCTTTACCTGTAGTGATACAGTAACTTGACGGCTTGAAAAAGTGCTGCTAGTGTGAAATTTAATGAAAAAACAAAAATGAGTGCCCAATTATACAAAAGATAACAAAAAGCGTATACTACATGACCCTCAGGTCCTATTACACCTAACGATTACCGGCCATTCTGTAATAGGTCACGTTAAAAGACCACGATCAGCCGACATGCACGATGTCGGCTGATCGTGGTCTTTCCACACGTTAAAAAATCAAGACACCGATGGCCTCCTGCGAGTCGCTTAGTGTAATAGGAGCAGCGGCAGCAGACTGCCACTGACTCTAATGGGCACCCCGGGCAATCTTAGTGTTGTCCAGGCAGCCCCTCCCACAGCTCCTCGCGGCCCACCCGCTTATGTAATAGCACAGGGAGCAGGCAGGGACCAAAGAGGAAGCGAGCGCTGACCTGACAGGTCGGCGCTTGCTTCCTCCTTAATATCGTGTCGTGTAATATGACGAGAGAGAGAAATAAGTGTAATAAGATAGAGGAAACATCATCAGTGTACAGTAACAGAGTATATAGTACTGCACTTACCAATGGCATAAGGACTAAGCAATTTGGTGTCATACACCAAAGGTCAATAACAGGAGTGAACAGGTCCATGGGCAGCCAGAGGAAATTCAGAGGGGATTATATAACCGGGTATTTTTTTAGGTGGTCCTCTGTATTTGACAGCACAAAAGGAACCCTGTCAGGTAAACAGAAGGCTATGGCTACATATGGTGAGAGACTTCCTGGCATATGTGCTCACTGGTGTGTAAATGATAACTGTAAACTATATCCCTGGAAATAGGATTGTGATCAATCATTATTATGTCTATGTCATGAAAACTAAATAACTCTGTAAATCATGAATAATCCGTCTTCTTCTTTCCAACCCGACCTCAATATGGCAGCTGGGCTCATCTCCTCTACACAGATCCTGTACATCAGGACTTCTAATAGAGCACCAAGATAAAACTTTCAGAAATAGTTTTTATTTATCGCCCTCAAGGTTTTCAAAAATAGAGAGAAGAAGGTGGAGAACAAACTATAAAGTAAACCTCTCACCGATGTACCTTCAATGGCTGTCAGACAAAAATTCTTGTGTTGTGAATGTGAAGAGGAAAGGTAAAAAGTTTAATTTCCCTGAAAACAAAAGGATCGGGCAGCTGAAATCCAATATGTCTGACCCTTTTCTTCCCTGACATCATCTGTCAGGGAAGAGTCAGGAGGCCTCCTCCATAGAAAGTCCTCTGGCCCCGCCAAAATCTAAGGGCTCGGCAGACTTTTCACTACTTTGTATGGCAGCCTTTTTGCTTTAAGGCAACATAAACCTGGTGACAGAGACCACAACTTATTTATTGAATACGTCATTTTGCTGTAATCAGTGTTAGTCAGCTGGCACCAGTCCCCGATATTCATGAGCGTTGAATCCCCTTACCCACCAGTTGCTGACACAAGTCCATGTGATCTAATAAACTTAGATCATTTTACGAGCTCTACCTTTTCCAATTACATTCCCCGTAAGGAGAGACGGATGCACTATAGTCAATTTTTAGAACAAGAACATGAGGGCGTGAGGTGCCAGAAATAATCGACATGGTTCGGTATAAAAATCCGACACTGTAGAGTCTAACGTTGGACTTACGAAAGTTAAAAATAAAACTGGAGACGACTGCAGACGAAAGCAAATATACAGTAGGGCGAAATGTACAGTGTGCAAGCAGAGCTTCCACACCATGTCCTAATATAGTAAAAAGAGGACTGGATTCTGTTTGATAACTAACAAAAAATGTCAAACAATTGTTCTTTGCCTCCTTGGCAGGAAGAGGAGCTATCTCTTATGAGCATTACACACACAACAAGAGTTTTCTCCGCTCACTAAAAAGGAATTGTACTTTTAGGCAGTCGCTTTTCATCAGGATTACATTACAGCGGATTGCAGAAGAAATTCATTACACCAAGTTTTTTTTTTTTACAGCCGTCTGTTAGTGGTTTAGAAATTGCTATTGCGTACACACATGGTAATATATCTTCATGGCACTTATGGTGATAGGCGTCTACTCATCATTACGAGCACGAGGGGTCGCATTAGCACGTTGGTATCTCTTGTCAGGAACACGTCCAATTGTCATCTCTCAACGTGTTTCTCCTTTGTACAGTATAAGTTCCTGTGTTGCCTCAGATCCAGATGTGTACTGGCTGAATGCATTTCACAGCAGCCATACATCTGCAGGGGATATATTAAAAAAGTTTTTTCTTTTACTGTGAAATGACATCATTGGGTCTTAACTTTCACAGCAAAGAGGTTTTTCATTGCATAAAAAGGTGTGACCGGTGAGAAAAAACAAGTATCAGAAATTTCTTTAGAAGAGGTGAGCATTGCGTAGTCACAGACCGGGGTGTCAGTCATCAGGACATTTATTACTCCGCTAATGGGGAAATTGTGTGGTATATTTTAAGAGTTAATAAACTTTAGAGCTGGGATGGAGAACCTTTGGCCCTCCAGGTGTTAAACTACAACTCCCATCATTCCTGGACAGCCAAAAGGCTGGAGGGATGAACGTTCCCCATCCCTGCTTTAGAGGTTCTCAGATTTCTTCTGCCAAAGGAGGCCCACACTAGCTAAAGATTCTATCGAGGACCCTAACCAGGATTGATTGATAACACAGTTGAAATAGATGACAAAACTGTTAAAGGGATATTCTCCTCAGTATCCCCCTGGAGACTAACAATTTTTGTCCATATTTGTTATTACCATTACAGTCTCCATCCCCTAGTTCTGAGGCTGTTGCTTTTTGCTAAAGACACAGAAAACTGTGTGTGAGCTGTTCTCTGTCTCCTCCTCCTTCCTTCTGAGATGGCTCATGTAAACACATGTAAACATCTCTGTAATGCCGGGAGGATTAATCAGTCACAGTGAGGTCATCAGCAACTTGACCTCATATTAACCCACCTGGCATTACAGAATGGAGGTGGAGGAGGCGACGGGAAGAGATGGAGAGAACAGCTCACACACAGTTTTTTGTGTCTTCAGCAGAAAGCAACAGCCTCAAAATTGGGGGAAAGGAGACTAAAAAGGTAATAACAAGTATGGAAGGAATTGTTAGTCTTCAGGAGTTGGCATGATTCAGTGTGTATTTTACCTGATGGGAATACCCCTTTATTGATGAAACCCATCTTTACCATTGATGCTTATGCCCATCTTTACCACTGATAAAGTCCATCTTTTACCATTGTTAAAAAAAAATCTCAATGGCAATTCTAAGTGTAATCCAGAGCTGCAGTCTTAGTTTTCCTCTGTCTTTATAGATCAGATGATATAAGCCGAGCGTACACTAAGGAACACAACATGCTGGAATCATTTAGGCCTCCATGAACCATCCCCTAAGCCAAGTTGCTACATACCAACTCTCTAATGAATCTCAATGCATAAAATAGCTGTCTATATAGAGATGTAACCACAAAGAAACAATTCAAACAAGTTCAAAAGTTTACAAGTTTTTTCTTTTGTTTTGTTTACATAGGCAAAGCTGAAAGAAGAGCTTAAAACGTGTTTGCTTAAGAGGGAGGCGTCTCAGGCCCACAATAAGACATTTTAATCAAGTCTGGCTACACACTAGAAGGATCTGGAATACCCTATACAAAGTGCACACATATAGGATCTTGTTTTATCGTATCTGTTCAGTGCATGCGCTGGGAAAAGTCCCTGTTGTGTTAAAAGACGGCAATGATGGATGCCAGGCAGTGGCTTCAATTTAATAGATATCTCATAAAAGGTCATGAAAAGTTTTTACAGTAAGCAGATGCCTGCAGCGGAGGCCGTACATCTGTCACCTATAGACTACTAAGGCATCTATTTGAGAGATACTTTTTTCTCTATTTCTTTTACTTTACGGGTTTGAATCTACTATGTTGTTCCATACTTAATTTTTGCAGTACACGGACATATACAGGATAAAGTAAAGGACGTTCTTTTGTGCTCAATCAGGACAATGTAATCCTAAGGATGCATTTGGCGTGTGTGTGTTAGTAACTTTCTTGGTGTATACACTTCAAGTAGCTTTCTGTAACTTTGTGATTGTCAGAGTGCCGACGCCTACAGTGTCGGACTGGCCCACCAGAGTTCCGGAGGATCCTCAGTTGGCCCGCAGCTTTAGGACCTGCACTAACACTGACTGAAATGTCATTTCTCACTGGCTCTTCATTGGTGGGCCCCCGGGATCATTTCCTCTGGTGGGCCCCAGATACCCCAGACCGACACTGGACACCTAGTCCTATCAGCTGTGTAGCAGAGACAAAGCATCAGGGTGTACAGGAAGTACAGGGTGAACAGAACAGGAAGTAAACAGTTCCGTACCTTGTGGAGTGGCTGTGCCGGGTTACTGCAGCTTAGCTCCCGTTGCAGATGAGCTGCAGTAACCCAGAACAGCTATGAACACCAACAGTGTGAATTGGTTCATAGACTTTAACATGTCCTCTATTGTCTGTAATTATGGAACCGGCCAAAGATATGTAACCAACAACTGCTGCCAATGCATTTTACCGTTCTACACTCCATGGATTCTTTGGATTATTTTCTATTAGAGATTTACCCACAGAACTGGCCTATTTATACAATCTATGGGACATGTCCGATTGCTTGCGGCAAGCAACAACATCATGACACTTTGCTGGTGTCTGCCAGGAGACATGAAGACACTATATGCAGCATCGCCTATTGGACAATATCGTTGTTGTCTTTCTCCCGATATGATGTTATTCTGAGCATCACTGGCTTTTCCCAGGCTGATTCCTTGCTACATAGAAATTGGGCTCTGACTCCGTCCCCTGACATACCACATTCCACTAACCAAATATAGGCAGAAAGGACTGGGAGAAGACAGGAAGTGTGTGAGAGCCGGGTACTGAAGCTCTGCCAGGCCTCGGCCTCTCTAAAACACAAGATAAACTTACAATACGAAAGGTAGCACAACATCACACATGCACCAAGAAAGCAATGGCAATACTGGGGGCTGCAAGAGAGTCTAGAGAACTAGGTTAGGCTGTTTATTATGTTGTATTTAGATATATATATATATATATATATATATACATATATAAAAATCTAAAGGCCCGGAGTACCCCTTTATTTTAGATTGTACTGAATGAGATGTAAAATGTTTTACCACTAAACTCATTAGTGAAAATGACTAGCTTGCATTGTGATAAAACACTGGGGCTACAGATTTCATAGTCACAAATAAGCAAAAAGAAAATTCTCTACCTGTGCCAACATGCAAAACAGATTTCCATCTGTCAGAACTGGTAATTCGTACCATAGGCTTAATCAGTCTTTTATGGTTGGCACTTTCATTGCTACTGTTTTGTCTATGGTTGGCGTTCACAGTGATGAACACAACAGAACAAAAACAATAGTAACCAAGTGATCCAAGATCAGGAACTCTATCGGTTGTTGATGCATGGCAGTGAAATGCGGTGATTTATCATCCATGAGTCACTAAAGCATTGCACAGAACTGCATATCTTTTCCATCTGGTGGAAAGATAAAGTAAAAATAAGAAGTACTGTACGTACATGCAAAGATCACTTCATTGTTAGAAAGAAAAAGAAAGCTAAACAGGTGAAGATATCATCTGCTTTTTCACTTAACCGTCTCCCAGTGTTGTAATGCGTATATGCCACAGCTATACATCTCAGATATGTATTCCTATTTAGGCTCTGTTCCCATTTGCTTCATTGACCTTAGGCCGGGTCTACATATAGCCGTCAGTCTGGCATCCTTTTTTGCCACAGCTGATGGCACAAATGCACTGATGTTGTCATCAGGCGTTCTATCTGGTTTTCCATTCACAGTCAGGGCCAGACGGCAAAACGCTGCAAGCTACGTTCTGCTATCTGGTCTGTCCTGTCCCAATTGAAGCGCTGAATGTTGGAATGGTCCCAACCAAATGAACAGGATCAGTTTAAAGATGCGCTTTCCTGCTAATGTGCCAGAGGGAAACGCTGTCGGATATATGAAAACTCGCCCTTAACGGGGAGTATCCAAGTTGCTGAAACAGTGCTTCAGACTATGCTGTTCCTGCTGTCCAAATACTGTAAAATGTGAATAAAATACAAACGCAAGTTGGAAGAGTACACAGTGTCCTGTACTTTACACCTGGAGCCACATACACTAGAAGTTTTTAGTATTTTAATTAAAATTAAAGGGGGTTCTTAAAGTAAATGGAAGGAGGGATTTTGTGGCCATTTAAAGGGGTTATTAAGCCTTACAAAAACATGGCTGCTTTCTTCCAGAAACAGCACCACTCCTGTCCTCAGTTCGGGTGTAGTACTGAAGCTCAGTTCCATTGAAGTGAATAGAGCAAAATTATAATACCGCACACAACCTGAGGACATGGGTGGTGCTGTTTTGGCAAGAAAGTAGCTGTGATTTTTCTAATCCTGTATAAACCCCTTTAATTGTGTTGATTGACAAGAATACTGAAAGTTGGACCTCCATTGTTCAGAGACTGCTCACTTATGCTTAGAAAATATGAAAGTAATGTTGAACAGTGACCTGAAGACAGTGCGATCCTCAGTATAAAAAAACAAAAAACAAACGTATGGCTGACACTGACACATGCACTCTTTGTCCCACACCCTACCATACCTGCAGGTCCTTTTAAGGGATATAACGTCGCGGCCCGTAGAGATGGGACACCGATGTGGCCGCAAATTGGATGAGCATGCCTGTGATGTCACAACCTTGAGCTTGGAAGTGCTGCTCAATAGGGACCAAAACTGCATAACACCACCAGCGACGTGGGAGCGAGGAAGGTAAAAGACAGTGCCTTTATTTTTTTAATTTATCCATCATAAAGAAAAAGCCCCGGGACCATACAGCCCCTTTGGCAATCATAAGATGATGGTATATGCTGGTGCCATAAAATAAAGGAAAATCCCTTTAATTATACAGAATCCCTTAAAAATGTAGGTCATAAACATCATAATAAACTAAATGTAAAAGTTTTGGCAGGCATCATCTCCATTGGAGTGGCATTATGTAATGTGACACGATTACAGCCGGAGATGTGATGTCCTTTATTATAGTGTTTCCAGAAGTGGAATCCCGGCCAGCTGCTGTGGAGAAACTTAATATCATAACATCACTAAGGAAGCCCTTCATATAAATCTCTGCTTTTTATACGTATGTTGCCCCTTGGAAGGAAGGACAATAAAGCTTCCCCGACTTACACAGCACTAGTTACTGTACCTGGGCTACTGTACATGTGCCAATATTATGTTAATACAGCCCATCGGCATGCTGTGTATCTACCTACACACCAGGCGTGGGCCTCAATCACCTTGTGGTCATGGTAACACGAAGACAGAAAGGGTTAACCACGCTTCCCTGATAAACATTTTCCATCACCCGACAAGCAGGGATTTGAGCTCGCAAACGGTTTTCGCCTTTTATTGACTGGGAGACACGCTTGTGCATTTTTCCTTATTGTAATAACAAGATGAATTATATTAGAACATTGGGCATCGTTCCAAAACATGGATCTTACGTCTTCAAAATGTCAAAAACCTGTCTGCACAAGGAGAAGGCAGGAGGAGAGGGAGAACGGGGAGGGGACAGGACTGATCAGGAGGAATAATATGGTGAAAGGCACGAGCCGTACAGATCAGTGGGTGCACCCAGTCACCAGAGATGACATTACTGATGGTTACACGACAGAGTCCTGGGGTAGGGGGGGACATGTATCTATAAGTTATCTGTCCAAATCATCGGGGGAAACTGGACTGACAAATCTGGGTGGGTGTGGTGGAGAAGCTCTTAAAAGTTCTTTTACCTCTAATATATACTACATGTACGTAAAATCTGCGGCCTTAAAGGGCAAGTATCACCCAGATAAAATACAGATACTGAAACATTTTATTTTTTTTTCTAATCTGTTTCTATTTTCTCATTGTAATTCAGTTTTATTTAATCTTTCTGTCCATTATTATGGGAACAGCCATGTTGGTTGAGCTTTCTTTTTTTTTTTCAACAGCATTTGGACACATGCTTTACAGCATGGGGCCCTATGGACATAGCTAACAATGGACGGAAGCGGTCCCACTGACATGAATAGGAAATGTTACTGGGCATGCTCTGTGACCTTTGAAGGGGTCATGTCACACGGAGGGGGAGGCTGAGCTGTGAGCTTCATTTTGTTTTTTTCTATCTACTTTTGTCACCTTTAGCTGTAAAGGTCACTTACCAGCAGCCTCCTTCTTATCATTACAGATAAAATAGGAAGTCTCAGCTTAGGGCTGTGTTAGATGGCCCAAGTAAGTTTCCCTAGTCATGTGGCCCTTTGTGGCTATAGGCAACACCCATGTTCAACAGACAGCAGCCCAAATGCCCCAATCAGCCAACAAACAAGCAAAGGACTATCATACAGGGCAATGCTGACCTGTTCTTAGTCCTGTGTAATACAGAATTTCCTTATTATCCAAGAATAGATACAGGTTTATCCCTGCAGGTTTACATTCACTTACTGGAGATTTACCAACCACATTTGCTGGATGTTCTTTCCAAGCATCTACTACTCTTTCAGTAGAATATTTTCTCTAATCTTCCCACTATTTTCAGATTTTGTCACCTTGCTTTTTATTTAAAACACTTCCCTCCTGAACCTCATTTAGCATATTTAAAGGTTTCTACCATGCCCCCCCCCCTTTCCTTCTCTTTAGGCTTCATATGTAATGCATGTTCAATTAAGTCCCACAGTGTTATCACTTTCTTACATTCTAAAGTCATTCACTTACATTGCAGTGAAATCCCAAACCAAGAACATGATATGTGAATCCACCTTTACTGCCCAATTGGTAATGTTTATGCTGCAAATATTTTTATGTGAAACAAGTAAATGAAAAGCTGTTTTTGGATTTGTACACGATACTTGAAAAGAGATATGAGAAAGTATACAACCACACCCATCCTGCAGAGCACTGATACAGGCACTGCCTACTCTTTAGCCCCCTCTATTGACACTTAGGAAAAGCTGACATTCAAATTGATGGCCATGTAATCACATTCAAGCCAACCTATATACACTCGAATTTGCATTAAAAACTGCAAACAGACCTGTATTAATTAACTTCCTACTAACTAATGTGACAACATGATCATTTGTAACATTAAACTATTACAAGGTGAAGTCAAATGCATAAAAGGGGCTAACTTGATAATTATTGATCCTGTCGGGGTTGTGGGGGACAAGACAGTGATATATACTCACCTGTTCCGCTCTGCCACAGCTGCTGGTTCCCAGGGTGCCAACTCTATCCCGCTGTCAGAATTTAGGAATCAGAAATGGCAGCGCAGCATAGATTCTATACTGTCTATGCTGAGTTGCCTTTTTCCGTGGGAGGGACATGTAAACGTCATTGACTCACTGGCAGCCCAGAAACCTGCAGCTGCAGCAGAGCGTGGCAGGTGAGTATACATCACTGTCATGTCCCCCGCAGGATCACTAATTAAGAATTTATCCCAGACAACCCCTTTCATTACATTGCTCATATACACTGAATGCCCACTTTATTACAGACACCCATTTAAAAAAGGCCGTCTCTTTTGGCCTTCAGTATCGCAGCAGTACATTGTGGGCTTAAGGCCATATTAAAGGACCTGAACTGTGCCGTAAGTGAGCGCTGATCTGCTAGATTGGCATTTGCTTACCCAGCCTTTTACGCCCTCTTTTGGTCGGTGTCTCTATTAGACCCCAGAATATGTGCCTGATTTGGCAGATAACTTCTCTTTGTAATAGGGCCTTAAAGCGAACGTACCATCAGGTACATCGCTATAAGATTTTTACATGAGTAGACTGGCGCCAGCGCCCGGATCTTGTGGTCTATTCCCGGCCACCGCTCCCAGTGTAACGAACCCCCCTTGACGCGGCTCCATTAGAATCAATGGAGCCGAGTTCCAGAGGGGAGAGGAGATGGTCACACTGGGGGCGGAAGGGCCCCCCTTCCAGTGCTTCAGGCCGATGCCCAGGAATAGACCAGAGCCGTGTGCGGGAATCGGGCCGCGCTACAAGAAAAGGACCACGTCATCAGCATCAATGCGCTGGCGCCACGCTATTCATGTAAAAATCTTAAAGCGATAGTACATGATAGTACATGCACTTCTTCAGACTTTTTTGTGATCGCTCTGTGTGCCGCTTTACATACAGAGAATGAGATGTGTGAAGTGGCACACAGTAAGATAACAAAAGTCTCACTACATCCTGCTTACCTGGCATAGACATGGCACCAACATGCACTATAGGAAGAAGACAAACCGATGGTTGTAGTGTGATTGGAAATATTCTGCTGGAAACATTGGGTCCTTGCATACATGTAAATGTTACTTTGACACCTACCTAAACACTGTATAGACCAAGTCCCCTCCTGTCATGGCATCAGGATTCCTCATAGCAACAGATGATGCCCCAGCCACACTGCAGACATTGTTCAGGGATGAGAAACATGACAAATTCCCCAGATCTCAATTCTATTAAGCACCTGTGGGATGTGCTAGAAAAACAAGTCTGATCCATGGAGGCAGCACCTCACAAAACAGCTCTTGCAAATGTCTTTGTGCCCAAGTAAACTACGCTTTCATTGCAGCAGAATTCTGGCTACTTAGTAACTCTTACCCCAGTACCCACCTTACTGTGATGAGAAGGAAGGCTTTTCAAGTCCTGCTGCAAGATGTGTAGCTCCCTCATAATCTCCGGGGCTTCTTCTCGTAAGAAATTGTATTTTTTGCTCAAAAACTGAAGCTGGTCTTCTCCCTAGAAGTGAAGGAAGAGGCAACCAGACCATTAAATATGCATCAAGTGACTGGTAATTAAAACACATCACAGTATCCCTTATAGCAAACCCCATGATTTTACTGCTGACTTCCCAGGGCATATTACACTGCGCTATAATAAGGGTGAAGAGAGCACCGGACCTGTCAGTTCATTGCTCTTTTCCTCTTATTACACGTGCAGACAACGGAGCAGGGAGGAGCGTCAGGGGCTGCCCAGATGACCCTTAGATCATTTGGGCTGCCCATTAAAGTCAGCGGTTTTCTGCTGTCGTTGTTCCTATTACACGGAGCGACGAGCAGCAGACAGTCGCTGACATGATCAGGATTTTTCAACATGTTAAAAGACCATGATCGGCAGACATTGTGCATTAAGGATGATCGTGGCCTTTAACATGTCCTATGACACCAAATGATTATTGGCCAAGTACGGCCGATAATCGTTTTGTGTAATAGGGCTTTTAGGAGGCATTCGGAGAGGACACGATCTGCGTCTTCTCTCCATATACAGATCACTGATAACAGTGATCCAATGGGCTGTTAAGCTGCTTGTTCTGACAGCTATTCCTCCCAATCCCCCCCCCATACAATCTAATGCCTGGGTGCAGCCACTGTGCCAATGCCAATCCAGCAGCGATGTTCATCATACACACAAGATACTACAGCCAATCACTGGCCTTAGTGGCAAAGCCTGGAGGTATGAGACTGCCGAGTGACTGTCTGCAGCGTCATGTGAATGATGTATGCGACACTAATAGTTCATAAAATTTCCAACTCTGTCACTCTATAAACTTTTGGCATGTCAAAAATGTTGATTGGTCAGTGCTGAGACCCCCATTGATCTCTAGATTTAGCCAGAAGAAGAACAACACAGAAGTATACTTCACTCCCTGAATGTTTGCTAACTTCAAGTGGGTTACATGCCTGATAATAAAGAGTAAACGAGCATTTACTGAACTATTACACAGGCCGATTATAGGGCAGCAAGGGCTGCACGGACAATGCTAGCGATGTCTGTGCAGCCCTTGAATTTAGTAAAAAATAATAAATATTAATTCACCTCACCACGTTCCCAGGCATTATCGGAGGCTTTCCGCACTGTGTGCAGCTGTGCCTCTGCTTTAGTCTTTGCAGTGACAGGCCGCCAGCCGCTCAGCCAATTACTGGCCAAGAAAGGCCGTGGCCAGGGATTGGCTGAACGGCCTGTCACTACAAATGCCGGAGCAGAGGCAGATCTGCACATAGTGCAGAAGGCCTTTGAGGATGCCTGGGAACGTGGTAAGGTGAGCTAATATTTATCATCAGTCATTGGCCGTGCATCGCTATTACACGTAGTGATGTGCAGTCAAGGCCCAATGAATTTAGGTCTGAACCTAAAGAAACGGTCAACCGATGATCGTTTCATCAGCTGATTGTTCTGTTTATTACATGAAGTGATAGTCGGCCGAATAGACCTGATTTGGCCGATTATTGAGCAGTGTAATAGGGACCCAACTCATTACAGGAGATGCCACATTATAAGTCTATAGAGCCATCTCCCCCCAAAAAAGTTTTACACAGGTGTCTGTAGCTGCTGTGGCGGCTGTACAGGGTAGTGATACACTGAGTGCATCAGCCTTGCATTATATAAAGCGCTAAATACTGCAGGGAAACAAAAGACCATACAGCGTACCTTGTTAATGTTTCTGGAGTCATTTTTACTACCGAAATTTAGTGTTTCCTTGCTGCTTGGTGTAGTGTCAGTAGTACGTGAGAGACTTCCTACAGCGTTTGTCCGGTGTGGGATCTGTCTCCTCTGTTGCCTGTTCAGTAAACAAATGGATCATTAAAAGCAAATGCATCCCAATGGAAAATTACATGCAATCCAAAAAAAGTTTTTTTTTTAGATACTGTAATTGCTGCCATTATAGATAGTAGAAGCAAGAGCTTTGGGAAGCGTGCTAGCTTATAGGCTAAGGGGCCCTGCCGGAGATACATCTGTGCTTCATTCACCGCTCCAAATAAAACAAATGGCATCTACGTAAACATTTACAGCAAGAGAGGATTCAGAGTACAACTACCTCTTTTAATGTGTTCTCATTCAACAATGCCATAAGCGATATGGTTTGGTTTAAATTGGGGCCATTTGTTTCTCCCCCCTCTTTAAATTTCTATTACATGGTTAAATATTGGTGGTAAACCATAGAAAGCAAGAGCTATAGATAAACCATATAGTTGCCAAAATGTCCCTAAACCAGCAAACACACAAATCCCATGCAGATGTTATCCTGGTGGGATTGCAACCCCAGACCACAGAGCTGGAAGGCTGCGGATATTTAACCCCTGACGATCTGGACAGCTAAATGTTGGCTACAGCGATTATAGAATCGTATCGGATTTCTTCATCCCAATGGAAATGTTTCCGTCAATCTAAGAATTCATTGTGTTTCCTATGATTGCTTTGCTACCTGACAATTGTATGAGAGTCGATGTCCAAGTGACAGTAGCACAACACAGGTGTCAAACTTGCAGCCCTCCAGCTGTTGCAAAACTACAATTCCCATCATGACTGGACAGCCAAAGCTAAAGCTTTGGCTATCCAGGCATGATGGGAATTGTAGTTTTGCAACAGCTGGAGGGCCGCGAGTTTGACTCCCCTTCCTCTATGATTTCATCAGATCACAGAAAAATACACCAGGAAATGAGTAATTTATATGTATAACATTCTGCGTTACCCACTTCATATCACAAGAGTCAACTAGAATATTAGTCATCCATATGTAATTGAGTACATTCCCTGTCAGATATTGTCCATACCTGTGCACCATACTCGGCTTCTTGAATAAGGATAAGAGCTCAGCTGCTTCTTTGGATAAAGATTTACATTCGTTTCTCAGCTCTATGCTCTCTTTCCAGAGAAGCTCGGCTCCAGCTAACAAAGGAAAAAGAGACATTAGTAGCAAGTAAAAAAATAAAATATATAAATATGAATTTCAACAGAACCAGAGACAATCTGCACTACAGGTGTAGTCATGGACAGAGACGTGGATATCCCATATGAATGATAAATACTGGAGTGCTCACTAGGTGCAAATGTCCATACGGATTACAATATATTCAAAAGATAAAGTAGTGGCACTCACCAGTGTGGATTAGTTTGCAAGTTAATTTATTTCAGTGACGCGTGGACATTGACACGTCTGTTGAACTAATCCACACTGGTGAATGCCACTACTTTATCTTTTGAGATATATATATTGGTACCTTGGTTCAAGAGTAACTTGGATTGACAGCGCTTTGCAAGAAGAGCTCTGAGTTTTAAGATTGTAACTTGGTATAAGAGCATTGCTTTGGTTAAGAGCTCCCTGTACTGGGTGGGAGGGGGAATGGTGGAGGGGCATGGTCTGCATAGTGGGGTCTACAGCACTGTACTCTGACACAGGAAGTCTCCTTCACCTTCAAAATCATGGCAGATTCACTTTAGGCTGGGGCTTGCATCAGGGGACCGGACCATAGAGAGCACTGCTATACTGTGCCCACATATGCCTTGCTCTTTCCTTCATGCTCCCTGCAGTCTCTGTCAGCCCTTTGTGTTTCCCATCCTCTCTATTCCTGCTATAATGTGCCTGAACTTACACTCAGCAATACACACTACGGCTGTAATGTGCCTGCACTCACGCTCAGCTATACACACTGCTGCTATAATCTGCCTGCACTCACGCTCAGCTATACACACTGCTACTATAATGTGGATGCACTCACACTCCGCCATTCACACTGCTGTATAGAGAAGTTTCTGTCCCTGCCCTCCTACACAGCTCTGTGATTCTCATATCCTGATTGGTCTATGCTGAACACCCCCCACCCCTACTCCATTGCTGTCATGTGACCACACAGACCTCTGACAGCAGCCCTGCTTCTCTATTTTAGCCTGTTGTACTACACTACTGCATTATGGGGATCTACAGTTTCATCCTATATCTGCTGCAGTTTTTTCAGGTTTATGCACATACTATACATTATACACCACATGCTGATTTGCTATACTGTACAGTGACTTACTGTATAATATCACATACTCAGCTGTTTCTAAATGTTTGTTTCATTTGTTTTACATGCTAATTAAAATTTAAAAATGGAACCAATTGTCTGCATTTCAATGATTTCTTATGGGAGAATTTGGTTTAAGAGTGGATTTGGATTACAAGCATTTTCCTGGAACAAATTATGCTCTTAATCCAAGGCACAACTGTAAATATATATATATATATATATATATATATATATATATATAAAAATAATCAACCTTCACACAATGTTGTCAGACTCGGCAATCACCCGACACATCTGTATGTGGATTTCATGGTCTTTGACTTTGAAGATATGTGATTAATAGAGTCAGTGTCACCTTAATCCACCCTAAAGGGATTGTCTTATAATAATAAACTAGAAAAAATAACCATTACTCCTCTGTTTGTTCCCTGGTTGCTCCAATGCCACGTTATACATGACATCATTGCTGGGGGGGATCGGTCTGGACCACCAAAGTGGAGAAGCTGAAGGGGAACTAATGGGCGACTAATGGTTATTTCCTATGTACAATATGAGGAAACTCTAACACAAGTCTTCTGGTTTGGTGAAAGCACAAAATAATAAAGAGTTAATATAGTACAATAAACACTGTACAATGGCTGAGTCACTTCTACGAACAAGACGTCTCTTACACTCATGTGGATGTGTTCTTATTCCTACTGGTTTAAATAACACATTTAACTACAAAAATATCATATTTTATCCAAAATGTCCTAAGTTCCAGAGAAGTGAGTAAAGAGTCTAAAAGAGTGAGAAATGTAACAAACCGTGTAACAAAGTAACCATGACAATATCAAAAGGAGCAGGAGGGAGAGGAAGGTGATTTTTACAAATTACGGCAGCCTTGTTCCTCAATCCTTACTGGGTCATCCTGCACAGGGATTTCTGGAGGATTATTCTGAGTAAGGCATTGTAATGGAATTCTTCTCCTCATAAGGAAGCGTGCTGAAAAGGATATGTTAACCTCGCACCCGCGGCGGGGAGGGAGGCTGAGTGCATGTGTTTATAGTAAGAGGTCTGACTAAAGACCTGCAGTCATCCCAGCATTCCGTATACACAGCCAAGACTCACAGGTTCACCAGCAAAGACATCGCTTATCTGCTGCTAGAGTCATATTATCACCATACACAAGGCTCGCTCTCTCTCTCTCACATATTTCTATGGAGAACTTTTTTTTTTTTATATTAATTATGTGGGCCCACACAGTTCTATCTACTATCCATCTACCTATGTATCTACCTACCTATCTATCCTAAAGTGTGGACTAAGTATTGGTTCCTGAGACATGAAATGAAGAAGTTACGTTTTGCATGGATCTCGCTCTCTCTATCTATAGATGGATAAACTAGTAGCACTCTGTTCTTGTAGAATTTAAAGGGGTACTCCGGTGGGGGGGCTATTTTGGGATCTGGCCGGGGAGGAGGTGGCTGAGGGAAACTACGTCCACTCACCTCCGCGGGGGCCTTCACACGTACTGAATCCGCAGCGGATTTCACTGCGAGTTTGCAGCAAAATCCGCTGCGAACCCTGGTAGTGTGAAGTCCAATGGGGTTACATTTTCATTCCGCTGTGAATATGTAACCCGTCCCCTTTAACCCCCCGCCGCCCGCAGCATACTTTACCTGCTCAGCGCCACAGCTGCATGTGAGGCTCCCGACTCCTGTTGGTCGCAATCAGCCAATCAGTGCAAGGCAGCAGTGATTGGCTGATGGGTCCGACAGGAGCCAGAATCCTCACATGCAGCCACGGAGCAGAGAAGGTAATGTATGCTGCAGGTGGCGGGGGGGGGGGGGGGGTTAAAGGGGCCTGGTTACATACTCACAGTGGAATGAAAATTCCACCGTGGGTATGTAACCCCATTGAACTTCACACTACCAGGATCCGCAGCGAATTTCGCTGCAAACTCACAGCTGTGGATCTGGAACATGTGAAGCTACCCTTAGGGTACGTTCACACGTACCGACTCGCAGCTGAAATCTTGCGAGTTTTGCAGCGAGATCTGCTACAAGTCAAGGTCCTGGCAGGTGTATGTCAATACATACATCTAAAAGACCGCTGCGAGTATGTAATGCAGCCGCCCCCATTAACCCCTTCGGCTTCCCCTCTGTCTGTATATACATTACCTCTCTCCTTGCCGCACGGGGTCCCGGCGTCCTGCTCTCCCGCCCAGCCAATCAGTGGTTCATGAACTACTGGTTCATCCATTTGTGTATAATTGTAGACCTGAGTCAAAGGTCTCACCTGCTGGCACCATTAACTATCTGAAGTAGTGCTGCTCTCATCTCTCTCGCCTGTCCGTCTGTCCCTCTCTCTCTCTCGCGCCTGCCCCTCTCTCTCACGCCCATCCGTCCCTCTCTCTTACCTATCTGTCCATCTCTCTCTCTCCCGTCCGTCTCTGTCGTCCGTCTCTCATCTATCGCTCCCTATCCATCCATGCACCTATCTATCTCATATCTATCTCCTATCCATCTTTCCATGTCTATCCTATTTCTCCATCTAGATTCTATACAGACATGTCTCACATACTTTCCCTAGGTCTCTAAACCACTGAAATGTGGACATTCTTGGAATTATGAGCATGCCTACACCATGATGTTACTATAAGCCAAGAGCACATCATGCTTAAGCAGTACAAGCTGACCTAACAAATTAAAGACATGAAGTTCTTTCTAATCCTATATACAATCTCAGAAAGTAAGTTTTGATCATTTGGGGGTCTGAGTGTTCAGATCCCCACCAATCGCTTGATAGATACAGGACTTGTTGCTCTGGGTTCCATAAATGTACTAGAGAACCCTACTCCTGCAACAAGGCAGGGAAAGAACCATCCATAGAGTGAAGCACTAAGCTGCACTCTTCTCCCAGATCTATCTAGCAATTACAAGAAAGACATGTTTCAACATTTTGGGAGGTATTGCAATTCATCTCCATTCACTTTCAATGGAAAGGAGCTGCAAAACCACACCCAAAATAAGGACAAGAGTGGTGCTGTTTCTGGAAGAAAGCGGCCATGTTTTTCTAAACCTCTAAACCTCTCAACATACCTTGCAGGTGTGAGGATCTGCAGTCGGCAGCATGTGCTTTTTGTAGTAAAGACAAGATCTTCTCTTCTAGCTCTGTACGTAGTGTAGACATTTCAGCGGGTGAACACAGCGATGGCTCAGATGAGTTTCCTTTAGTCACAGACTGCTGCACATTTGCCATTGGGGAAAAAAAAAAGAAAAGAAAAAAATGTTATCAATGATTATCCTCTTAATGTCACTATAGATATTGATATAGACATAAATCTCTCTTTCAGTAGGGAGAACCATAATTGTATCAGGGGAAAGTGGGCACAGAGGTGGACGTCACGTAACAGTGGGGAAAGGTTCAGCGCAGATACGATGCACACTTCATCGGGGGGCTAGCTTGTCAGACAAGGCTCTGATTATGAGACTTGTGACAAGATGTCTTGGGCTGCACCCGGAAGACAGGAAAGGTTAGAGACATAATAAATACCACATACAATTCCCATCATGCCTGGACGGCCCTAACTAAAGCTTTGGCTGTCCAGCCATGATAGGAATTATAGTTCTGCAACAGCTGGAGGGCCGCAGGTATGAAGTATGTAAAAAATCGTCTACAATAAAACCACAGAAAATCTGAAATATACATTAAAAAGATTGAAAATTGTCTAGACTGGCAAGCTTTATCATACAGACTTAGGCCTGATTCAAACATCCATAACCCTCTCCGTAACGTGGACAGGACTACATATGTGTACCCGCAACCTGTCCCCGGCTGCACAGACCCCTTCACACACTATAGGCAATTTGTGTGTAAAATTAGGCCTCATTCACACATCCACAAAATTGCAACACAGATCACCATTCATCTATGGATAAGTCCATGCATTGCGGATAACTACAGACGCCCATCCATAGTGCTTTTTGTAGCTGTGGCCACGGACATCAGTCTGCACATGTGAATGAGGTCTTTCAGCACACTATTATATGTCAAAAGTTAAAAAGATATGCTCACACGTCAGATTAGACGCACAGATGGGGATGTACAATTTAAGGCATGACTTGTGTTTAATAAAACAATAACAACCCCCACCCCCCCAATGACAACCACCACAAATGATGTCCGAGATACCAACACCAGACCACAAACAGCAGGGGTGGACAGCTCTCCACTCTATATTACTCAATTACACCGAAATGCTAAGGTCACAGGTTGGTTGCCAAGCCTTGTAATACAGGTTTTGGGAATCTATATATCCCTACTAACCCCTTAGTGTGAAACTAAAGCTGCTCGCACAGGGAACAGCGGGACACTCACCCTCAAAAGTGCAACCCTCACCCAGATATACCCCTTTGTTCAGACTCTACAGTACCCTCGCAACAAGTTCCTCTACTGTACAAGTAGATTCATCAGGGGCAAGACACAAAGTAAGTATATGAGAAAAATGTTTAAAAGGTTTTGGCCCCAACCGCTCTCTAATCACCCATTGGCATCAATGAAGAGCCACACTGACACTGACGCTCACATATTAGGCAGTAGGCTGCAAGTTCTGCCATAGGGGCCATCCAGTGGCACAATTGAATTGGGATTAGTTCAAAGATCCGTTTCCCTCCAGCACTTTGCTACTGCGCCGGAGGCACACACCGCTCGATCGCCAAATAAATGCAAACCTGCCCTAAGTGTTTTACAAAAGAATATAGTATCACAAGCCTGAACAACTTGCTTTGGATAAACATATGACATAAATCTATACTGGTAAAAAGGGTTCAAGAGCTTAGCACTACAACGTGTATGGGCTCTGTATACTGGCACTCCATGACTGTATTACAGACCCCCAGGAACTCTGGGTGTCACTGTATTGTGGCTCTGTGCATTATATATTCTATAACACCTCCCGAATATAAATGCAACAGAGCATCTGTGTGTTTGAGGTACAATATAGCCCATTGCAGGGTAACAGCATAACATCATCTCAAACTCTGCTGCCTATAAATACAAGCCTGACGGCGCCTAAGGATGGACACTGTCCTAGAAACAGGTTGTGTTAAGGGGGTTATCCAGAGATTTAACTGCATCCCCCCTATGCACAGAAAAAGTCATAAGTATCTGAGCAGTGGGGGTCTGAATGCTGGAACAGCAACAGATTTCAAGAATAGGGGTCACTTGTCCCCCCCGAGTGACTAGAGCAGCAGTGCTCATGGTAATACTTTTATCATTGTGGTAGGAGGTTTCTACTCATAAACATAGAATTTGAATGCAACGTACATAATCTCTTTTGGATGGCATCAAGTATTGCAACTTCCTAGTATGAAAGATGAAAAACATAAAAAGTTCCCCCTTTAACGTGCTTTTATGAAACACAATGTGCTGGGATCATGAACTACTATAAGCTCTGTGGGTAAAACAGCACTAACCAGCTCAAGGTGGGGTGGTGGGTTGGGGGGCCAGGGGGATAGTTGGTCATTTCTTCCCATACTCCTTCACATTCCATGAACTGATGATGAATGTGCAGGTAAGGTCAGTCAGGGGGGGAGTTCAAGTCAGATACACTTAGAGAATTCTGCTGTTCTTACTGGTTGACCCGTGGAAACAACATAACCAGAAACAGAGATGACGCACAGACTGTAATCACAGAAATCCCCAGGATCCAAATGACGGTAAACATTATAGAAGTAATAAGAGTTTTGATTCGATGCATAGAGGGGAGAGCTGACGGTACGATGCTGTGACATTTCTTTCAGATGTCATCCTCATTGCAGTAACACATTTAGGCCACGTTCTTACACTACGGCCGAAACCACGGCCATGAACCGCTCCCATTCATTCACCAATAGCCTGGATGTTCTGCAATACTACACAACAATAGGTAGATGCCTAGGGGCATGGTTTTGGACACGTGTTAACAGCAATGAGGGAATGTAGTGCTAATCTCCAGCTAGTCCATCAGATCAGGTGCGGTACAGTTGCCAAGAAAAAAAAGGACATCCAGAAAGTTCTGCACGCGAGTCCTGTTGATGGGAAATTGAGTCATGCAGGGAACTCATTGGGCATCGCCTGATTGACTCTGAAGAACGGGCAGGAGATTAGCATTACACAGATCCAGATAGCACCCTGACTGCAAAAAAGCCCTGCTCCTCAAACACTGCACCTGGTATATGGCATTATTTGAAAGCTAGTTTTATTCTAGGCCTAAAATTCTAGTAGGTAGGGATGAGTGAATCGGCAGTAAGCTTTGGTTTGTGAGAACATTACTGAGCTGCAATACAGCGTAGTCGAGAGTATAGAGAAGCCAGAGTAGATGGTTACAGGAAGTGCCCATGCTATGTGTGGCATGTTCCTAAGGAGGGGACAAATCTGCAAGGAGCTGTGCCCACTTTGAAAGCTGCCATCTTGGAAGTCTATATTTTCACATAGGAAGGACTACATGTGACATAGGTATCTGCCTGAAAATTTAAATAGAAATAAGAGGTACCCACTACAGGATATGCTTGATGTGCTCCCTATTGTTTTGAACCAATAATTACGGGTACGTCACATGTAAGCAATGATTTGGATTCTTCATCAAATCCTCATATACAGATACACATGTCACATGCATCCTTTCCCATTTATACAGGGGCCTCCACACTTTTGGACCGCTCTGTCGATTCACTTTAGCAGGAAAAATGTATTGCACAGTTCAAAGCGTAGCAATTGCATGGCAGAGTCCAGTATCATAATGTGGGCTCCTCTCTGGTTGTATGCCATTGGAATACTTGGAATGTACTGCTACTTTTTTCAGACAGAAAAAAAAACTTTTTTTGTCCCAATAAGTCAAAATTTAAAAGTATGAAACAACTTTGCATCAAGTGTTCATTAAACATTTCTTACAATTTTGTTTCTACAGCTACTATGCATCTCCATGGCAACAGACAACAAAACACACTCAGTGTAGTCAGAGCCTGCAGTCATAGTCTCTTCAATCTACCCTTTACTACTGACCTAGCTTTCTTTCTATGTTTACACAAAGTAGAGCACAAATAGAAGGAAGTATGAAACTATATAAGGCTGCAGGATTACTGTACACAGAATATGGTTGCTGCATTAGGGCCCGTTCACACGAGAAAAACAGGTGGAAATTCCGAGTTGAACTCGTGAAGTAGACTCCGCTTGGATTCCCAACTCTTTGAGCAGAGCGGAGCGGAGGTGCAGAGGCATCACATTGAGACAGTGAGGCAGACAGGATTCTGAGCAGAGTCCGCTTGGAATTTCAGCCTGTTTTGCTCAGTGTGAATGGGCCCTAACCTTGGAAAGGCATAGTGTGTAGATTTACTGGGACAATAAAGACTGACTGTGAAGACTTCTGAAGACCTATTTCATCAGGCCTTCTGCTTGTGAATTCCCTATTATTCATCTGTTGTTTTCCAGGGTAACCCCACATTAAGGTGTTTCATTTCACTACAGCACCACCACAGGAGACATGATACATTACATGCCTACTGGAAAAACTGGACTATCCATATAATATATGTATGTATGGACAAGACGTTTTTTTTTGTAATCTCTGTGCACCATGTGCATGATGGAACTTTTGAATAAGGGTTCTCCCCTACATTGAAAAAGAAAGGGGTATTTCAGATCAGATTTGCTAAACCAGACAACCCTACAGGTCACAGTAACTGTACATTACATCTAACCTTTAATTCTTCTTTGAGATCTGTTTGGTCTGTGCTTTCTCCCCCAATGGCGTTGTCAATATCATCATGTTGTTCAGTAAAAACTTCTCCAGTTATAAAATTATCAGTCTGATTTGGAAAATGGCTATCAGTGATTTTGGATATTGTGGGCAATGACACATTATCATCCAAACTGGGTACAGTGATGTCATGGGGTTTGGGGTTTCCATCTAAAGTAGGGCACTGTTCATTTGAGGCATCTTTAGTTTTCACACACTCCGATTCTGTTTCAGTAAATGCATCCCCATTACTTTCGGGTACTGCTATCCCTGTATCTGTAACACAGGCCTCTGTATCCGATACTTCTTCATTGTTTACATCCAAGTTAAGGTCTTTATTTTCAGCTCTGCTAGTTGTGCACTGGCACGCATGGTCCGGTTCTCCCATACCATCGTTTTCAGTTTCTGTATCTTTATGTGCCACAGACTCTTTCCACGAATCACCAGGATCGCCTTCTGATGCCACTTCCACATCATGTCCATTTTCCACTGGAGTGGATTCGGAAATTAAGTCAGATGTGACATTTTCACCAATAGGCTTTTGCAGTTCATCTGTTTGTAAATTACTCGTGTATCCTGTTCCATCTTTGAGTGTTTTTGGTTCTTCATTTTTAATGGTTTCATATCTAATTTTACCGTTATTGTTATCACACACAGCCGCCTTATGTTTGCCTTTGTTCTCTCTTGTTAAAATATCAGAGGTTGGCGCCTGGAGTATTGTAGCGATCTCATGCTTGTCTATTTTACTACTTTTACTCATCAAATCATGTTGCAGAGATTCCATAAGTCCCAATTCCACGGCACAGGAATTACTGCTTTCGTCAGAATCTATATCTGATGGGGTTTTGCTAACATCTTCTCCTTCTCCTGTGTCTCCTGAATGTTCCAGCTCAGGCTCCTCAAGAACCATATCCAAAACCGGAGATATATTCCTTAACAGTTTAAAGGTTTCGGAGCGTGACTTTTCCTTATTAATGTGCACATCCAACAATTCTTCTTCTCTCTCTTCCTTAATTTCAACAAGTTGCTGTTTACGTAGATGCATTTCCAGCAGGTGTAAAACATCAGGGTCCAATTGATCTGAAACATATTGATGTCTCTCCTTCCTGTGGTCAAGACGATCTCTTGAAAAAGTAAGAGAATTGTCCAGGTTATCATCTTCGCTGCTTTCTTCTTGTTCAGAAAGACTCTCCTCTTCAACAAAGTCCAGTTTATGCAAAACCATCTCAGTTTCATAAAGCGATCCCAGTTTTCTGCTTTTTGGCATTTGGGGCACAGTTTTCCGCCTGCCGTTTCTGGTAGTATCGGGTTTTGATAAACCTAACACAGTGTTTTTGACCTGAAAATCCATGGAACGAATTTTCACAGTCTTTGCACTTTCTAAAATGGTATTGTTTGTCGACGTATTGAGGTGCCCTATATCAGACTCCGTTTTAGGAGTACCAGTCTCACCATCATATTCACTAGTTTGCAAGTGCTTGTCATGTTGGTTTGTAGGACTCATTGTTTTACTACATTCTTGGTAATGTATATTGTTACATAAATCAATGGATTCCTGGGATTCTATAGATGTATCAGTGTTATCCTCAGCCAATTCAGCAGTGTTATCCTCAATCAATTCGACAGGCAGAGTTAAGGCACTGCTCTTATCTGCAATAATGTTAGAGGCAGACATATTATTATCCTTTAGGTTATTTTGTATCTGGCAGTCATTTCCCTTTATCTGTGTATATAGGCTACGATTGGTCGTGTAGTATTTCTCTTCATCCACAGGATATTTCTTAAGATTTAACAAATCCTCCTCGCATGGGTCATGCAGTTGTGATGTAACTGTGTCCATGTGAGGCTCTTTTGCCAATAGTTGACCATCGGTGATCCGCTTTATCGTGACACTTTCTAAATATGATTTTGCTTCCCCAATTCACAACTCTCCCGCAGCTTGTTCCTTGATGTTATCAGGGTATTGAACTGAGTCATGTCCTGGATTAAGTGTCTCTTCAGATCTCTCACTCCAGGTCTCTTCAGAAGGTACACAAAATAATTCCTGGTGTCTGACTGCTGATGATACTTGATCTTCAATCGCTGACACATCCCCTGAATTTACAATCCATTGGTTAAGGAAACATTCTCGCTCAGATTCTCCCTTTTTGATATTAAGGACCTCTGACTGCACATTCACCTCCAGTTGTAAGTGGCTACTTCAGGGACCTTTTCGATGATGGCGATAATTCACACTCATTTATGTAATACAATGCTTCTCCTATATATAGATCTTCGGATGGGCCTACAGTTTCTCCATTCAAAAAATGATTATTATCTAAAATACAGAAGAAGAAATTAAAATCAGAAGAGAACATGTAGGTAATGTATTAAATCTCTGGATAAGTTCTGAGGAGCGAAGCAAATAAGACAAATAGAACTAAGTTTTGTAAAAGAAAACAAGAATGAAGCACTGGAAGCAAAACCAACTGTTATGTAATCAGAAGTTATTTCACCAAACTATGACCGGTTTTACTCACTTGCATTATCTTATTTATAAAAGATGGCCAGAGAAGAAATTAGGCACTTTAGCCCCTCTCCCTTCTGTCTCCAATCCTCTCCTTATAGTCTGTAAGTACATATAAGTGTTTATATGTATGGTGGCATTATAGATATATAATAATTATATGTAGTTTTCCATAATATGATTTGGTATGTTCCTGTATGCATTTCTTATGTGTTCTTGTAAAAAGCATTTGATACACTGTCAGGGCTGACACAAAGTCCAGCTTCTCCTGATAAACAGTTGTAAGTAGTAACAAAGTGAGCTGTAGAAGGAAGATGTAGGTCTAAAAATCTACAAAAATTCCAAATGGAATGTTCATCTGGTTGCGAAAAAATGGCTCAAGCTGTTTAAGCGAAAATCAATAGTTGTTTATCATCAGGCATAGGTATCACTTATCTGAATATTCAGTAAAATGTGTTTATTTAAAAGGGACTTCACCTCACCTCCTCCCCCTTTAAACTAAGATTATCTGTAAATAGGATACAAGATGCTGATTCTAAACTTGTAATTTTTAGCTTTCTACTCTCTTGTTTCCCCGCTGTAAGGGTGCTATTCCACAGGCTGATGGGGTCCCGATCAATAACGTAAACGAGCACCGATCTGCTAGATTTGCCCTTGTTTAAACACCATACATTACCTAAACATGTTGCAGGTCTTCTCCTGCGCTCCTTCTTCCTCCCGATCCCGCAGATTTGGTGCGGCCTGTCTGAGCTGACAGACCGCTCAGCCAATTACTGGCCGCAGTGGTCCTTGCCAGTGATTGGCTGAACGGTCTGCCTGCTAAGATAGGCCACACTGAAGCTGCTGCTGCTCACGGGATCGGGAGGAAGAAGGAGCACAGGAGAAGACTTGCAACACGCTTAGGTAAGCATTGTGCTTCTGAAATCGTTGGTTGCCCGCCGCGCATCGCTATTCCACACATCTGTGCCTGATGATTTTAGGTTTGAACCTAAATAAACGATCAGATGACATGATCATTTTGAACCTAAATAAACAATCAGGCGAGGACACGGTCATCTGCTGATCGTTGTCTCTATTCCACAGAGCGATAATCGTCCGAACTGGGCCGATTCAGCCGCTTATCGCTCCGTGGAATAGGCCCTTATAAGCCATTATAGGCTTAAGCCCTTATTACACGGGGCAACTGAGAGGAGCAAACGAGCGCTGTCAGAGCTTGTTTGCACCTTGTTCCCTGCTCGCTGCTGCCGCTATTACACGCGCCGGCAGCGAGCTGGTGAGTGCAGGGGGGCTGCGGGGAGCTAAGCACGTGGGGGGGGGGGGCTGCCCAGGTGATCGCTGGATCGTCCGGGCAATCCATAGCAGCTCATCGGCTGATCGTTGCCTTCAATTACACAAGACGATCATCCGCGATAACGGCCGATATTGGCTGATAATCATTTCTTGTAATAGAGCCTTTAGTGATAACAGTGTGGGTATACTGATGCATAGAGAGGACTACTGAGCTCAGGAATATAATGGAGAAAACCACTTGAGGCCCTATAACAGTAAACTATTACCAACCTTACTTGACCATTCAGGCTGATAATCCTTTAGTGTAAGAGCACATGTTGAAAGGCCACTATCAGCCTACATGCACAATGGACTTTCAATAGACTTTCACTTTAATAATGCTGCGAGTCGGCTAGGTCCTGGCAGATCACTTTCACTACATACACAAAGCGGTCTGAACGCTCGCTGCGTGTATGTAATTCTGCCGGCCGCTTAACCCCTTCAGCTGCCGCCCGGCTCCCGCTCCTGCTCTGTATACATTACCTGTCCTTGCTGCACGGGGTCCCGGTGTACTGCTCTCTTGCCCGTCCAATCAGTGTGTTGCCCTGCAGCAGCCACTGATTGGCCGGGCGGGAGAGCAGTACGCCGCGACCCCATGCAGCGAGGACAGGTAATGTATACAGAGCGGGAGCCGGGCGGCAGCTGCGAGTCGGTATGTGTGAAGCTACCCTTAGGGGATGTTTTGAAGGTGACAGCTTCTTCAAGGACTATATGGTGTGATTCTATTTTTTACTTTTCTAATTATTAATTTTTTCCATACAGATTCTATGACTTCATACAGGTATATATTTGTCACGCATAACAAACTATATCATCTGCTCATATGGTCTCTGATATTACAGGGGAACTATCAGCAGGTAAGACTAATCTAACCTGCTGATAGCTCCCTAGTGGGAGTTGGGATGAAGGCATATCTGTTACCTTTATCCTCTGCACCACTCCCCTGTTATTAGTTGTGGCTGGTAAGTGTTAGGAGCACTGGGGGCATGGCTACCGCCCCTCTGAGCCCCAATCGAGGGGCTGGCTGGGGGCAGATAGCTATGCGGGGGCAGGGCTATGTTTCCTGGCTGGCTCGTTCCCTCTAATTATCATCAATGGAGGGGGTCAGGCCAGATGGTTGCTCGCAGATGCAGTCGCTATGCCCCAAGTGCTCCTAACGGCTTACCAGGCACAACTAACAGCACGAGAACAGTGCTGAGGATGAAGGTAAAACACATACCTTCATCCCCAGCGCCGTGTCCACTAGGGAACTATCAGGAAGTTAGTTTCCCTTTAAGCAGATAGGAATCACAGAACATATACAGTATACACAGCTGAGATGTACAATATAATCAGTCACACTGTATAAGAAATGATTCATAATACAGGTTTCCTCCTCTATTTCTTCCCCTACACAAAAAGTACAGCTTCACAGGACTAAAACAGGCTCATGGATGAAAATAACACTCCCCCCAGGGCAATAATGAAGTCATGGATTAGTTTTTATTAGTTTCAGTCTGAATAAAGCTTGTTAAAAGTCATAAAAACTGGATTAAATTTTTTTATTTAGTAAAGGGTTTTTAAGGAATTACGTGATTTTACTGGAGGACCCATAACTGGGAAATAATTATTTATCACAAAAAAAAAAAAAAAAAAAAGAATAAAAAAGTGATAATTTAGTTAGACAGAATGATAACTAGTGGGATATTGTGACTTCACATTGCATACCGCCGGTATTATGGAAAGGAACACTGCACAGGGGCTTTAGGGGTCGACAGGAGGTAGCAATCAAGTGCCAGTCAGAAAAATTGGCAATGGGAGGTCAGCAATGTGTGGCCGATAACAATAATTTAAATGGCTGCACAAATGACTCAATCAGCCAATGAATAAGCATTTAGGCTGGTTATCGTTAAGTAAATTTACATTATTAATATATATATTTTTTTCATGGTATTCTGGCCTAAGTGTACTTTAGTAAAAAGGGTTATAGTGATTTTATTCTTCACATGGGTCACATGGCCAAAGATCGTCTTGATGCACTGAAGGGATTGAGCTTAGTTTAGTGAATGGGGGTTCAACAAAGGAGAAGAGCTCTGACTTTTATATTAGGAATGGCAAAATGATTTTAGTCTGTTCAAAGATGGCGGTCACCAATTTATGGCCATAATACAGATTATGAAATGGTTTTACAGCCCTTACATTATGTTTTGTTTAGTTAAGAACAGGAGGCGGGGTGCTCCAGAAATTGAATTTATGTTTAGGGGTTTCCTAATAGTGACACCACCAGCAACTATTGGCTTAGGCTGCATTCACACGTTCCGTGAAGTTGTCTGATCACGGATCTGTAATCATGAACAATTTTACAGCCTATTGCTTTCTATTCTGCTATTCACACGTTCCGTTTTTTCCACGGATCCGCAATCCGTTCCCTGAAAAAATAGGTCATGTCATAACTCGGACGAGATGACGACACAGATTCCCCCATAAAAGTCTATGAGATCTGTGTTTTTCACAGATTACACAGATCTGACATCCGTGCAGTCCGTGAAAAACACGGATGTGATGTAATCAGTGTAATTTAAAAAGCTTTAAACAGATCCCTGAAAAATACGGACATGGATGCAAAACGGATGCAATCATGGATCATGGAGATAGATAGTGGACTTCATCCACAGACCCTGAAAATCACTGAACGTGTGAATGCATCCTTGGGTTTGTTTTACAAAGGAAATTATTGCTTGATAACAAGTATGGAATTACTACATACAAGTCAATCAGCGCTCAAAGCACCACAATTGTTGGGAGTGAGCGACCCCATAAACAATTCTGTAGCCCTTCCCCTCCATTATGGTCAGCGCCACATTTCCTGTTGTGCTGGCAACAAAAATTTTTAGGCAAAAAAAAAAAAAAATGAGCAAAACTACAGTAAGTTTGTTTCACGTAATGCCAAACACTTGCCATTTGACTCCCGATGGCTGAAGATAGATACAGTAGAACAGCCATCTTCTCCAGTCACCAGGGGTCTAATGCTGAGGGTTCGGGGTTTATCGAACGGAAAGAAAGATTGTGTGAAATATCGTTATATCGTTCGAATTGAAGCAATAATCTTTCTGTGCATACGCAGGCAACGATCAAACGTCTAAAGAAAATCATCGTTAATCGTTTGCAAATTGTTACTCTTTCGTCTATTAGGACCCTTAATGTAAATTTGCTCATTTCTAGTCATAAATAGAGATGAGCAAACCTTTCGGACTTTTGGTCCGAAAGCAGTTCGCTCGATCGTGAGGCCTATGATCCCGGGTGCATAGTTGCGATCCCGGGAATATGTGGCCAGGATATGCCAGGGAATCAATCTGGAATTCCCTGGCATATCCTGGCCGCATATTTCCGGGAATGCAACTATGCACCCGGGATCATAGGCATCACGATCGAGCGCAGATGCCGTTGGACCAAAAGTCCGATGGTCCGCGCATCTCTAGTCATAAACATGCGTCCAGCTGATAAACCAGCGTTTGCTCATTCACTCTTGTAAATGACAATAATCAGCCTATTCGGCCGATAATTGCGCCATTTTTTCTGAGATTCTGTTGGGTCAGTCTCAGTTTACAGTTCTAGACACCAAATTCATTAACTAAATTTGTTTAAAAATTCTGTAAAAAAAAAAATCCACGTCGTTCAACAAGTTTCCGATTGTGGTATTTACACGTTAAAATATTTCTAAAATGCATGTATTTTGCACGGGTTTACAAAAAAAATAAAAAATCAAAGCTTAAATAAGGTAATAATAATAATAATCCTATATTATGGCTTATTGCAAATATATATATATTTTTTTATCTTGTTAGCATTCATTTAGTAACACAGATATCCGATATCTCATCCAGTGCCTCCGGGATGACCGGACTATCTGCATGTAAATACAGACAAAGGTTTAACACAAAGAGCTTGTTAGTGCTCCTAAGCTATATAAAAGGATTCTTCATACCATCTGTGCTCTCATGCAATCCTTCCCACTTATACATTCGACGGCAATGTGAAAATTACCTGCACACAAAACCCTATTTTGATGAGGATGCTGTGGAAAATCATAGGCAGTAAAGTTTGAATGTTATCGTGCAGACGGGAAGTGTGAAGCTAGCATCATTTAGACGTAGGGGGAAGATCTCAATGTTGGCTGGGGTGGCATGGTTATTGTGCTGCTGTTGAAACCTTAAAAAAAGGCATCTAATGTCCCTTTCACATTCTAGGATTAAGTATCCCGGCACTAGAGCATGTATACTGGCTTTTCTGAAGACAAAGGATGTGAAACGTCTCCAGCGATGAAGTAGTTATTTTTTCAGTACACCCGCTCACAATGCTTTTGTTTCTCTAGCTAACGTTTCCTTCCTGGCAAAGCTCGGCCCTGCTCCCCACACAGCTTGGACACGTGATGTGATCTCAGGCCTCCAGCAAATGACCTCACTCTTCATCTAGCTGTAGTCTCCTCTTATCAGCTAGAGGATGAAGACATTGATTCTGCCCTTCAATAGGAGTAACAACACTGCGGCGCTGCAGAATATCCGCTGCTTTCTGTTCTACTAGAAATTCGCTTCATATTACCTCTTAGTATTAATTTTATATTAACTATGTAGTATGGGTGTTGTCCCTGTTTATTCAGCTCAGCAAGTAAGACTTAGGGCCCTATTCCACCGGACGATTATCGTTTGCATAATCGTTAACGATTAACGATCTCAAACGACCGCTATTGCGAAAGACCTGAAAACGTTCACTCATTTCCATGGAAGGATAATCGTTACTTATGATCGTAATTGCGATCGTTTTTCTTCGCTATTTATTCGCCATTGCGTATCTATTGCGAACGACCGAACGATGTCTTATTCAATGCAAAGGATTTGCGAACGAGCAACAATAAAAATAGGCCTAGGTCAACGATTTCTCGTTCGGTCGTTAATCGTTAACTGCATTATCGTTTAGATTCGAACGATTTAACGATAACCTGAACGATAATCGTCCGGTGAAATAGGGCCCTAAGACTGGGTTAACGCACAGATTTCAGACCAATATCTGAGCCATTTACACACACAATGGGAAAAAATGTAATTTTAGGGAAAAAAAAACCCTCGTGATCAACATATGATCATAAGATGTTCATACACCTTCAGTAACTGTGGCCCAGTACTGGTTCAGATAATAGCCCCCCCCTCCCCCATTCCCATCAGTTCAGGTCTTCCCTATGAGCAATGAATACACCGTAAAGACACACAGGAAAGAGAATTTGAGAAATCTTGCATTGCCTTAAAAGGGGTATTCCCATCTCAGCTACTGTAATTATACTTAGAGGACTTGTCTTTTGCAGATACAATGGTTTAAAAAACTTGCGTCCTTCTCTTGATATGCTGCTCTTTCCCTCCTATTATTGACAGCTAATTGTCAAGGTTACAGACCCCCACTCTGCTCTAAAAGCAGTGGTCTGGCTGTTGGTGGTCACGGTCTGGCCCACTGTGTTTTCTATGGGATAAATTTTTCAGTTTTTTTTTTCATAAATATTGGGGGACATACTTTTTTAAAGAGTGGCGCGTGTTTTTTGGTTTGGTTTGGTTTAAGAGTAACTTGGTTTAAGAGCTCACAGGTTTTCAAAATTGTGATTTGGTTTAAGAGCATTGCTTTGGTGTAAGAGCTCCCTGTACTAGGTGGGACTGCGAGTGGAAGAGGGGCATGGTCTGCATAGTGTGGTCTACAGCTCTGTACTCTGACCCAGGAAGTCTCCCTCACCTTCCAAATCATAGCAGATCCACTTCAGGCTGGGGCTTACATCAGGGGACAGGACTGTGGAGGTAATCACTCCATAGCTGTAACCCCTCTCTCCCCGGACAGAGAGTGCTGCTATACAGTGCCAACATCTGCCCTGCTCATTCCTTCATGCTCCCTGCAGTCTCTGTCCGCCCCTTGTGTTTCCCATCCTCTCCATTACTGTACAGTAACTTATAATATCACATATTCTGATGTTTCTGAATGTTTGTTTCATCTGTTTTACATGTTATTCAGAATAATAAATCATTATTTTTGGGGTGTGGAACCAATTGTCTGCATTTCTATGATATCTTATGGGAAAATATTCTTTGGTTTAACAGTGGATTTGGATTACAAGCGCGGTCCCGGAACGAATTATGCTCGTAATTCAAGGCACCACTGTATATATATATATATATATATATATATATATATATATATATATATATACACTCACCGGCCACTTTATTAGGTACACCTGTCCAACTGCACGTTACCACTTAATTTCTAATCAGCCAATCACATGGCGGCAACTCAGTGCATTTAGGCATGTAGACATGGTCAAGACAATCTCCTGCAGTTCAAACCGAGCATCAGTATGGGGAAGAAAGGTGATTTGAGTGCCTTTGAACGTGGCATGGTTGTTGGT
The DNA here is from genome assembly GCF_027789765.1 of Dendropsophus ebraccatus. Lineage (NCBI taxonomy): Eukaryota > Metazoa > Chordata > Amphibia > Anura > Hylidae > Dendropsophus > Dendropsophus ebraccatus. Next base: position 18,705,846 of record NC_091463.1, on the reverse strand, counting down.
GCCAGAAGGGCTGGTCTGAGTATTTCAGAAAACCAAACAAAAATGTACAAGCTGATACTCTACCCCAGAGGTATAACAAGCAAGTGCAGACTATAAAATATGTGGGGATAATCTACTGGGTGCTATGACAGCAAAACAATACAATATACCTACAAAAAAATACTGTACCCAGATATAATATAATCACGAATGAATTTTTATTGATTACACAGACATATAACAATATATATAAAAACACAAACTGAATCAGAACGGATGATGACTAAAAACATGGGTAAAGTGCATATACTACAGTGCCGGCCTATGACAAAAATGTGCAAAAATGCAAACGTAATAAGTATTACAAGTAAGGTGCCTGGCACAATCAATAAATAAGGTTTACATATTCAGCAAGGGTTCATTACAGTAAACAACATGTCCCAAAAGACCATAAACCAATGTCATAGACAGCCCTATCACTGAAACATTACCTGCTATGTATGTTCATACAATACCCATGAGGTGCGCCCCGACGCGCGTTTCGGCAACACGCCTTTATCGAGGGGTGGCGCCACACTACTAGATCTGATCTTTTATATCCCCTATTCCTGGCTCTAACCAATGAAACACTCCATTCCACGCATAATAATAACAATCACCTGCATGTCTCGTCGGCGCATGTTCCCAGGGCCATCCGTCTCAAACACTTCCGGGTCCGAGCACACATGACCCACGCCAAGCGTGATCATGTGACCGTGCTCCGAACCGCAAGCGAGAGGTCTCTCCCGACATCGCTTGCGGTTCGGAGCACGGTCACATGATCACGCTTGGCGTGGGTCATGTGTGCTCGGACCCGGAAGTGTTTGAGACGGATGGCCCTGGGAACATGCGCCGACGAGACATGCAGGTGATTGTTATTATTATGCGTGGAATGGAGTGTTTCATTGGTTAGAGCCAGGAATAGGGGATATAAAAGATCAGATCTAGTAGTGTGGCGCCACCCCTCGATAAAGGCGTGTTGCCGAAACGCGCGTCGGGGCGCACCTCATGGGTATTGTATGAACATACATAGCAGGTAATGTTTCAGTGATAGGGCTGTCTATGACATTGGTTTATGGTCTTTTGGGACATGTTGTTTACTGTAATGAACCCTTGCTGAATATGTAAACCTTATTTATTGATTGTGCCAGGCACCTTACTTGTAATACTTATTACGTTTGCATTTTTGCACATTTTTGTCATAGGCCGGCACTGTAGTATATGCACTTTACCCATGTTTTTAGTCATCATCCGTTCTGATTCAGTTTGTGTTTTTATATATATTGTTATATGTCTGTGTAATCAATAAAAATTCATTCGTGATTATATTATATCTGGGTACAGTATTTTTTTGTAGGTATAATGAGTATTTCAGAAACTGCTGATCTACTGGGATTTTCACGCACAACCATCTCTAGGGTTTACAGAGAATGGTCCGAAAAAGAAAAAACATCCAGTGAGCAGCAGTTCTGTGGGCGGAAATGCCTTGTTGATGCCAGAGGTCAGAGGAGAATGGGCAGACTGGTTCGAGCTGATAGAAAGGCAACAGTGACTGAAATAGCCAACCGTTACAACCAAGGTAGGCAGAAGAGCATCTCTGAACGCACAGTACGTCCAACTTTGAGGCAGATGGGCTACAGCAGCAGAAGACCACACCGGGTGCCACTCCTTTCAGCTAAGAACAGGAAACTGAGGCTACAATTTGCACAAGCTCATCAAAATTGGACAGTAGAAGATTGGAAAAACGTTGCCTGGTCTGATGAGTCTCGATTTCTGCTGCGACATTCGGATGGTAGGGTCAGAATTTGGCCTCAACAACATGAAAGCATGGATCCATCCTGCCTTGTATCAACGGTTCAGGCTGGTGGTGGTGGTGTCATGGTGTGGGGAATATTTTCTTGGCCCTCTTTGGGCCCCTTGGTACCAATTGAGCATCGTTGCAACGCCACAGCCTACCTGAGTATTGTTGCTGACCATGTCCATCCCTTTATGACCACAATGTACCCAACATCTGACGGCTACTTTCAGCAGGATAATGCGCCATGTCATAAAGCTAGAATCATCTCAGACTGGTTTCTTGAACATGACACTGAGTTCACTGTACTCAAATGGCCTCCACAGTCACCAGATCTCAATCCAATAGAGCATCTTTGGGATGTGGTGGAACGGGAGATTGGCATCATGGATGTGCAGCCGACAAATCTGCGGCAACTGTGTGATGCCATCATGTCAATATGGACCAAAATCTCTGAGGAAGCTTCCAGCACCTTGTTGTATCTATGCCACGAAGAATTGAGGCAGTTCTGAAGGCAAAAGGGGGTCCAACCCGTTACTAGCATGGTGTACCTAATAAAGTGGCCGGTGAGTGTATATATTATAATATATATATATATATATATATATATATATATATATATATATATATATATATATTACACACACACACACACACACACAACCATACACCATTAAGCCCAGATTGGTGGGGTCTGTAGTAATGAACCTCTGGAAGTTTCAACAACCTGCACACAGGCACACAGGATCTCAGACAGTAACATTATGTTCTAGGACACCTCTCTTATCTTACACTTCTAAGGCCCTTCTCCCCCCCCCCCCCATTACATAGTTTGGTGGGGTGTCAGCTCTATGAAGAGTCCTGGTTGTTCCAAACCTCTTCCATTTATGGAGGTCATTGAGCTCTCCACACAATCCTGCCTCTGAGCTCTACAGGTAGTTCTTTCCTCCTCACGGCTTGGTCTTTGCTCTGATATACATTGTAAGCTGTGACACCTTATATAGACAGGAGCTATCAAATTCATATAACTGGACCTACATTACACTTGGACTGTAGTATTAATTACATATACCTCATTACCCAAGTGTGTAATGTAGTGAGAGCAACTCATGCCCTATTACAGAAGCAGCATGGCACAATTACTGACATTACTGGGACCAGTGAATGACTACAGCGGTTACGTGCCGATACAGCATGTCATCACCGCTGCCTTGTTTATCTCCTGGACAGCCCTTACAATCCCTCTACTACCCAAGACCAACAGGGATGTTAGCATTAAAATTTTTATAAACTTAGATCACCAAAAAGGTTATTAACCACTTTAGTGCCATAGACCACAAGGAATGTTGTCACTGACATATTCAGTAGCATAAACCACTAGTGTGGTTAGTGTTAACCACTTGGGATGCTTGCCAGGACCACCCATGATCAGCTGTTATATGCTGACTAAATGTGGCACTGGAAAACCCTGTGAATGCTTCTTTTTAAACACTCTTCTGGATTTAGTGTATCTACCTGAAATATTCACATGAAATTGTACATATTATTGTAGACTTCATACGGAAGCAACAGACTATAGATTATATCTCTCTTAGGCTGGGTTCACACTGCGTTTTTGCAATCCGTTTTTTTTCATCTGTTTTTTTTTTTAAAAAGGATGAAAAACGGATTGCAAAAACGGATGCATTTGTGTGCATCAGTTTTGATCCGTTTTTCCATTGACTTCCAATTTTAAAAAAACTGATCAAAACGGATCCTTTTTTTTTTTTTTGGACGGACACACAAACGTTGCTGACACAATTTTTTTTTTCCGTTAAAAAAACCGGATCCGTTAAACGTATGCTAAAAACGCAGTGTGAACCCAGCCTTACCCATCCTGACATTTCTCCCGAAAACAATAACTCACAGCAGTGAGGATTTATTCATCTGAGCCAAAAAACTTGAGTGATTTGCCCAAAGCAACCGACTGCAGCGGAGGTATCATTCTACAAGTGGTTGATATAGGACTTCAGCACTGTAACAGCTATGGGCAAATCTCCGCAGTTTTGGTTTCTGACAGACTGATAAATCTAGGTCTCAACGTCACTATACATAATAAATATGAGACACTTTGTATGCATTTGAGGGCGGGTAAGAAGAATGGGACCCCATACACTGCTTACTTTTATAAATAATATAAATCTTGAGCAAAAGTAAAATAACTATACACCCGTAAAAAATAAAAATAACAAAACTGAACTACTGATAACTATAAATCCATACACCACATGCTTGGAGGAGGAAGGACAAGCAGAGCCAATCAGAAAGAAAGAGGCACAATGCTCCATACTTCCGCATCTACGTGACTGGTAGGGTCTCATAACCCAGGTCGTCGTTGATCAAAAATCCAAACTTTCCGCTGTGACATATGAAAAGTATTATTATTTTCTTTTAATCATAGCTACCCTTTATAACATAATAACCATTGTTGGCTCCAGAGTGAGGTTCATTAACCTGGCTTAAGTGTCTACTAATTACACGGTATAAATATTAAGGAGGGATAATTCCTTAATTATTTCAACAAATTTCCTTGGTTACATTTTAGTTAATGGGGGTTGCAATTAAAGGATTTGAAGACCAGATTGCCAATTACGGCAGCTCTTGTACCTGTGTGTCACTTCCATTAAGGAGGGTGTGGTCTCATAAATTATAATTATAACCTTTGCATCATTTGGATGAGCACACATGTATACACCGCACACAAGCAGGTAATAACTAAATCCTTGTAGCACCAGGGGATATGCCCCCATGAAATAGGATTTGTGTTACGCTTATGGTCTGGCTTCCTTTTTTGTACCACAGGTTTACATTTGGTGTTTACAAAGATAGGCTATTTTCACACAACGTCAAAAATATTAAAAAAGGCGGCCGATTTTCATATTTAAAATAACGTCCGTTTTTGCCGAGATTTAACTGACTGCAATGCAATGGCATTGAAATCAATGGGAAGACGGACGTCCAATGCACACAACGTATTGAATAACGGACGTTTTTGCAGCGGGTGGAGAAATAATTAACACGATCATTATTTTCGGGCGTTTTTTGCAAACAGCGGACGTTTTTTAATTTGTAGTTCACACACAGTTTTCCTTTTGTTACCGTTCTGTCTCCGTTTTTACTATTAAATTCAATAGACTTTTCAATGAAGCCACATCCAAAGTCCAATTAGTAACCCCAAGCTAGAATAATGTACAAATACCCGTTAGTGCACTAAGGGGAGGGCGGGCTGCTAAATAACGTCCGTTAGTTTAGACTCAAAATGGCGGACGTCATTTTAAACGGAGATGAAAAGACGTTGTGTGAACATAGCCATATAGTGATACTTTCTTGCCCACTTGCACTATAGCACTTTTTTCTCTTATATTTATGAATTATTGTTTGCATACCTTTGGTGATTGAATATTCATATAAAGTAGACAACAAGCATTGCTTCAATCATGTGGAGCATTACTAATATTGTTTGATTCCCTGGTGAAGTAGGGGAGTAGATTGTCCCCCTACTTAAGTTCTCACATACCTAAGTGGTTTTTTTAATTGATTTTATTGCTGTTTGTTGTGGTGTCTTGTTGTATGTCCCAATAAAAATTGTATACTGTTTGTATATAGTGGTGTGCGCTTTTCTTCTTCTTTGATACATACTTTTGGCTTGTTTGTCACCTTCACCAGACAGCGGCGACACTGCAGATATAACCAGGAAGCATTAACCTGTCACTGACTTCCTGTGCAGCCATTTCCGCCACATAAAGATGAAAGGAAGATGTGCTGCTCAGCAGGAATTCAACACATTTAAGACTGCAGAGAAGGAATTGGGAATTTTTGCCAGACTGAGCCATTGAGGCAAAAAAAATGTGGCGCTATACAACTTTCTTTAACCTCTTGCAGCCCTCTTCACACCACATTGATCTCTAAACAGTGCTTGAGTATGGCCCAGAGGACGATAATAAAGGTAATTTACAATCTTTATAACTCTCTGGAACCAGATGAATTGAAAACATTTTTTGTCTTTGTAATAGCCCTTCAATGTGATGTAAACAGAGCTTCACCAGACTTACTCACTCACTTACTATTTATATATAAAAAAAAAAATCATGCAGCCGGAAGGTTTTGGGCCCTTAAAGGAGAAGTCCGGCCAAATTTTTTTTTTTTATATGTTATTACTTATGGAAAGTTATACAATTTTCTAATGTACATTAATTATGGGAAATGCTCACATACTGATCACATTTCCCTTAATTTAGTGTATAAGGAAGTGTTAGAATTCTCTCAAAAAAAGTGACGTCACAACGAATGGTGTAAATCCTATGGAGTGTCCAGCAGGGGGCGCTCTATATATATATCTATATATATAGAAGTCTATGAGTACCATTGACTTCTATATATAGTGCGCCCCTGCTGGACACTCCATTGGAATTACAATGGATGTGTGTATGTAATGTAATGTTATGTTCTGTACTTTGCGATTGAATACATTTATGGAATACTTTGGGGAGCAAGTGTCCTTGCTCCCCAAAGTATCCCATAAATGTATTCAATAAATACATTTGCAGGGCACCGAGCAGGGAGGGAGAGAAGTGCCATCTACCTCCACCCTCCCTGCTCGGTGCTGGGCACATATACAAAGTACTACTATACAAGTAGTACCTTACCTTAGACGTTCCCTTTAGGCATCTCTAGAACCTGCTCACTTTTAGGGCGGGTTCACACTACGGAATTCTCGCGGACAATGTCCGCGGAATTCCGTCAGCTGTCCGCCCGCACGGGCACGCGCTTTTCCGCCGGCTCCATAGACACCATTCTATGGGCCGGTGTATTCCGCGATCCGCTAAAAGAAGTGACATGACACTTCTTTCAGCGTAAAGCGGAATACGCCGGCCCATAGAATGGTGTCTATGGGGCCGGCGGAAAGGCGCCCAGATGTGCGGGCAGACAGCTGACTGAATTCCGCAGACATTGTCCGCGAGAATTCCGTAATGTGAACCCGCCCTTAGGGTGGGTTCACATTGAGGAATTCTCGCGGATAAACTCCGCGACATTCCGCCGGCTGTACGCGTGACTTTCCGCCGGCTCCATAGACACCATTCTATGGGGCGGCTGATTCCGCCGAAAGAACTGACATGTCAATTCTTTCGGCGGAATGCAGAATCAGCCGGCCCATAGAATGGTGTCTATGGAGCAGGCGGAAAGGCGTGCGTCCGTGAGCGCGTACAGCTGGCGGAATTCCGCTGAGTTTATCTGCGAGAATTCCTCACTGTGAACACACCCGAAATGCTCAGACCACTTACGCTAACGCAGAAGCAGTGCAGGGGATCAGGCTGAACATTAAAGTTAAGGAAATGGAGGAGCGGGAGCTGTCCACATCCCGCTCCTCCTTTCCTTCTAATAGACTACAGGCACTTTAGGCCCGCAGCATATGAGACATTGGGACCCTAGAGGCACAATGATATGATGTCATCACACTTGCCGTCCCTGTGGGTTACAGGCTGGAGGCCAGAAGTAATGGATAGACCCGCTCCATGCTCGCATGAGGTGAGGGTACAGCAGGGGGCAATATTACTATATGGAGGGCACAGCAGTGGACATTATTACTATATGGAGGGCACAGCAAAGGGCATTATTAAATATATAGGGACACAACAGGGGACATTACTACTATATGGAGGCACAGAAGGGGATTTATTACTATATTGAGGCACAGCAGGGGCTTTATTATTGGGGTACGCAGCAGGGGACATTATTACTATACGGATGGGCACAGCAGGGGAAATTATTACTATATGGATGGGCACAGCAGGGGACATTATTACTATATGGAGGCACAGAAGGGGATTTATTACTATATTGAGGCACAGCAGGGGCTTTATTACTATATTGGGGTACACAGCAGGGGACATTATTACTATACGGATGGGCACAGCAGGGGAAATTATTACTATATGGATGGGCACAGCAGGGGACATTATTACTATATGGATGGGCACAGCAGGGGAAATTATTACTATATGGACGGCACAGCAGAAGGCATTATTACTATATGGATGGGCACAGCAGGGGACATTCATACTATATGGATGGGCACAGCAAGGGGCATTATTACTATATGGATGGGCACAGCAGGGGACATTATTACTATATGGAGGCACAGAAGGGGATTTATTACTATATTGAGGCACAGCAGGGGCTTTATTACTATATTGGGGTACACAGCAGGGGACATTATTACTATACGGATGGGCACAGCAGGGGAAATTATTACTATATGGATGGGCACAGCAGGGGACATTATTACTATATGGATGGGCACAGCAGGGGAAATTATTACTATATGGACGGCACAGCAGAAGGCATTATTACTATATGGATGGGCACAGCAGGGGACATTCATACTATATGGATGGGCACAGCAAGGGGCATTATTACTATATGGATGCACAGCAGGAGACATTATTAATATATGGATGGGCACAGCAGGGGACATTATTACTATATGGATGGGCACAGCAGGGAGCATTATTACTATATGGACGGGCACAGCAGGTGACATTATTAATATATGGGACACAGCAGGGGACATTATTACTTTATGGAAGGCACAGCAAGGGGCATTATTACTATATGGAGGGCACAGCAGGGGAAATTATTACTATATGGATGGGCACAGCAGGGGACATTATTACTATATGAATGGGCACAGCAGGGGAAATTATTACTATATGGACGGCACAGCAGAAGGCATTATTACTATATGGATGGGCACAGCAGGGGACATTCATACTATATGGATGGGCACAGCAAGGGGCATTATTACTATATGGATGCACAGCAGGAGACATTATTAATATATGGATGGGCACAGCAGGGGACATTATTACTATATGGATGGGCACAGCAGGGAGCATTATTACTATATGGACGGGCACAGCAGGTGACATTATTAATATATGGGACACAGCAGGGGACATTATTACTTTATGGAAGGCACAGCAAGGGGCATTATTACTATATGGAGGGCACAGCAGGGGGCATTATTACTATATTGGACACAGCAGGGGGCATTACTACTATATAAGGGCACAGCAGGAGACATTATTACTATATGGGACACAGCAAGAGACATTATCTACGGGGCACAGCAGGGGGCATTATTACTATATAGAAGGCACAGCAGGGGGCATTAATACTATATGGAGGGCACAGCAGGGGGCATTATTTTTTTTAATAAGTCAATTTGATTAAGATTTTTCACGAAAAATATATGAGTACAACAACAAGGAGGTCCAATCCCCGTAAAAAAGAAAAAACCTGAACAAACAAACAATATGAAAACCGTATTGGCAATGTCCAATATACTGTATGGAAAGTACAACAGAAGGGAGGGGAAACATTTCACAAAAAAACAATTTTATCAAAAGGAGAGTCTCTGTGTCTTCTGTTATAACATGGGAATATCCACATAAGGGGGTCAACCAACAATAAAGGTCACCATTTGTAGCATCCCTTACATAATCATACTCCGGTAACCACAGAGAGAGCAGCCCTGTCCCTTGTAAGTCATAAAGGCGCCAGGCCTGGAGTGTCCAGCCAACGAGCCCAAATTTTTTCATTGCCTCCCGCTTCTCATAGGCATATTTTTCATAAGCTATAAGCCAGTTAATTTTAGTGATCAGAGTAGAGAGCGTCAGGGGGTTCTGATTAAGCCACGATTGTGCTATTAGTTTCCTGGCCATATATAATATTCGGGCAACAGCAAGTTTTTCAGGATTAGTCAAGTCTATGTCCTCCACATAACCTAGAACACAGACTAAGGGGGATTGCTCTTATTGAATGAAAAACTTTCTGGATAGTGGAGGCAATATCCTGCCAGTACCTTGTCAATTTGGGACAGCACCAGAACATATGCAGAACCCCCCCCCCCCCCAATCTCTCTGGCACCTGGGACATAGGGCATCGGGACTGAGTCCCACTTTAAATAAGAACTCAGGGGTTCTGTATACTCGGTGTAGTAAAAACAGTGCTGCTCCCCTACAGATAGCTGGGGTGTCATACCCAGGATTTCCTTCCACAGGTCATCCTTGAGAGGCATTATTACTATATGGAGGGCACAGCACGGGGCATTATTACTATATGGAGGGCACAGCAGGAGGCATTATTTCTATATGGAGGGCACAGCAGAAGGCATTATTACTATATGGATGGGCACAGCAGGGGACATTCATACTATATGGATGGGCACAGCAAGGGGCATTATTACTATATGGATGCACAGCAGGAGACATTATTAATATATGGATGGGCACAGCAGGGGACATTATTACTATATGGATGGGCACAGCAGGGAGCATTATTACTATATGGACGGGCACAGCAGGTGACATTATTAATATATGGGACACAGCAGGGGACATTATTACTTTATGGAAGGCACAGCAAGGGGCATTATTACTATATGGAGGGCACAGCAGGGGGCATTATTACTATATTGGACACAGCAGGGGGCATTACTACTATATAAGGGCACAGCAGGAGACATTATTACTATATGGGACACAGCAGGGGACATTATTACTATATGAAAGGCACAGCAGGGGGCATTATTACTATATGGGACACAGCAAGAGACATTATCTACGGGGCACAGCAGGGGGCATTATTACTATATAGAAGGCACAGCAGGGGGCATTAATACTATATGGAGGGCACAGCAGGGGGCATTATTTTTTTTAATAAGTCAATTTGATTAAGATTTTTCACGAAAAATATATGAGTACAACAACAAGGAGGTCCAATCCCCGTAAAAAAGAAAAAACCTGAACAAACAAACAATATGAAAACCGTATTGGCAATGTCCAATATACTGTATGGAAAGTACAACAGAAGGGAGGGGAAACATTTCACAAAAAAACAATTTTATCAAAAGGAGAGTCTCTGTGTCTTCTGTTATAACATGGGAATATCCACATAAGGGGGTCAACCAACAATAAAGGTCACCATTTGTAGCATCCCTTACATAATCATACTCCGGTAACCACAGAGAGAGCAGCCCTGTCCCTTGTAAGTCATAAAGGCGCCAGGCCTGGAGTGTCCAGCCAACGAGCCCAAATTTTTTCATTGCCTCCCGCTTCTCATAGGCATATTTTTCATAAGCTATAAGCCAGTTAATTTTAGTGATCAGAGTAGAGAGCGTCAGGGGGTTCTGATTAAGCCACGATTGTGCTATTAGTTTCCTGGCCATATATAATATTCGGGCAACAGCAAGTTTTTCAGGATTAGTCAAGTCTATGTCCTCCACATAACCTAGAACACAGACTAAGGGGGATTGCTCTTATTGAATGAAAAACTTTCTGGATAGTGGAGGCAATATCCTGCCAGTACCTTGTCAATTTGGGACAGCACCAGAACATATGCAGAACCCCCCCCCCCCCAATCTCTCTGGCACCTGGGACATAGGGCATCGGGACTGAGTCCCACTTTAAATAAGAACTCAGGGGTTCTGTATACTCGGTGTAGTAAAAACAGTGCTGCTCCCCTACAGATAGCTGGGGTGTCATACCCAGGATTTCCTTCCACAGGTCATCCTTGAGAGGCATTATTACTATATGGAGGGCACAGCACGGGGCATTATTACTATATGGAGGGCACAGCAGGAGGCATTATTTCTATATGGAGGGCACAGCACAGGGCATTATTACTATATGGGGGACCCAGGTGCAACCAACTTACTTACTCACTTTACTGCACATGACTACAAACAGTGGAATTACTACTGTAAAGGTGGGAAAAAGAGAAGCCAATGTCCGGAAAAGTGTGGAGCCTAAAGATGTTTGCCAGCAGGTTCTGAAGAGAGAGAGCTGAAAGAAATAGTCATGGTGGTCTGGGCCAGATGGAGAGGAAAAGGCGAAGTGAACATCTCAAACCAAATAAGACGTCACCTGTGACTGAATGAAGTTTTTTTTGTATTATTTTTTTTTAGAACATTATTTGGTAGGGGTGCCCTGAGCTGGAAAAGGTTTGGGAAACACTGCCATACCATACTGTATGTTAACCAGTGAAAAATCACCTTTTTACAGAGGAAGACAGGAGCAGAAACCATGGAAATAGAGACTCTAATAACCATGGAAATAGAGACTCTAGTAAGAACTGAAGTTACTTGCTCCCGTTATGAGTTAGCAGGTTGTTTCCTGTACGTATCAGCAATGGGAAGGATAGATGATGACACTAGTGTTATGAATACTGTCAGCATGCGGGATATGCTCCCTTAAATCCCCACCCACACAGTGTCATATTTTTATCTATTGAATCGGTTGCTATGCTGCTGCCCGGGCAACAAGTAAGTGCTTGGTAGCTGAAGATGTACACAGTAAGACTTTGGCTCGCCTTGTAAATGTTACAATGTAAAATACCACGATAAATGATTCATGAATGTGTACACATACCAGTGATGTCGCAGAGACTCCTGGACAATACTGGAGCAGGGTGCTTAAAACTATTTCAATTGCACTGTGAATGAAGAGACCTTTTTAGGACCTAAAATGCTCAGAAAATAAACTACTTCCATAAAACTTTGACAGCGGAGATAATATGCAAGAGTTCCTTTAATGGAGACCACATCAGGACAATAATAGCACAAGCAATTTTGCATAATGAGGCACGATCCGGCCATCATAATGATGGATAATCTAAGTGTTGGTTACAGGAATTCTTTAAGGGAATCTGTCAGCTCCAGTTCATGTTACAAACCATGTTCCCCAGACTTTAAAAAAAAAAAAATCTATAGCCAAGTGTCAAAGAGGCGATCCTGAGCCCCTCACACCCTCTCCCTGTCTCTGACTGAAGGTACCACATGTCTTATTGTCATACCTATTAAGCAGTGTCTGCAGATTTTGAAAGTTAAGGGTACGTTCACACCTACCGGATCCGCAGCGGGTTTAACGCTGCGGATCCAGTACTGTGAATTTGAATGGGTCCCATACACGCAGCGGATCCTCTGCGTGTATGGGATCTGGCCCCTTTAACCTCCGCACCGCCGGACGAAAGCCTGCCCGCACGTGGCCCTGAGCATACATTACCAGCTCAGTGCTGCGGCCGTGTGAAGCTCCCGGCTCCCCTCACTCCTCTTAAGCCAATCAGTGCATGGCAGCCCTGATTGGGTGAAGAGGAGCGAGGGGAGCCGGGAGCCTGAATCAAGCCGCGGCGCTGAGCTGGTAATGTATGCTGGAGGCGGCCGGAGCTGCGGGCGGGCAGGCTTTCGTCCGGCGGCGCGGCGGGTTAAAGGGGCAGGGTCCCATACACACAGTGGATCCACTGTGTGTATGGGACCCATTCAAATTCACAGTACTGGATCCGCAGCGGATTTCGCTGCTCACTCGCAGCGTCAAATCCGCTGCAGATCCGGTAGGTGTGAATGTACCCTAATGGTGCGTTCACACCTACAGGATCTGCAGCTGATTTTCTGCAGCAGATTTCATTTAAATAACTGAACACAGCATCAAATCTGCTGCAGATCCTGTAGGTGTGAACGCACCATAAAGGAGTAAAAAGGTTGTCTATGTGGCATTTCTAATGGCTATTCAGCAGCTTTGCCACTTTACCTAATTTGAAAATTACAGATAATCCACAGGATATCTTATAAACGTCTGAAAAGTGGAGTCTATGAAGTCTTAAAGCAGCACTTCGGGCCAATGACCCTGCTGATATCACTGAGCCGCTCTTTACCTTAGGGCTGCACTGCTGTTAGTCATATTTCTCTCGCTTCCGGTATTGTCCCGCATTTTGATGATTTGGGTAATGCTAATCCATGGGTTTGGCGCATTCTGGGCGTTCCCCGTCTGCCCGGAGCACCCACTCGGCCCACTATGCATATTCATATATGCATAGTTAGGCCGCTTTTTACTAGCTGCTTCCTGCACATGTGCGGTAACAAGCAGCCTAACTATGCATATATGAATATGCATAAGGGACGGGCTAGCCGGGCCAAGCGGGTTCTTTGGACACAAGGGGAACGCCCAGAATGCTGTAAACCCGTGAATTAGCATAAGACAAATTATCAAAATGCGGCACACTACCAGAACCGAGAGAAAAATGAACAACAGCAGTGCAGTCCTAAGGTAAAGAGCGGCTCAGTGACATCAGCAGGTTCATTGGCCCAAAGTGCTGCTTTAAAGGGGTTGTTCACTCAAAAGATTTTTCTTTCCAATCAACTGGTGTCAGAAAATGCCAGAGATTTGTAATTTAATTATATTAAAAAAAATCTAAAGTCTTCAAGTACTTATCAGCTGCTGTATGTCCTGCAGGAAGTGGTGTATTCTTTCTAGTCTGACACAGTGCTCTTTGCTGCCTCCTCTGTCCATGTCAGGAACTGTCCAGAGCAGTAGCTAATACCCATGTAAAACCTCTCCTGCTCTCCAGACTGGAAAAAAATAAATCACTTCCTGCAAGGCATACAGCAGCTGGACGACTTGAGATTTTTAATAGTAAATTACAAATCTGTGCCACTTTGTGGCACCAGCTGATTTGAAAGAAATTTTCTTTTGCTGAGCTACCCCAATACAATAAAAGCATGGGTCCAAACTACTTAGAAAAGAGTCAGCTATCAGTTTTTTGCTATCTAAACTACAGGCAGCATAAAACAGGGACTGACTACTTTATTAGAATATTGTATTATATATTGTAGATATTTGAATAAAAGCCAATGCACGGAAAAATAGTCCTCAAAATGCATGAAATTCTCCCCTCCAGAAACAAAACATTGTACTCCACAAGTGTACTTATGGCCGTTTTCTAGTTCAGAGAGTCTCAAGTACTTACCGAAGTAGAGACAAAGGCCCAAAAGCAACTGGCAGCTGTTCCAGGACCATGTGTTAATGGGGGTGGATACAATCCTGTAGTAAATTAAAATAAAAAAAAATCTACAAATAAATTGGATGAATTAGAAGTTCAACATTCACATATGCACACCCCTATATATCATCATTATAATTTTCGGAGCTTCATAGATTCTGGAGTAAAATACAGCCCCTAGAAGCCCCAAGACACACTAGTATATAATCTCTTATATATAAACCGTTGCCAGGGCAGAGTTTGCCATACCAAGCTGGTTGGGAAAAGGAGTTAAATCGGACGTTCACACCTACGGACTGGGAGAAGGCGTTCTTTCTTTGTCACAAATCGTCAGTGGCCGGTAAAGCTTAGGAAACTAATTACAAAATATTATCCAGGTGGCAAAGGGTTCCGGCGTATGTGGGGAACGTATCAGAAACAGTGTGGCACTGGGCTTAAATTATGATGCCATGTGCCAAAGTTTTGACACACTGTTCTGGTTAAAAAAAAAAAAAAAGTAGACTTTGAATGGTAAAAGCGCCGACCTGTTAGCTCATCCCTTGCTTCGCTCTCGTTCCCTGCTCACTGTCTGTGCTATTGCACGCAGAGATAGGATCCGGGGAGCTGCGGAAGGGGCTCCCCGGTCTGCCGCCACCGCTCCTATTACACGGAGCAATGCGCAGCCATGTTTTAAAATAATGGAACAGGATCAGCCGTCATTGTGCCAACATTCTGCATTACACCAAATAAATATTGGCCACAACGGCCAGTACGGTCGATAATCGTTTTATGTAATAGGGTCTTTAGACTAGACAGTCTATAGATGCTACAGATGTTTCAATTGGTCTGAGGCACTTTGATAAATCAGATGCACTCGAAGACTGTCCAGCTTGCTCTGGCTTAGGGCTGTATTAGACTGTTCGATTAGCGGGGTAAGCGAACACTGATCAGCTCCATTATTGTGAGGAAAGGGCTGCATGCACATCATTAACAATGTCCATACAGCCCTTGCTAGGGTATTCCGGCAGGCATACAAAAAAATAAAGATGTGTACTTACCTTTCCGCGCTCTCCGTGACCTCCTGGTTGTTTCCACGTTCTCCGCTCACTGCAGATATGGGTTCCTGTCAGTGATAGCTGCAGTCAGTGGGGGACGTAGAAACAAGCTGGAACATCTTCGGGGGAGTGTGAACAGGTAAACATACATGTTTATTTTCTATATACAAAATCAGCCAATGGTTGCGCATCACTATTACACGGAGCGATACATGGGTGGCAGACCATGATTTTCAAATATGTGAAAGAAAACAATTAGTCGATGATCAGTTGATCGTTTTCTTTATTAGGGTGGGTTCACACTACGGAATCCGCATGGATAAATTCCGGCGGATTCCGACGCTAGTACCTGCTTACATCCGCGTGCCTCTCCGTCCGTGCCATAGACACAATTCTATGCACGGGCAGATTCCACATTCCACCGAAAAAATTGACATGTCAATCCTTTCGGTGGATAGCGGAATTGGCCCGCCTATAGAATGGTTTCTATGGAGCCGGCGTAAAGGCGCGCAGCCATGAGCGGGTACTAGCGTCAGAATCTGACGGAATTTATCTACGGATTCCGTAGTGTGAACCCACCATTACATGGCGTGATATCTGCTAATTCAGCCTGATTGGGCAGATAATCGGCCGTGTAACAGGACCCTTTAAATCAGAGCATATTAAAAAATTTCCATCAAATGTTCTAAGGCTACATACAGTTCAACAAAAACTATAGAAGAATTATAACCAATTTCAATGATGGGTTAAGTCTAATGATGAACACTATTACCCCAAACTGAAGTTAGATGTCCACTAACGTAAGACTCAGACGCTAGTAGAAGGTGAAGGCGGCGAGGCAGGGCACACATCTTATTTGATTTTAGCTGCCTATTTGGCACAAGCTGGAGTTGATGTAGTGATGTATTACACATATATATATTTTATATATATTTATATAGTGGTTTGCAATAAATTTGAATATCTACAAAAAGTTGTTTTTTTTTTAGTAATTCAATTCAAAAAGTGACCTCACATATTCTATAGAGACATTACATACAAAGTGAACTTTTTCAAGCGTTTATTTCTGTTAAAGTTGATGATCATGGATTACAGCCAAGAAAACCCCAAAAGTCAGTATTTCAGAAAATCAGAATAATTAACCCAAAACACCTGTAGTGGCTTCCTAAGTGTTATAAAAGGTCCCTAAGGGCCCTATTACACGGAACGATAATCGGCCCGATTCGGCAGATTATCGCTCCGCGTAATAAATGCAACGATCAGCCGATGACAACGATCATCGGCTGATCGTTGATATAGGTTAGACCCTATTTTCGTCGGGCGCCGACCGCGCACCGCTGCGTGTAATAGCGGTGCGTGGCCGGCGACTAACGATATACATTACCCATCCACGTTCCAGGGCTGCTCCTGCCGTCCGCTTCTCCCGGGGTCCCGCGGGCGCTCTAGCTTAACAGAGGCCTGTCAGCTGATAGGCCGCTCAGCCAATCACAGGCCGCGGCGGTCCCAGCCTGTGATTGGCTGAGCGGCCTACCAGCTGACAGGCCGCTGTGAAGCTAGAGCGCGCACGGGACCCCGGGAGAAGCGGACGGCAGGAGCAGCCCTGGAACGTGGATGGGTAATGTATGCCAGTTTAGCAAGGGCTGCAAGGACATCGGTAACGATGTCCTTGCAGCTCTTGTCAAACGATTATCGGGCAGTGTAATAGGCCCAGTAAACGAGCAACGATCTAGCAGATCGCTGCTCGTTTACAGGTATCGGGCCCTGCTCAGCCCGTGTAATACCACCCTAAGGGCCCTTTTACACAGAAAGATTATCTGACAGATTATCTGCCAAAGATTTGAAGCCAAAGCCAGGACGGGATTTGAAAAGAGGAGAAATCCCAGGCTTTTATGTATGACCTGATCTCTGTTTATAGTCTGTTCCTGGTTTTGGCTTCAAATCTTTGGCAGATAATCTGTCAGATAATCTTTCTGTGTAAAAGGGCCATACTGGTTCAGTATGCAACACAATCGTGGGGAATGCTGCTGACTTGACAAATGTCCAGAAGGCAGTCATTCACACACTCCACAAGGAGGATAAGCCACAAAAGTTTATTGCTAAAGAAGCTGGCTGTTCTCAGAGTGCTGTATCAAAGCATATTAATGGAAAGTTCAGTGGAAGGAAAAAAGTGTGGTAGAAAAAGGTGCACAAGCAACCGGGAGAACCGCAGTCTTAACAGGATTGTAAAGAAAATTCCATTAAAAAATTTGGGAGAGACTCACAAAGAGTGGACTGCTGCTGGAGTCAGTGCTTCAAAAGCCACCACATCCAGACGTCTGCACGACATGGGCTACAAGTGTTGCATTCCATATGTCATGGAAATGCAAATACATGGAAATACGAGTATAATTTATTCCAGGACTGTGCTTGTAATCCAAATTGCTCTTAAAAGCAATTTTTCCCATAAGAAATCATTGAAATGCAAACAATTGGTTCCACAAACCAAAAAAACAATTTTTTAAAAATCTCAACAACATGAGCAGCAAATGAAACATTTATTAACAGCTGAAAATGTCATATTATAAGTTACTGTACACTAATGGAGAGGATGGGAAACACAAGGGCGGACAGAGACTTCAAGGAGCATGAAGGAATGAGCAGGGCAAATGTGGGCACATAACCGAAGCTCTCTCAGTATGGGGAGAGAGGGGTCACAGCTATGAAGAGATTACCTCCACAGTCCTGTCCCCTGATGCAAGCCCCAGCCTGAAGTGGATCTGATATGATTTGGAAGGGGAGGGAGACTTCCTGGGTTAGAGTACAGGGCTGTAGACCCTGCTATGCAGACCATGCCCCTCCCCCACCCCCTCTCACCCAGTACAGGGAGCTCTTACACCAAAGCGATGCTCTTAAACCAAGTTACAATTTTGAAAAATTGTGAGCTCTTCTTGCAAAGCGCTCTCAATCCAAGTTACTGTTAAACCGAGGTACCACTGTGTATAGTTTAACCCCTTAGCGACCCATGACGTATCCGATATGTCATGGTGCCGCTCGGGGTGTTCAGAGCGGGGTCCCGCCGGGACCCCGCTCTGAACGGCGCTGATCCCGGCTGACACGTGCAGCCGGGCAGTGCCTCTATTAGCCGGCTAATTAAGCCTCTAAGTGCAGCTGTCAAACCTGACAGTTGCACTTAGAGGCTTCAGACCTCACGTCCCTGGTGTCTAGTGGGACGGATCTCCCCCCCGCGATGCGATCGCGGGGGGGAGATCCGTTCTTCTGCCGGTGACGGGCCTCAGCGTCGGAATGACGCTGATCCCGGCTCGGCAATAGATTGCTATGGCCTGCAGCAGGCCATAGTAATCTATGACCGATCTAATCGATCTTTGCTGTGTATATACACAGCATTGATCTCTATGAGAGATCAGTGCTGTCTATATACAAGTCCCCCAGGGGGGCTTCTAGTTACAGTAAAAAAAAAAAAAAGTAAAAAAGTGTTTTTATTAATAAAAAATCCCCTCCCCTAATAAAAGTCCAAATCACCCCGCTTTTCCCATTTTACAAATATAAATTAATAAATAAATAAACATATTTAGTATCGCCGCGCGCGTAATCGCCCGAACTATTAATTAATCACATTCCTGATCTCGCACGGTAAATGGCGTCAGCGCAAAAAAAATCCAAAGTGCAAAATTGCGCATTTTTGGTCGCATCAAATCCAGAAAAAATGTAATAAAAAACGATCAAAAGTCGTATATGCGCAATCAAGGTACCGATAGAAAGAACACATCATGGCGCAAAAACTGACACCTGACACAGCCCCATAGACCAAAGGATAAAAGCGCTATAAGCCTGGGAATGGAGCGATTTTAAGGAACGTATATTTGTTAACAATGGTTTGAATTTTTTACAGGCCATCCGATACAATATAAGTTATACATGTTATATATCATAGTAATCGTAACGACTTGAGGAACATGCATAACAAGTCAGTTTTACCATAGGACGGACGGCGTAAATGCAAAACTCCCCGAAATCAAAACAAATTTTTTTTTTTTTCAATTTGACAGCGCAAATGATTTTTTTTCCGGTTTCGCAGCATATGTTATGGAAAAATAATGCCTGTCATTGCAAAGTACAATTGGTTTCGCAAAAAATAAGCGCTCATATACGTCTCTAGGTGAAAAAATGCAAGCGCTATGGACTTTTAAACTTAAAATGGAATAAGCAAAAGCGCAAAAACGAAAATAGGCTTTGACCTTAAGGGTATAAACCCACACACCGTATATGCAGCGTATTTACTGCTGCGATACGCAGCAAACTCGCAGCAAAATCGCAGCAGATTAGATCTAAATAACTGAACACAGCATCAAATCTGTACCAACAAATCTGCTGCGTATTTGCTGCGTATTTGTTGCGTATCTGCTGTGTATACGGTGTGTGGGTTTGTACCCTAAGGGGTTAAAGCTATAGCATAAAAAAGTCGCTGGTATAAAGAGATGACATTGTCACTATATACTTGGTAACAGAGAAAGAATGGAGGAAATGATTCTCAATTATCCTCCTACATAAAGAAATAAATCTGAAGAAAAATCACATAATAGGTAAACAGATGACATAAATGTTCCTTTTTTAAGAATTTTTTGGGTAAATCAGTTCTAGTAAGTTAAAACTACCAGAAATGTATTTGTAGTCAAAACAAGAGTGATTTGTACTGTGCTGGCACTGTGCGTGCAGTGGGCATCCTGTTCACATTCACAACACAATACCATTATTATCTGGTTAACCACAATGTCTGGTGCTAAATGTCACACTAGAAATGTAATGTACTATGACAATGGACTGCATGGGTTCTATCATCTCTATAGCAACAGAATTATTAAAAAACATTGTTACACTGTTTCTAATTAGGTCGTTCTAATGTTTTAAGTCACAGACGTATATATACACACGTACGTACATATGTATACATACATACACACACAAGGCACGAGCAGGTATGAACTTGGTTGCCTTTACAACTAAAGTGGCTGAAGCACCATTCTAGTCCTTCCACCAAATAAAACAATTCACAGGGATCACCAGGGAGGCTACTTTGAAGAATCCACATTACCAGGACTCCAGTCTGGGTAAGGTACGGGACTGTATACAGCTGACATAGCGTTTTGTGGTTCATTAATAATTGCATTGGGATTTCCAATGTGAAGAATAGTGCAACCTGTCTCGCCATTCTTGCCATCAAGACAGGAACTGTTCAGAGTAGGATAGGCTTTCTATGGGAATCCCCATAGAAAGCCTCTCCTACTCTGGAAAGTTCCTGTCTCGGCCAGAGATACAGAGAGCACTGTGTCAGACTGAAAAGAATACACCACTTCCTGCAGGACATACAGCAGCTCATAAGTATGGGAAGACGAGATTTCTTAATAGAATTAAATTACAAATCTATATAACTTTCTGACACCAGTTGATTTGAAATAAAAAGATTTTCGCTGGACAACCCCTTTAACACTTTTAGGCTATTTCCACACAATGTCCAAACAACGGACATTGTAGTGAGTGTCAAACAACGGCCATTGTTGCACTGAAAATTGCATTGGTTTCAGTGCACAATGATTAGAAATAACTGTGTCAATTATTTCCACGTCTGTAGCAAACAATGGGCATTGTTCAATGTTTACTATTTGAACAACAGCCGATGTTTGCATTGTATTCTATCAAACACGTTTTTCTATGACAGGAATGGCCGTTGTTTTAATGGCAAACAACAACCGTTCTTGTCATAAAAAATATGTTGTATGAACATAGCCTTAAAGTGTCACTATTGTCTGGACAGTCTTCTGGTATGTTAATGTGACAGTGGGCCAGTGACAGTGGGCCCCTTTATTAAAACTTTAAGGGTGCATTCACACCTACAGGATCTGCAGCAGATTTGATGGCGCAGATTTGAAGCAAATCTACAGCAGATCCTGTACATGTGAACGCACCCTAGGCGTACGTTCACACATAGCGGATCCCTGCCCAGTAAACTCTATGGGCAGACAAACTCGCAGCAGGATGCACATCCCGCTGCGAGTTTGTCCGCAGCCCGCCCCCTTAACCCCCCGGCTGCCTGAGCCTATACTTCATCTGGTCCCCGCTCCGGCTTGCTTCAGGGCTCCAGCTGTCTTCACGTCCTGCTCAGCCAATCAGTGCGCTGTGGCAGGGCAGCACGCTGATTGTCCGAGCGGGAGGTGCGGAGAACCATCGAAGCAAGCCGGAGCTTGGACCAGGTGAACTATACACTCCGGCAGCCGGGGGGTTAACAGGGCGGGCTGCGGACAAACTAGTTTATCTGCCCATAGAGTTTACTGGGGAGGGATTCGCAGCGAGAAATTGCTGCGGATCTGGTACATGTGAACGTACCCTAAATAGCTACAATGGGCAGTGTACGGAAATATAATTAAAATCTATGGGACTTTCAGCTATACAGCACAAGCAATCGTCAGGGGGTCTCAGCACCTGGACTTCCAATACTAACTTCTGACATGACACTATATGATCAGAAGTTTGTCCAAATACGAGTTCATAAAGGAGTTATCCAGGATTAGAAAAAATCGAGTTGCTTTCTTCAAGAGTGTCAATCATGTTCCCAGTTTAAGTGTGGTATTGCAGCTCAGTTGCATTAAAGTGAATGGAGCAGAGTCACAAAACCACATCTAAAACAGGGATAGGTGTGACGCTGTTTTTTGGAAGAAAGCTGCAGTGTCTCTCTAATCCAGGCTATCCCACTTAATATAAGGGCATCACTAAAACAGCTTCCATGAAACCACTGGCGAGCGCTTCCTGCTCTCCTCTCAACACATACAGTAAGAAATGCCCAATCACCAGATAGGTTGGGTCACTGCTACAGCCGGATGGATGATGAGCATGAAGAGGCGATCAGACAGCACTAGTCCGGGGAGACCAGTGTGGGATAAGTGGCTGGTTAGAGCATTTATTTTCCTTTTTTTATCCCACCCCGAGATCTTTAATATATAATGAATTCTCCAGAAAACCTCTTTAACCCCTTTGCTGCAACATGACATCCTAGGACATCACAAAAAACAGTTCGCACATCATGACTTTCTGTCACGTCAATCTGCAGGAGCTCTATGAAGCGAGCTTAAGAGCTGAGCTCCCTTCATAGAGAGTTAGAACTGGTTGCTATTAGCAGCCGGGTCCTCATGTTAATGAGGGTCCACAGTGATAGCGCTACCGCCCACCATTAACCAGTTAAAGAGAACCAATCACGGAAGAAATTTAAATTTTTTTTATTTTCTAATTCAATGTAATTATTTATTTAATTACATTTGTAAATACTTTTATTTATTTTTTCGGCCGCGTTTTTGTTTTATTAACTTTTCAATTCACTGTCTCGCGCCGGCTCTTTTCAAAAGAGCCGGCTCGAGACAGGAAGCTCCCGTCATCCACAGCGGCAGCAAGGCCGGCCGCCGCCATCTTGATTACGTCATTTGCTTTCCAGTGGTGGAACGCAAGTAACGTAATCAAGATGGCGGCGGCCGGGCCGAACAAGAGGAACAGGTATAGTATAAGATACAGACTGCAACAGCAGTCTGTATCTTCATTTTGTCTATTTATGAAGATACAGACTGCCTTTGCAGTCTGTATCTTATACTTTACCTGATCCTCTTGTCCGTTGCAGTCTGATGCCGGGCGCCGCCATCTTGAATACGTCACTTGCGTTCCAGCGGTGGAACGCAAGCGACGTAATCAAGATGGCGGTGCCGGCCTTGCTGCAGCAAACAAGAGGAACAGGTAAAGTATAAGATACAGACTGCAAAGGCAGTCTGTATCTTCATAAATAGACTGCCTTTACAGTCTGTAGCTTATACTTTACCTGATGCTCTTGTTCGGTGCTGGAAGGCCGGGCGACGCCATCTTGAATACGTCACTTGCGTTCCAGCGGTGAAACGCAAAGTGACGTCATCAAGATGGCGGCGCCCGGCCTTCGTTCAGCTATCAAGAGAATTGGGTAAAGGGATAAGATACAGACTGCACAGGCAGTCTGTATCTTCATAGATAGACTTAGGGAGAGATTTCCTTTGATAATAGGGACAGTGATTTTTAGGTGATTGGTCCTCTTTAAGCTCTGTGGTATTTAAGTGTTAGTGACAGGAGCTGCTCTACCGTCACTGTTCAATCAGGACCCCCAAATCCTGATCATTAGTCCAGGCTGTTGGAGGTATAATACTTACCTCTGTGCAGTCCAATGGGCGATCTTCTCATAGAGTCTGTCTCAGGCAGACTCTATGGGAAGATCACTGTTCATACTGACCAATGCTATGGAACGGTATAGCATTGACCAATATATGCAATTTAATGATTGCATATAATAGTCCCCTGGGAGTCTAAAAAAGTTTTTAAAAATACGACCCCCTCCCCCTTTCCTATTTAAAAAAAATAAGGCACATAAAAAAACATATTATATAATAAATTATAGTATGCATAACTGTCTGATCTAGTACAATATAACAATAATATTCCAGCACGGTGAAAGACGTAAACGAAAAGAGGAAAAAAACACAAGTATTGCAGATTTTTTTTGTCACATTATCAGAAAAAAAATAGAGATTGTGGCACAAAAAAGAAGTCCTAAACAGTTAAAACAGTAAAACGCAAAAAACAATACGCAAAATTAAAAAATGGCCTGGTCATTAAGGCCAAAATAGGCTGTAGGGGCAAGAGGTTAAAGGGTTTATCCAGGATTAGAAAAAGCGCAGCTACATTCTTGCACAAACAGCGTCACCCCTGTCCTCAGCTTGTGTGTGGTATTACAGTTAAGTCCAATGAAACTAGGCTGCAAAAGCCTCACCCAAACTAAGGGTAAGGGTGGCGCTGTTTATGAAAGAAAGCGCCCATGTTTTTCTAAGCCTGGATAACACCTTTATAGCGACTCTGTACCCACAATCTAACCCCCCCAAAACCACTTGTGCCTTCGGATAGCTGCTTTTAATCCAAGATCCGTCCTGCGGTCCGTTCGGCAGGTGATGCAGTTATTGTCCTAAAAAATTACTTTTAAAATTGCAGCCCCGTGCAAAACAGGAGTATCTGTGCCCTAACTTTGCACCGCCACCTCCGTCCCTCCTCCCCACCCTCTTCACCATTTACTTCTGTTTGAACATTGCACAGGTGTTTTAATGATCCAGCCCATGTGCCGTGCTGACACAGGTGGTGAATAGGAGGCAATCTGCCTGGAGCATTATTAATGATGAGGAGGGCGGGGAGGAGGGACGCAGGGGTGGTGCAAAGTTAGGGCACAGAGCTGCAATTTTGAAAGTAATTTTTTTATGACAATAACTGCATCTCCTGCCAAACGGACCCCAGGACAGATCTTGGATTAAAAGCAGCTATCCGAAGGTACAAGTGGTTTAGGGGGGTCAGATTGTGGGTACAGAGTCGCTTTAACATATCCTTATAAAATGATACTGCATACCCAGATTCACTGGGAGACACTCAGAATTCTTCCATGTACTTCCAATTTGCTGTGCTGCGAGTCCATATTAATCTACTGACTTTCACATGTAAGAAAAATTTACAAGAATATACAGCCTGCTACTTATTATTGCGGTTTTATGCTACATATGACCCTATTCACATGCATTGGGTTTTCGCCGAAATGCTATGCAATAGAGACCTAAAAATAAAGATTCATTTTAATCTATTTACAGACTGACCTGCTGATCCTCATTTTTCTTAATGTATTACCCACCTATTATACATTCCAGTTCATCCAAAATGTTTTTTTCCCAACATACTTGCTTTATTATACGTTCAGCAGCGCACATTACTTACCTTATTTGGAATGAGAATTCTGGTTGTTTATAACTTTAAGCCTATAAAAGTGATAAATGTTCATGTTACGGGGTTAGATAAACGTATTGTACATTGAAAATTACATTTTAATGCTAGGTGTTTCTGCTACTAGATAAAATGTTCCATCATTGGATTGTATGGCTATATGTCAGTTCAGATGCCCATATTATAGACCATTGCTGATTATGGGTGCAACAACAGGCAAAGTATTAGGATAACGGTACATTCGCTTAAACTGTTTCAAATGGATAGAGTGGCGCTGGCGCAGGGAGGGCAGTGAAGCTGTCCTTTTTTTAAGCTGCAGCCCAGTTCCCAAGTACTGCGCAGATTTATTCCCGGGGAGAAGCACTGGAGACGGGCCGACTCGCCCCCAGTGGGAGAAAACCCCTGCCCCTCTATGAAGCAGCTCTATTAGAATCAATGGGTCACATCATAGAGGGGCGGGGGGCTTCCTTCCACTGGGGACAGGCCGGCCCGCCCCCAGTGCTTCAGCCCGGGAATAAAACTGAGCCATACTCGGGAACAGAGCCGCAGTTAAAAAAAAAAACCAAAAAAAAAAAACCGCGGCACCAGCTTCCCCGTGCCGATGCCGTTCTATCCACGTAAAACACTTATTAAAGCAAATGTACATTCACTTTAAATACTTAGGCTGAAGAAGTTGGATGCAGCCCTAGGAAATCCGGGAAAACATGGATACAGCCTATGCCCCCCCCCCCCTTTTTTTTTTAAAGGATGCAAATTATGACCACGAAAAAGACAAACAACCCAAGCTTAAACCTGATCACATTGCAGAAGTTTAATGCCTTCACACCATACGGATATATAAAGTGTCGCTGTTGTTGGCGATTTTAGGAAACTTTGTAATTGGGTTTATTAGCCGAAAAATGCATTTTTATCATGGAAAAAGCAGTTTGAAGCTCTCCCCCCTGTCTTCATTGTTCTCCTATGGAGAGGGGAGGGGTTGAGGGAGATGAGGCACCAAAACAGAAAAAAGTTAATTTACAGCTTCATCACCGGGATATCTCCTCTGAAGTCAGCACTGACCTCTCTGACCTCTGAATAACAGCTTTCACACAGCTCCCACTGTGTAATGCTTTGTTCTCTGCTGGCGACTAATCTCCCTCCTCCCCTCTCCATAGGTTACACAGGACACAGGGCTCGACTGATGTAAAAACGTCAAAGAGGGAGGGGGTGGGGGACCTGGGGAAAGTCTTTATGAATGCAAATAATGGTATATTTTCCTAATAAACCCAATTACAAAGTCTCTTAAAATCGCCTGTACTATTGATTTCTGCAAAAAAAAAAACAAAAACAAAAAAAACAAAACACGAGTGACACTTTAACCCCTAGACGACCCAGGACGTAGAGTTACGTCATGGAAGTCTGTCACCAGACGACCCTGGACGTAACTGTACGTCCTGGGTGGTTCTCCCGCTATGAAGTGCGCTCCGTAGCGGAGCACGCTTCATAGCAGGTGGGGCCAGCTGCAATCAGCAGCCGGGACCTCACCGGTAATGACACGCTGCAGCGATCGCGCTGCCGCGTGTCATTAACCCCCTAAACTCCGCGATTGCGGCGCGACCGCGGCGTTTAAGTGTAAGTGACAGGGGGAGTCCCCTGTCACTTACCAATCGGGACCCCCGCAGTGTGACTGTCGTTGAAACGGACTGCTGGAGGTCTCTCACCTTCCTCCGTGCGGTCCGATCGGCGATCTGCTACACTAAGCCTGCACAGGCAGACTCAATGAGCAGATCGCCGATAACACTGATCAATGCTATGCCTATGGCATAGCAATGATCAGTGTAAAAATCAAACTAGTGTATGTACAAGTCCCCCAAAGGGACTTCAAAAGTGTAAAAAAAAAAAAAGTTCAAAACACTATTACACTACCCCAAAACCCCTCCCCCAATAAAAGTCTAAATCACCCCCCTTTCCCATTATATAAATAAAACATATAAAAATAAATAAATAGATAAACATATAATATACTGTAGTGTGCGTAATTGTCCAATCTTTTAAAATATAACAAGCGTCATTGTGATCGGTGAACGGCGTACACGAAAAGAGGGAAAAAAGTGCGCGGATTACCGATTTTATGTTACATTATATATTTAAAAAAAATCAATAAAAAGTGATCAAAACGTCCGATCTTCACAAATATGGTATTAATAAAAACTAGAGATCATGGCAGAAAAAATGACACCCCATATAGCCCCGTAGGTGAAAAAATAAAACTGTTATAAGTGTCACAATAGGCCCATTTAATTAATATTTAATTGACAAAAAAAAAAAGGATTTCATAAAAAAATATATATATAATATTAGAGAATCTGTGTAACCTGCATATGGTTGTGCTGCAGTTGAACATCTCCAACACTACACAATGAATGGAGAAAAACTCCGTTCAGTGTGTAATGCAGCACTGAGCAGCGGATCAATGTGGTTCTGAGTTTCACCACCCTGCCAATCTGTAAATTTTTGCCAGGAATACCCCTTTAAGGCTGTTAGGAGTCTGGAAGGGAAAATGCTAAATTGAGCGTATTGATGCTGAAATGATGCAAAGACTTCTCTATCTCTATTCTAGATCAGACGTGGCGATTTCTATTTTGAGTGTTAAGTACTACAAAATAGACCTACACAGCAACGAATTTTTAATTCACAATTAGTAAAAAATAAATAAATAGTACACAACAAGAGAAACAAAAAGAACGTTGTGACAACCTTGTGTCAATAATAAAAAGTTCATGAGAAGGTGTTCATTATACGTGTGCTTACACTGACCTCTAGTGGTCATACACTTCAGGAAGAGCAGGAACATTTGCCTTGATACCACAAAAATGTCATTATTATTTACCATCAGCTGAAAAGCTGTAAATATGCTGCATGCAGTGGCATGGTAAAGTATTCACACCCCCTGAAGAAAGTAGCAGGTAATTGTGTATAAGGAATATGATTTAAATTCTCAAACAACTTTAAAAGCCAGGTATCGTTTTCCTTCTTCACAGTTACTAGCTACTTTGTGTTGTACTAATAATTCCGCAACTATAGTCCGGACTAGGTCCTATTTATTTGTGGAATGGATTGCGGAGCCGTGAAAGTAGCGGTAGTGTGAATACCCCAACAGAAATCAATGGGCCCTAAATTTGTCTGAAATTGCGGATCCACCGTTACAGACAAGTTTACGGAATGTGTAAATAAGGCCTTAGTGTGTAAGAAACTGCATATAGAACAAACTCAGAAACACTCCATACCAGTGGTGGTGAACCTTTGGCACTCCGGCTGTTGAAAAACTACAATAAAGTATCATATCTAGACAGCCAAAGGCATATTTTTCATTGTCCAGACATGATAAGAATTGTAGTTTTGCCACAGCTGGAGAGATGAAGATTCCCCATCCCTGCACTATACACAGTAGGTGCCGGCTGTATATTAAAGCTGTTGCGGTTAATTATAATTTACCACATGAAATAGCAATAGCCTCTGGTACAGGTTCCCCTGCACTAGCACAAAAGAACTGGACAAAGTGGACCCCATTCTTTAATGCTAACATACCTACAGGAGCAGAACTGAGAACGAATACAACTGTTAGGCCCCATTCACACGTCCGTGTCAGTTTTTACGGTCAGGAAATCCTGATCAGGAGGCCTTAAATGTCATCAGGAAAGTATCAGGATTTCCTGACAGTAATCCGTTTTTACCATCAGGAAAAACCTTCAGGATTTCCTGATGAGAAAAAAAAAATAGTTCTTAACCCTATAACGACCGCGGGCGTATATTTACGCCCTGGGGTCGGTAAGGACGTTCAGAGCGGGTGCCGCTTGTAGCCCGGGACCGCAGGTATTAGCGGGCACGGTCCGATCGCCGTGCCCGCTAATACAGTAATCGGATGCAGCTGTCAAAGTTGACAGTTTTACCGTTTGCAGGGTCATCCCTGGTGTCTAGTGGGGAGATCGCTCCTCCGGGACGTTGTCCCGGAGGAGCGATCTCCGTTTCTGAAGCCGGCCGGGGACCGCTCCAAGATGGCGCCTTCCCCGGCTCGGCACTCGTTTACTTCCGGCTGCAGCATCCGAAAGCAAACGAGTGCCTATCTCATGGATCTCTGCAGCATATCTATGCTGCAGAGATCTCTATGAGAGATCAAAGCACTTATACTAGAAGTCCCCCAGGGGGAATAACCCTAACCCCAGGGGGGCTTCTAGTATAAGTGTAAAAGTAAAAAAAAAAAGTGTCATTATTAATAAAAATCCCCTCCCCTAATAAAAGTCTGAATCACCCCCCTTTTCCCAGGTTATTAATAAAAGTAAATAAATAAATAAACAAACATGTTTGGTATCACCGCGTGCGTAATTGCCCAAACTATTAATCACATTCCTGATCTCGTACGGTAAACTGCGTAAGCGCTAAAAAATCCCAAAGTGCAAAATTGCGCATTTTTGGTCGCATCAAATCCAGAAAAATGTTAATAAAAAGCTATCAAAAAGTCGTATATGCGCAATCAAGGTACCGATAGAAAGAACGCATCATGGCGCAAAAAATGACACCTCACACAGCCCCATAGACCAAAGGATAAAAGCGCTATAAGCCTGGGAATGGAGTGGTTTTAAGGAACTTATATTTGTAAATAATGGTTTTAATTTTTTACAGGCCATCCGATACAATATAAGTTATACATGTTATATATCGTTGTTATCGTAACGACTTGTGGAACATATATAACAAGTCAGTTTTACCCCTGGGCGAACGGTGTAAAAACACACATCCACTAAAAACACAAAATGTGGGGGTTTTTTCAATTTCACCACACATTGAATTTTTTCCTGCTTTTGCAGTGTACTTTAAGCAAAAATTCAGTCTGTCATTGCAAAGTACAATTAGTGGCGCAAAAAGTAAGGGCTCATGTGGGTTTCTAGGTGAAAAAATACAACTGCTATGGCCTTTTATGCACAAGGAGGAAAAAACAAAATTGCAAAAATCAAAATTGCCCCGATCCTTAAAGGGTTAATATGGTCAACATAAATCACAGGTACCCACACAGCCCCTAGTGTACCTGTATGGCCACAGGCTGCAGAAGTACAACTCCCATCATGACCTGTCAGCAGGGCATGATAGGAGTTGTACTTCAGCAACCTGGATGGCCACAGGCTGCAGAACTACAACTCCCATCATGGCCTGCCAATAGAGGCATGATGAGAGTTGTACTTCTGCAACCTGGATGGCCACAGGCAGCAGGAGTACAACTCCCATCATGACCTGTCAGCAAGGCATGGTGGGAGTTGTACTTCTGCAACCTGGATGGCCACATGTTTCTAAACTACAACTCCCATCATGGACTGTCAGTGGGACGTGATGGGAGTAGTAGTTCTGCAACCTAAATGGCCACTTGTTGCAAAAGTACAACTCCCATCATGGACTTGTCAGCAGACATGGTGGGAGTAGTAGTTTTAGGGGGATAATCTCACCTGTCCTGGATCCTGGTCCTCTTCTTGATGAGGTCCGGGTGGGGGGGTCCGGGGTCCGGGCGGCAGGCGCCGGGGATGTGGTCCGCAGGGGGGGGGGGGGGACGGGATGGGTATTGCGGGCGTCGGGTGATGAGGTCCGGGGAGGGGGGGGCTCGGCGTACGGGCGGCAGGTGCCGGGGGATGTGGTCCGGGGAGGGGGGCGGGGGGTCACGGGCAATGCGGGCGGCGGGTGATGAGGCCCCGGCGGGGTGGGGGTGGGGGCGGCGTACGGGCGGCAGGCGCCGGGGATGTGGTCCGGGGAGGGGGGGGGGCAATGCGGGGGGGGGGGGGGGGGGGGGGGTGAGGGTCGGGGCACGGGCGGCAGGCGCCGGGCGATGTGGTCCGCAGGGGGGGGGATGGGTATTGCGGGCGTCGGGTGATGAGTTCCGGGGGGGGGGGGGGGCTCGGCGTACGGGCGGCAGGTGTCGGGGATGTGGTCCGGGGAGGGGGGCGGGGGGTCACGGGCATTGCGGGCGGCGGGTGATGAGGCCCCGGCGGGGTGGGGGGGGCGGCGGCGTACGGGCGGCAGGCGCCGGGGATGTGGTCCGGGGAGGGGGGGGGGGTCACGGGCAATGCGGGCGGCGGGTGATGAGGCCCCGGCGGGGTGGGGGGGGGGGCGGCGTACGGGCGGCAGGCGCCGGGGATGTGGTCCGGGGAGGGGGGGGGGGCAATGCGGGGGGGGGGGGTGAGGTCCAGGGGGGGGGGTCGGGGCACGGGCGGCAGGCGCCGGGCGATGCGGACGTTGATGTGCGGGGGAGCGGCGGGTGGCGGTATGGCACCATCCGGAAGCCGGGGCAGACCAGGAGCAGCGCAGCCGAGGGAGCCGGGTGCAGGCCGGTGAGTTCGGGGGTAGAGGGGTACGGGTGGGGGTGCGTAGAGAGTCCGGAATCCGGACACTTTCCTGACATGCATCAGGAAAGCGTCCGGAGCTCGGGCGCTCCCATAGACTTCTATGGGGGCGTCAGGGCCGGAATTCCGGACGAAAATAGGACCGGTTCTAAAAAATCCGGTTCTATTTTCCGGAACGGACACCCTTGGGTCAGGAAATCCGTCCGGATTTCCTGATAGGAAATCCGGATGGTTTTTCCGGACGTGTGAAGGGGGCCTTACTGTATCTGACTCCTCATAGACATTTGGGTTACCCAATCCTGTATCATTTTGTTGATGAGAGCAGCTGTACACTGTTTGGCAGCAGGATTGTTGCTTATTGTATTCATTTTGTATATTTAAAAAATCTAATAAAAGAATAAATCATAAAAAAAGCTGACTCTTGCCTGCAAGTACCAGGAGCAGACTTTAGTCCGATCCCCACAGTTTAATCCTCTAAAGTCACAATCAATTGCAATCATGGCATGAAGAGTGAACCGACAGGATTGCACACAGTCGCAGGGTGCCTTCTGAAGGCCTCCATAGCTGACATGGTAAATCTATTGTACAGTCTGCATGCATGGAAACACTACCTTAGGCCAGTTTTACACATAGTAGTAAGAGCCTGTGGCTACCATGCACCTTTTTTCATTGCAGTTATAACTTATAGTTGTGTCCTGTCTGTACAGCCCATCAGCTCAAGTTTGGAAAAGAATGATGGCAGACGGGTAAGTATACATGATTATGTTCCTCACAGTTCCAGCAGCATGTTAAAGTGACACTGCCACCCCATTTTTGCATTATGACTTCTCTACACAGGTAACAAAACACAGTAATCACTGAACTCAAGAAGAACAGTGAAAAAACTCCAATGCAGTACTCAATCAAGAGTCTCCACTGATGCCCCCAAAAATCCAAACATGCAAAACAAGAGTCCGTGGAGTCTCGGTTGCAAGTCTCTAAACACAGGATAGCCAGATATCTCTAGCCTGTTGCCACGGGGTGCCTCCATGATGGGGAGAGCACCACACCACCTTGATAAATAGCCCCTTAAGTCCCACTCGTTTGCGAGTATTGGAACATAAATAGGGAAATACCAGGGTGGCCCCTTTTTGTCAATGTCTAACTCAAGGTACGAGTATTGCGATCATGACAAGGACTTGCCAGGGCAGGCTTCCATCCACAGACAGCCGTTTCGGGGTATTTGCCCCTCGTCAGTGTGGAGTAGGATTCTGGCTAGTTGGGGCAATGATTTGTTGATTCGTCATTGCCCCAAATAGCCAGAATCCTACTCCACACTGACGAGGGGCAAATACCCCGAAACGGCTGTCTGTGGATGGAAGCCTGCCCTGGCAAGTCCTTGTCATGATCGCAATACTCGTACCTTGAGTTAGACATTGACAAAAAGGGGCCACCCTGGTATTTGCCTATACTCACAACCGAGTGGGACTTAAGGGGCTATTTATCAGGGTGGTGTGGTGCTCTCCCCATCATGGAGGCACCCCGTGGCAACAGGCTACAGATATCTCGCTATCCCGTGTTTTGAGATTCGCAACCGAGACTCCACGGACTCTTGTTTTGCATGTTTCTCTACACAGGTGCAAAGAGTAAATTTAGCAGCTTTCATACCTTATTTTATATCATACGTCATGGTGCTTGTTCCAGTTAAAAATGATCTTTTATCATCTGTGGATTGTGCTGCCTGGGCGGGGCTTCAGTGCCCAAGCACCACTTAGCCCCACCCACGTTGCCACCACAGGCCCGCCTCTGTGACATAATCCGCACATAGGCTCTGCCCCCTCGGCGGCCATTGGTAAGGGCCGACCTAGAGGGGGTGGGGCAGAAACCTTTAGGCTCGGCTGTTCCAATGCCCGTCAAGGGGTGGGGCCGATGTGGGGGGGGGGCCAAGTGGCGCTTTGGCCATGAAGCCTCGCCCAGGTAGCACAATCTACAGATGGTAAAAGATCACTTTTTACTAGATCAAGCACCATGAGGTATGATATAAAATAAGGTATGAAAACTGCAAAATTTACTTTAACCCCTTAGCGACCCATGACGTATCTGATACGTCATGGTGCCGCGGGGGGTGTTAAGAGCGGGGTCCCGCCGGGACCCCGCTCTGAACGGCGCTGATCCCGGCTGACATGTGCAGCCGGGCAGTGCCTCTGTCCCGTTGCCGCGCCGGCTAATTAAGCACTTCAATGCAGCTGTCAAACCTGACAGCTGCATTGAAGTGCTTTATGCACACTATCCCTGGTGTCTAGTGGGTCGGATCTCCCCCCTGCGATGCGATCGCGGGGGGGAGATCCGTTCTTCTGCCCGTGCCGGGCCTCAGCGTCGGAATGACGCTGATCCCGGTTCGGCAATAGATTGCTATGGCCTGCAGCAGGCCATAGCAATCTATGACCGATCTGATCGATCTTTGCTGTGTATATACACTCTATGAGAGATCAGTGCTATGTATATACAAGCCCCCCAGGGGGGCTTCTAGTCCATGTAAAAAAAAAAGTAAAAAAGTGTTTTTATTAATAAAAAATCCCCTCCCCTAATATAAGTCCAAATCACCCCCCTTTTCCAAATAACAAATAAATAAACATATTTAGTATCGCCGCACACGTAATCGCCCGAACTATTAATTAATCACATTCCTGATCTCGCACGGTAAACTGCGTCAGCGCAAAAAAATTCCAAAGTGCAAAATTGCGCATTTTTGGTCGCATCAAATCCAGAAAAAATGTAATAAAAAGTGATCAAAAAGTCGTATATGCGCAATCAAGGTACCGATAGAAAGAACGCATCATGGCCCAAAAACTGACACCTCACACAGCCCCATAGACCAAAGGATAAAAGCGCTATAAGCCTGGGAATGGAGCGGTTTTAAGGAACGTGTATTTGTTAACAATGGTTAGAATTTTTTGCAAGCCATCAGATAATATAAAAGTTATACATGTTATATATCGTTGTAATCGTAACGACTTGAGGAACATGCATAACAAGTCAGTTTTACCATAGGGCGAACGGCGTAAATGCAAAACTCCCCGAAATCAAAACAAATTCGTTTTTGTTTTCAATTTGACAGCGCAAATTATTTTTTTCCGGTTTCGCAGCATATTTTATGGAAAAATAATGCCTGTCATTACAAAGTACAATTGGTTTCGCAAAAAATAAGCGCTCATATAAGTCTCTCGGTAAAAAAATGCAAGCGCTATGGACTTTAAAACATAAAATGGAAAAAGCAAAAGCGCAAAAACGAAAATTGGCTTTGACCTTAAGGGGTTAAACCTGTGTAGAGTAGTCAGAATGCAAAAAGGGTGTGACAGTCACTTTAAAGTGTACCTGTTATTGTAACTCTAAAGCAACAGCACATGTGAAATAAAGCAAGTTTGCAATTTACATTCTTTTTTTTTTTAGTCATAATTGAAAACACGGCACTTCCTGTGTTTCTTTTTTTTTTTTTTTTTCCAAACAGCCAAAATACAGGAAATCCCGTGTTTCCCAGGTCATGTGCTCTCACAGAGAAAGCAGTCACGTAATTGACCGACACATTGAGCTGTCACACTCTGTAATGGTCAGGCTTGGGGGAGATTTATCAAAGAGTGTAAAATTTAGACTGGTGCAATCTGCCCACAGCAACCAATCACAATTCTCTTTCCTTTTACCAGAGCTGGAAGCTGAGCTGTGATTGGTTGCTGTGGGCAGTTTGCACCAGTCTAAATTTTACACCCTTTGATAAATCTCCCCCCATGTGTTTAGTCTCTTTTTTCTTTTTCACAACCAGCACAAGACTAGAAAGCTGCCTAAAAAAATAATAATGAATGTAAATTGAAAACTTTCTTTTTAGACTTTGAAAGTTATAATGACAGTGACGCTTTAAAGAGTACCATTAGAGATTTGTTATACATTTTAATAACATGAGTTAATAAGAGTACCATTAAAAAAATGTATGACATGTCACAGAGAGGTGTCAAAAGTTTTGATCAGTCGGGGTCTGCGGACCTGCTGGTGGCATAACAGAGAATGAGAGAGAGTACACTGCACACAGACTTCTTCCGTCTTGTTATCCCTATCGGTCACGGTCTGATTACCCAGACCCTTAAAAAAAAAAATCAACAAATCAATGTCAGGTAGGATTTAAATTATCAATAATAGCCAAACAACCCCATGTGGGACCAATTTTAAAAATATATTTCTAAAGCCCCCCCACCCCCTCCCTCCTTTCTTGGGAGAAAAAAAATGGGGATTGCCCTTTCCTCTGAAGACAAAATTTTCATTCTGAACACGTCCCAGTGTTTTTCCCACTGCGTAAAATTACAAGAAAACCATTACAAACTGCTCACCAGATGGTATAAAACACCTGAGCTGCTATACCGTATGTGCCTGTCCCTTACAGATAAATGCTCGAGGTGCCAAAAGGGAACCGGCTCCCTCTCTTATATGTGGTGGCACTGCCCCTTGATTAACCCCATTTTGGCAGGATATAGAGAGGACAATTAATTTGATACTTCCGGCCCCTATTGTGCTGACCGCACAACTGGTGCTCCTTGCATTACCGACACCCTTCAAATGCAATCTTGCGGCACACTTAGTGGCGGCTGCTAAGTTAGTGATACTATTACATTGGTTAAGCACTCTACCTCCTTCTTATCCCCAATGGTTTGACAAAGTAAGCCAGATTTGCAGACTTGAGGAGCTCACCAGTTGGGGAAATGGGTCTCATGATGCGTTCTTAAACATATGGCCACCTTGGCTAACATACAAAGAACCACCACAACTACTCCCCAACAAACCTCTGCCTCCTCCCCACACACGGGAGATCACCGAACCAGCACCTCAGATACCTCTAACACCAGGTAGGTGAATGATATGACCGCTTTTACAGCACCTCCCGCTCCCTAAGCCGCTTCATGTGATTCTGTACAACTTTGATTCTGTAATATCTGTATTGCTTATATGTAACACCCTCTTTGAGGCTTTCCGGACAAGTTCACCTGATGGACGCTGATTTCTATATGCCCCCATTCCATTGCGGACACCCAAGAACTCCCATGGCTATGACATCGCTCCTTCAAATTGAGGACACTTCTGCACATTTCTGCATCCATTTACCTAAATTCATAATCTAGGGCTGCATGTAAGGCTGCATTCACAAGTTCCGTGAAGTTGTCCGTGCACAAGGACAAATTTATAGCCTTTGCTTAGTATTGGACCATTTACATGTTCAGTGTTTTAATGGATCTCCAATCCATTCCATTTAAAAATAGGACATGTCATATCTCTGAACTAGGGCTGGGCGATATGGCCAAAAACTAAAATCTCGATTTAAAAAAAAAAAAATTTGGACGATTCTCGTTTTAGATCTCGATTTTAGTTATTTTTTTTTGCTAAATAAACAGAATTTTTTTCTCACAGAGTCAGATACTATTTTAATGACGTTTGACACAACAACTGTTTAGCTTTCCAGTGTAACAGTGCTTCCCCTGTGACTGGGGCAGACTGGGGGTGACTGAGGGGGAGCTTGGGATGACTGAGGGGGAGCTGGGGGTGACTGTGGAAGATTGGGGTAGACTGGGGGGGGGGGGCTGGGGATGACTGGGGCAGGAGTGCACATAGCCGCTGTACAGCTTCAGGACCTGCTGCGACACTATCACCCTGCAGTCCTTACTGTCTTCTCCAGAGACCGGGGACCTGTAAATGGCTAGGAGGGAAACGGGACGCTGTGTGTAAGGGGCAGGTCAGCAGCTCCTGGAGGCCGCCCGCGACGCATCTCTCCAGACAGCCTGCCCGCCCTGCACCTCACCGCAGCGCCCGCCGGCCCCACACCACCCGACACTGTACCACGCTGCCCGCTCCTCTCCAAACCGTCCGCCCGCATGACACTGTACTGCACTGTCTGCAATTATTTTTAGTGAAAATTGAATTTACGATTTTCACAAAAAATCTAATCGATTCTAACATTCTGAACAAATTAATCAAATTAATTTGATTAATCGCCAAGCCGTACTCTGAACGAACGCACAACATTGATTCTCTATGGAAAACAATTAGATGTTTTTTATGGATGTACATGGGCGTGTAAAACACTACATTGATTACATCGCATTAATTTAAAATGCTTAAAACAGATCCGTAAAAAACATGGACATTGAAGCAAAACGGATGTAAACACGGACGACTTTGCATGGATCACGGAGGCAGCTAGTGGACTACATTCACAGACCAGGAAAAACACTGAACGTGTGAATGCAGCCTAAGGCTGGGTTCACACTACGTATATTTCAGTCAGTATTGTGATCCTCATATTGCAACCAAAACCAGGAGTGGATTGAAAACACAGAAAGGATCTGTTCATACAATGTTGAAATTGAGTGGATGGCCGCCATATAACAGCAAATAAATTATTTCAATACAACAGCCGTTGTTTTAAAATAACAGCAAATATTTGCCATTATATGGCGGCCATCCACTCAATTTCAACATTGTGTGAACAGAGCCTTTCTGTGTTTTCAATACACTCCTGGTTTTGGTTGCAATACGAGGACCACAATACTGACTGAAATACACGTAGTGTGAACAAAGCCTGAGGATGTGGAAAGCTTTCATGTAGCATGGTATTGTAAGTGCAAAAAACCCTATTAGCCTGCTGCTACTTGACTTTTAGTTGTATTTTCCTGCACGTGTAACAACAATCCCCTTGATGATTATAAATCATGTATCTTGCAGACAGCACATGCTCTGGTATGTAGATAATTTCACCAAAATCAGCTAAAATATGGCTACAGCCATAGTTTAAGTGGTTCAGCAATTAGTGGATTCTTCATATACACTATAGTAATGTATCTTTCATCATGGGAGTTGTGTTTGCTGGTGTATTGAGGTGGTATAAAGCATCAATTTTTGATTGTTAGTCCACTAAGGCATTATAGGTGCATTAATCTCTTAGGGTGGGTTCACACTCCGGAATCCGCACGGATATGTTCTGGCAGATTCCGTTGCTCGTACCCGCTCACGGTGGCGCACATCTCCGCCCGTCCCATAGAGTTAATTTTATGGACGGGCGAATTCTGCGGTCTGCCGGCGGAAGCTGCCCGCACATAGAATTGAGTTTATGGGACGGGCAGAGATGCCGGGAATTATCCGCGCGGATTCCGTAGTGTGAACCCACCTGTACTCAGCATTTGAAGTTTGTATGCTTCAATTTGCAAAAATACCTATATAGTTTCCTGTATCTGCATTGAGGACCTTGTGTGTTAGCACTTTATATAGTCACTTGTAGGGCTCATGAATTATACCCTGTATTATATGCTTGGATAAAGTTTTCCCATTGTGAATTGGTGTATTGTATCATGAACTGTCACACCCCTCCAACCAGTTTTAAATGTCCTGTGCTGTGACTGGCCAACTAACTGCAACGTGTGATCCCAATACTCTGCGTAACCAATATTCAATGTGTACTGAAGACTTGCTGAACCTCTCATTGTACAATGATAGAACCACTCATTTTACTTCAAAGATGCCATAAAGAGAAATAACACAAATCAACTGCTAATATCTACAATTATCTTTCCCCACACAAACAATTAATCAGCTTTAAAAATTGAAATAAAGTACCTAACAATGTCCTTGCCATGAAGGACCGTGATCACATTCACCTGTATGTGGCAATGAGCTTTGTTAATGCGTAACTTCATAACATATTTATCTTGTATAACCAGCGCAACTGTGTATATTCCCAGATGAGAAAGAGAGACGTGATAGCACACATAGCATTTGTATATGGCTGTCTTATATACACTTACAAAAATAAACAACACATCAAAAGGGAATAGAAGGAGTTAAATGAAACACTATATATGCAAATGTAAGGAAAATATACATTATGTGATTACTATATTAGAGGTAAATTGTGCAAATGAATAGAAAACTCTTAGTACTTTTGTGGGGCAACCTACAGTCATGGCCAAAAGTTTTGGGAATGACACAAATATTATATTTTCACATGATCTGCCGCCCTCTGGTTTTTATGTGTGTTTGTCAGATGTTTTTATCACATACAGAAATATAATTGCAATCATATTATGAGTAACAAACGCTTATATTGACAGTTAGAATGAGTTAATGCAGCAAGTCAATATTTGCAGTGTTGACCCTTTCAGGACCTCTGCAATTCTCCCTGGGTGCTCTCAATCCACTTCTGGACCAAATCCTGACTGATAGCAGTCCATTCTTGCACAATCAATGCTTGCATTTTGTCAGAATTTGTTGTTTTTTGTTAGTCCACCCGTCTCTTGATGATTGACCACAAGTTCTCAATGGGATTAAGATCTGGGGAGTTTCCAGGCCATGGACCCAAAATTTCTATGTTTTGTTCCCTGAGCCATTTAGTTATTACCTTTGCTTTATGGCAAGGTGCTCCATCATGCTGGAAAAGGCATTGTTAATCGCCAAACTGCTCTTGGACGGTTGGGAGAAGTTGCTTTTGGAGGACATCTGGTACCATTCTTTATTCATGGCTGTGTTTTTAGGCAAGACTGTGAGAGAGCCGATTCCCTTGGCAGAGAAGCAACTCCACACATGAATGCTTTCAGGATGCTATACAGTTGGCATGAGACAAGACTTGTGGTAGCGCTCACCTCGTCTTCTCCGAATAAGCTGTCCCAATCGGAAAGGGGATTCATCAAAGAAAATGACTTTCCCCCAGTCCTCAGCAGTCCACTCCCTGTACCTTTTGCAGAATATCAGTCTGTTCCTGATGTTTTTTCTGGAGAGAAGTGGCTTCTTTGCTGCCCTCCTTGAGACCAGGCCTTGCTCCAAGAGTCTCCGCCTCACAGTGCGTGGAGATGCACTCACACCTGCCTGCTGCCCTTACTGAGCAAGCTCTGCACTGCTGGTAGCCCGATCCCGCAGCTCAAACACTTTTAAGAGACGGTCCTGGCGCTTGCTGGTCTTTCTTGGGTGCCCTGGAGCCTTCTTGGCAACAATGGAACCTCTCTCCTTGAAGTTCTTGATGAAGCGATAGATTG
The DNA here is from genome assembly GCF_027789765.1 of Dendropsophus ebraccatus. Taxonomy (NCBI): domain Eukaryota; kingdom Metazoa; phylum Chordata; class Amphibia; order Anura; family Hylidae; genus Dendropsophus; species Dendropsophus ebraccatus. Next base: position 18,664,913 of record NC_091463.1, on the reverse strand, counting down.
TTGACTGAGGTGCAATCTTTCTAGCTGCGATACTCTTCCCTGTTAGGCCATTTTTGTGTAGTGCAATGATGACTGCACGTGTTTTTTTTAGAGATAACCATGGTTAACAGAAGAGATACAATGATGCCAAGCACCAGCCTCCTTTTAAAGTGTCCAGTGGTGTCATTCTTACTTAATCATGACAGATTGATCTCCAGCTCTGTCCTCATCAACACCCACACCTGTGTTAATGGAGCAATCACTGAAACAATGTTAGCTGGTCCTTTTAAGGCAGGGCTGCAATAATGTTGAAATGTGTTTTGGGGGATAAAGTTCATTTTCTAGGCAAATATTGACTTTGCAAGTAAATGCTGTTAAGCTGATCACTCTTTATAACATTCTGGAGTATATGCAAATTGACATTTTAAAAAGTTAAGTAGTAGACTTTGTAAAAATTAATATTTGTATCATTCTCAAAACTTTTGGCCATGACTGTATAGCCTAGATACGGTTGGGCACCTTTAGCCTGGATACAAGATGAAATATATGTAGGCATGGAAGATACAGGTTCCGAATCCCGCAGCACATTTACCCACAGACATTACAGCAGGGCTGCCCAGCTATAACGTCTGTGGGTAAGGGCCCTATTACACGGGACTATTGTCGTGCAAAAAATTGTTAGAATTTAAACAAAAATTCGTTCATGTGTCGTCGATTTAGATCTGAACCTAAAATCATTGTTAATTGTTTTCTGTAATTCCACATTTGTTCGCTCAAGTTTCGCATGTTTTCACTAATCGTTCAGTGTATTTGCACATTGTTCATTCTTTTGCTGGGATCTGATGGAGTAAACGATCATAGTAATGGTCCGTTCACAAGAAAGCGAAAATTCACCAAATAGACCGTTTAACGACTTTGAAGCAACAATTTGGTTTTAATAACGATTTGGTTTTTAATCAGCGTTTAGACGAAAAGATAAAATAGCTAGAAAAATTGTTATTGTGATAATTTTTAAGATCGCTTAAGCCCATCTCACACATAGGGTGAATCTTTGAAACACTGTTTGCTAAAAATTCGCAGATCGCTTTGTGTAAACAAAACGGTGATTTGAGAACATCTTGAATAGAGATGAGTGAACCGGATTCAGCTGGGGCTGCTGAACTTGGATAAAGCTCTAAGGTTGTCTGGAAAACATGGATACAGCCAATGACTATATCCATGATTTCCACATAGCCTAAGGGCTTTATCCCAGTTCAGCAGCAGCCGCTAATCAAATGCCGAAAGTTCGGGTTCGGATCGACTCGAGCATGCTCCAGGTTTGCTCATCTCTAATCTTGAAAGATCAAAATGAACGATTTCTCGCTCGTCACTTGATCGTTCGCTGTGTTTACACGAGCCGATTATTGCTCAAATGCGATAGTTATAGCGAAAATTCGAACGATAATTGTTCCGTGTAAATGCACCACAACGAGAATCGTTCTGTGTAATATGGTGAATGATTTCAGGTTAACGATAAACAAACAATGTGATCGTTTACCATTAGCCGTTAAAAATCGCTCTGTGTAATAGGACCCTAAATGTACTGCAGGATTCTTAACAAGGGTGTAACTAGAAATGTCTGGGCCACATAAGTAACTTTTTTTGCTGGAGTTCCCCTTCAACGTCAATGTAAGTTATTCAAACTGTGTAAGGTAGTTGTCTGTGTGACATTAGTCAAGATAACACCAGACTTAAAGAGGTTGTCCAACTATTTTTTTTTCCTATTGGAATAGAGAACTTATTTGTAATCTGTCCTTTTCCCTTAGATGTTTCTTCCAACTTTTTTTGCCTGTGTCCCTGGGCATACTCTCTTGCTGTTTAGATTTGTATTTACTTACAAAAAGAACTTCCAGGTCACAGGGTTCAGCAACCTGCAGGTGGGTGGGGTTTTAGTGGGGCAGAGCTTAAAGGACAAGTGCCATTCAATCACCTAATTGCCTCCCTTCCCTGTCTTTTCCCCCCTCCACCCCCCACCAGGAAGTGCACTAAACTCACACAGACCTGATTACTGTCGTCACAGTCACCAGGCAGCTCCTTCTTGTGAGGATGAGTCATCAGCAGGAGGGCTGCTCTAGGTCCTGTTACACCAGCCTCCCCCTCCCCTCCTTGTCAGGTGACTCTGCTTGCTCAGCTTATCTTCTCTAGTGAAATGACTCTAGGGGAGCTGCCTAAGTGCCGGAATCAGTCGGAGGGAAGATAAGCAAGTGAGATGTGACAAGTGATGGCTTGCAGTTGTTCAGCCAATGGGAGCTGAGCAAGCCTGTCACCTGACAAGGCAGGGGAGGGGGGAGGCTAGTGTAACAGGAGAAGGAGCTGAGAGAAGAGCTTGGTGACGGTGACGACAGTAATCAGGTCTGTGTGAGTTTAGTGCACTTCCTGGTGGGGGGTGGAGGGGGGAAAAGACAGGGAAGGGAGGCAGATAGGTGATTGAAGCATATTACAGAGTTATATAACTTTGTGCTTCAATTACTGGGAAAAAGCTTTTCATGGCACTTGTCCTTTAACCCTTAGAGGACCCGGCCAATTTCAATTTTTGTGTTTTCGTTTTTCCCTCCTTGTGCTTACAAGGCCATAGCACTTGCATTTTTTCACCTAGAAACCCACATGAGCCCTTATTTTTTGCGCCACTAATTGTGCTTTGCAATGACAGGCTGAATTTTTTCATAAAGTACTCTGTGAAACCAGAAAAAAATTCAAAGTGTGGTGAAACTGAAAAAAAAAAAATGCATTTATTTTATTTTATTTTTTTAGTTTTTAGGCTGTTCGCCCTGGGGTAAAACTGACTTGTTATATATGTTCCTCAAGTTGTTACGATTACGACAATATGTAACATGTATAACTTTTATTGTATCTGATGGCCTATAAAAAAATCAAACCATTGTTAACATAAATATGTTCCTTTAACCCCTTCCCCCAATATGACGTCCAGGGACGTCATGAAAAGCAGTGGCAGAACGCATCATGACGTCCCTGGACGTCATGCTTTCCCTGCCTCCCCCCTCTGTCCCTAGGTGAGATCGGGCAGCAGGAGGAGGCTGTGTCACACAGCCTCCTCCTGCTGCCACTGCCCGGAGGGGAGCCGCGCTCCCCCCTGGGCAGTTAACCCCATAAACGCCGTGGTCAATGCGACCACAGCGTCTATGGGGAGATTCAGTGTCCCCCGCCGATCGGGCGGCGGAGGGAGGCTGCAGAACGCTGCCTCCCCCCACCGCCACTCAATGTGTGTCCCCTGGCCCCCTCCCCTCATCCCCCGATACCGGCGGATCGCCGCTACTACCGTTTTAGCGGCGATCCGCCGGTACCGGGCATTACCGGCGCCGCCGATAGCTTTCATCTCCCCCCACCGTGAATCCACGGTAGGGGGAAGATGAAAAATGTCCCCTCAGACCCCAGATCAGCCCCCCGATCACCCTACCCGGGCGGCCATCAGATCCAAGATGGCCGCCCCCATCCCTGCGAACAAACGATGTTTGTTCGCAGGGATGGAAATGAATTAGTGATCAAAGCCCCATGCTCTCCGCCACCGGAGGTAGCGGAGAGCATGGGGCAGTGATCCCGGACCCGCCCCCCCGTGTGGTCCCGGAGCAGGCGATCGGCGGTATATACTATATACCGCCGATCGCCTGTTCCCAGTGCTGATCAGCACTTTTTATCCCCTGTCACCATAAATCATTGGTGACAGGGGATAAAAAGTGTCACCGTGCCCCCCCCCCAAGTCGCCCCCCACCCCCCCAGTCACCCCCGTCCCCCAGTCACCCCCCCCCTTCCCCACATACGTTACCTGATCCACGGAGCTCCGTCCTCCTCGACGTCCTGACTGCTTCTGATGTGCGCATGCGCGTCAGAATCAGTTAGCTCAGAAAATTTAAAGTGACAGAGACCAATTTGGTCTCTGTCACTGAACTATGATTACTGTGATAGAAAATATCACAGTAATCATAGTAATACAGTGAAAATTAATGTATAAAGTACAAAAAGTGAAAAACATACAAAAAAAATAAAACACACACTTTCTATTATAGTAATAATTGCAATTTACTCCCAGATTACCCCTAGCCCCCCCAAATTACCCGTAACCACCGCAGGTTGCCCATATCCGCCCCAGATTGCCCGTATCCGCCCCAGATTGCACGTAATCACCGCACGTTGCCCATAACCACCGCACGTTGCCCATAACCACCGCACGTTGCCACTAACCACCGCACGTTGCCACTAACCACCGCACGTTGCCACTAACCACCGCACGTTGCCACTAACCACCGCACGTTGCCACTAACCACCGCACGTTGCCACTAACCACCGCACGTTGCCACTAACCACCGCACGTTGCCCATAACCACCGCACGTTGCCCATAACCACCGCACGTTGCCCATAACCACCGCACGTTGCCCATAACCACCGCACGTTGCCCATAACCACCGCACGTTGCCACTAACCACCGCACGTTGCCACTAACCACCGCACGTTGCCCATAACCACCGCACGTTGCCCATAACCACCGCACGTTGCCCATAACCACCGCACGTTGCCCATAACCACCGCACGCTGCCACTAACCACCGCACGTTGCCACTAACCACCGCACGTTGCCCATCACCACCGCACGTTGCCCATAACCACCGCACGTTGCCTGTAACCACCCCAAATTGCCAGTGAGCCCCTCCAGATGGTCCATAATCAGCCCCGATTGCCCGTAACCCCCCCATATTGCACGTAACCACTGCACGTTGCCTCTAACTCACACACGTTGCCAGTGACCCCCTCCAGATTGCCCGTAACCACACCAGATTGCCGTAACCACCCAAAATTACATGTACCCACCCCTGATTACCTATAAGCACTTCAGTTTATCCGTAACCACCCCAGATTGTCTGTAACCCCCCCATGTTGCCCGTAACCACCGCAGATTGTCTGTAACCACCCCATGTTGCCCATAACCACCGCAGATTGTCTGTAACCCCCCAGGTTGCCCCTAATCACATGTAATTCCCCCCAGATTGCCTCTGACCACCGCACGTTGCCTCCGACCACCGCACGTTGCCTCCGACCACCGCACGTTGCCCCCGACCACCGCACGTTACAGGTTCCCATCCCAGATTACCTATAAGCACTTCAGTTTATCCGTAACCACCCCACGTTGCCCGTTACCACCCCACGTTGCCCGTAACCACCGCAGGTTGCCCGTAACCACCGCAGGTTGCCCATAACCACCCCAGATTATCCGTAACCACCCCACATTACCTGTAATCTCATTTTTTTTATTGTATTTTAGTAACTGCGCTATTCTAATAACCATTACTAGCTGCGGTTTTGCTCCAGCAAATTGGCGCTCCCTTCCTTCTGAGCCCTGCTGTGTGCCCATACAGTGGTTTATGCCCACATATGGGGTACCGTTGTACTCAGGAGAACCTGTGTTACAGATTTTGGGGTACATTTTTTCTCCCATTCCTCGTGAAATTGAGAAATTTTAAACTAAACGAACATATATTGGAAAAATTCGAGTTTTTCATTTTTACTGTCTTATTTTGAATACTTTCCTCTAATACCTGTGGGGTCAAACCGCTCACTGCACCCCAAGATGAATTCTTTGAACGGTGTACTTTCCTAAATGGGGTGACTTTTGGGGGGGTTCTCTTCTGCTGACACTACAGGGGCGCTGCAAACGCACCTGGCGCTCAGAAACTTCTTCGGAAAAATCTGCACTGAAAATGCTAATTGGCGCTCCTTCCCTTCTGAGCCCGGCTGGGTGCCCATACAGTGGTTTATGCCCACATATGGGGTACCATTCTACTCAGGGGAACCTGCGTTACAGATTTGGGCATGCAGCTGCTCTCCTGTTCCTCGTGAAATTGAGAAATTTCAAACTAAACATACATATTATTGGAAAAATTCAAGTTTTTCAATTTTACTGTCTTATTTTGAATACTTTCCTCTAATACCTGTGGGGTCAAAATGGTCTCCACACCCCAAGATGAATTCTTTGAGGGGTGCACTTTCCAAAATGGGGTGACTTTTGGGGGGGTTTCTCTTCTGCGAACACTACAGGGGCACTGCAAACGCACCTGGGGCTCAGAAACTTCTTCAGCAAAATCTGAACTGAAAATGCTAATTGACGCTCCCTTCCTTCTGAGCCCTCCTGTGTGCCCATACAGTGGTTTATGCCCCCATATCGGGTACTGTTGTACTTAGGAGAACCTGCGTTACAAATTTTGGGGTGCGGATTCTCTCATGTTCCTTGTGAAATTGAGAAATTTTAAACTAAACGAACATATTATTGGAAAAATTCGAGTTTTTCATTTTTACTGTCTAATTTTAAATACTTTCCTCTAATACCTGTGGGGTCAAAATGGTCACCACACCCCAAGATGAATTCTTTGAGGGGTGTACTTTCCAAAATGGGGTGACTTTTTGGGGGGGTTCTCTTCTACGGACACTACAGGGGCTCTGCAAACGCACCTGGCGCTCAGAAACTTCTTCAGCAAAATCTGAACTGAAAATGCTAATTGGCGCTCCTTCCCTTCTGAGCCCCGCTGTGTGGCCATACAGTGGTTTATGCCCACATATGGAGTACCGTTGTATTCAGGAGAACCTGTGTTATAATTTTTGGGGTACTTTTTTTCTCTTTTTCCTTGTGAAAATGAGAAATTTCAAACTAAACAAACATATTATTGGAAAAATTCGTGTTTTTCATTTTTACTGTCTAATTTTGAATACTTTCCTCTAATGCCTGTGGGGTCAAAATGCTCATCCTACCCCAAGATGAATTCTTTGAGGGGTGTACTTTCGAAAATGGGGTGACTTTTGGGGGGATTCTATTCTGCTGACACTACAGGGGCACTGCAAACGCACCTGGCGCTCAAACTTTTTCAGAAAAATCTGCATTAAAAAAGCTAATTGGCGCTCCCTTCCTTCTGAGCCCTGCTGTGTGCCCATACAGTGGTTTACGCCCACATATGGGGTACCGTTGTACTCAAGAGAACCTGTGTTACAAATTTTGGGGTGCAGATTCTCTAATGTTCCTTTTGGAAAGGAGAAACTTTAATCTAAACATATATATTAAAATTTTCGATTTTTTTAAGGCCTAATTGTGAATACTTTCCTCCAGCCCCTGTAGGGTTAAAATGCTCATTATACCCCTAGATTAATTCTTTAAGGTGTCTAGTTTCCAAAATGGGGTCACTTATGGGGGTTTCCAGTATACAAGCCTCCTAAATCAACTTAAAAAAAGAACTGGTCCCTAAAAAAAATCAGTTTTGGAAACTTTCACAAAATGTGATAATTTGCTAATAAATTTCTAAGCCCCATAACAGCCTAAAAAAGTAAAATATGTTTCCCAAATTATGCCAGAATAAAGAGGACATATTGGTAATGTGATTTAGTAACTAATTTATGTGCTATGACTTCCTTTTTTAGAAGCAGAGAATTTCAGAAGTTCATAAAATGCAAAATTTTCAAATTTTTCATATTTTGATGTTTTTCACAAAAAACACACAAAGTAATGACCAAATTTTGCCACTAATATAAAGTGCCATATGTGACGAAAAAACAACCTCAGAATCGCTAGCATACGTTAAAGCATCACTGAGCTATAAGCGCATAAAGTGAGACAGGTCAGATTTTGAAAAATGAGCCTGGTCATTAAGGCCAAAACAGGCTGCGGAGGCAAGGGGTTAAAATCGCTCCATTCCTAGGCTGATAGCGCTTTTATCCTTTGGTCTATGGGGCTGTGTCAGAAGTCAATTATTGCGCCATGATGTGTTCTTTCTATCGGTACCTTGATTGCGCATATGCGACTTTTTGATAGCTTTTTATAACAATTTTTCTGGATTTGATGCGACCAAAAATGCGCAATTTTGCACTTTGGGATTTTTTTTTGTGCTTACGCCATTTACCGTGCAAGATCGGGTATGGGATAAATTAATAGTTCAGGCGATTACGCACGCGGCGATAGCAAACATGTTTATTTTTATTTTTTTTATTTATAACATGGGAAAAGGGGGGTGATTCTGACTTTTATTAGGGGAGTGGGCTTTTTACTAATAATAACACTTTTATTTTTACTTTTAGGGTGCCTTCACACCTACCAGATCCACAGCGGATTTCACTTCTGCCGATTCGAAGCGAGAACCTCTGCGGATCCGGTATCAATTCACCCCTATGATAGCACATATTCGCAGCGGGATTGACATCCCGCTGTGAATATGTGCTTTAACTCCCTGGTGCCGTCGCATCCCCCCATCAGCCCACCACCCGCATCCCGCCGCTGAGAGCATACAGTACCTGCTCGGCAGCGCGGCTGCAGTGAGGCTGCCGGCTCCGGTTCCGCTCAGATCAGCAGGCAATGTATGCTCGCGGCGGCAGGCCGGAGATGGGCTGATGGGGGGATGTGGCCGGGATGGGGGGCACGTGCCGCCGCCGGGGATGGGGGATGCCCCGGCGGGCTGCGGGCACCAGGAAGTTGAAGCACATATTCACAGCGGGATGTCAATCCCGCTGCGAATATGTGCTATCATAGGGGTGAATTGATACCGGATCCGCAGCGGTTCTCGCTTCGAATCCGCAGAAGAGAGATCCGCTGTGGATCCGGTAGGTGTGAAGGCACCCTTACACTTAGGCCCCATTCACACGTCTGTGTCAGTTTTTACTGTCAGGAAATCCTGATCAGGAGGCCTCAAAAGTCATCAGGAAAGTATCAGGATTTCCTGACAGTAATCCGTTTTTACCTTCAGGATACCATCAGGAAACCATCAGGAAAAACCTTCAGGATTTCCTGATGTGAAAAAAAAATAAGTGATTTCAATATGATCTAGTATGCCAACATCACAGGTACCCACATCGCCCCTCGTGTACCGTGCCACTGCGTCCCCCTCGTGTACCGTGCCACTGCGTCCCCCCTCGTGTATCCTGCCACTGCGCTCCTCTCGTGTACCCTGCCACTGCGTCCACCTTGTGTACCTTGTCTCCGTCTCCCCCTCATGTACCTTGTCTCCGTCTCCCCCTCATGCCACATGTCATCCTCTTATCTGTTGCAGAACTACAACTCCCATTATGTGATGTAGTCCTGCATATTACCACACAAACCACGATGGGAGATGTAGTTCTACTGTGCCCCTGCCTCCCCCCTCCTATACTGTATAATCCTTTAATCTGTTGCAGAACTACATCTCCCATTGTCTGCGGAGTCCCGGCGGGCAGCTGCATCACCAGGCGGGGGGTTTGGGGCGCAGGTGTGGAGGACAGGGACCGGGGGGGGGGTCAGTTTAGGGGTACGGCAGGGGGGGGGCGCTCTCCCAGGTCACCCGGACGCTTTCCTGATGTGCATCAGGAAAGCGTCCGGAGCTCCGGCGCTCCCATAGACTTCTATGGGGGCGTCTGTTCCGGGTTTCTGGATGAAAATAGGACAGGATCTAAAAAATCCGGTCCTATTTTCCGGAACGGACACCCTTCCAGAAAAATCCGGAAGGGTGTCCGTGTCTAATGTAATCCTATGGGTCCGGAAATCCGTCCGGATTTCCTGATAAGAAATCCGGGTGGTTTTTTCGGACGTGTGAAGGGGGCCTTATACTAGAAGCCCCCCTGGGGGACTTCTAGTATAAGTGCACTGATCTCTCATTGAGATCTGTGCTGCATAGATATGCAGCACAGATCCATGAGATAGGCACATTGATTGCTTCCGGCTGCTGCAGCCGGAACCAGCGCCATTACGTCGCTTAGCATAGATCAGTATATGCAATCTAATGATTGCATATTTTACAGTAAATGAAAGTGTAAAAAAAAAAAAAAAGTGTAATAAAAAACTTGTTTGTTTGGTTTTTTTTTACTAGAGACGAGCGAACCTCGAGATGGACCTCGAGTCCATCCGAATCCGATCGTTTGGCATTTGATTAGCTGGGACTGCTGAGGTTGGATAAAGCTCTAAGGTTGTCTGCAAAACATGGATACAGCCAATGACTATATCCATGTTTTCTACATAGCCTTAGGGCTTTATCCAAGTTCAGCAGCCACCGCTAATCAAATGTCGAACAATCGGGTTCGGATGGACTCGAGCATGCTCCAGGTTCGCTTATCTCTATTTTTTACACATTACATATCATAACCTGCGGAATCGTCCAATCTATTAAAATAACACATTGTTCCCGCGCGGTGAACGGCGTAAACAAAAAAAAAACACCAGGATTGCTGATTTTATTTAACTATATATCACAAAAAATTTTATAAAGAGCAATCAAAATTTTTCTGTTACACCAATATGACATTAATAAAAACTAGAGATCATGGCACCAAAAATGACACCCCAACCAGCCCTGTAGGTGGAAAAATAAAAGCTCTATGGCTCTTAGAAGGCAGGAAGGAACATTGCATTAATCTGACTTGGACTTTTGTGCATGAAAGGGCTCTGTCTTGAAGGGGTTAAACAAACAATGAGAAACAGCTGAATATGTCATATAATAAGTTACTGTACAGAATAGCAATCGTCATGTAGAGTATAATGTATAGTAAGAGCATAAACCTGATAAAACAGCAGCAGTTTGTAGCTACATATCGATAGAATAATGTGCACTTATTATTAAAAAAGTGCCCACTGACCAGCGCTGCACTGCAGATAATGCTACTAAGCTGCTGTAAGGATTTTGGGGTTCCGTGTCCCCAGTCAGAAAGTGCTAATTTTTTATCCCAAACGGCCTCTGTATCCACCATAGTGACGTCACTACAACGTGGACTCCTTGGAACTTACTCCATCACGCCGGGTGTTTGGTAGCAGCAGAGCCGCGGGCCGGGGCCCGCTCCCATCCCCGACACTGCGTTTACACGGAACGATAATTCACCCGATCGTACGATTACCGATGTCGGAGTAACAATTTTTTTTCATAACGATCAGCGTTTAGACGGTACGATATATCGTACGGAAAATTCGTTTTGCGATCGCTTAAGCCTATCTTGCACATAGGAAAAAATCGGTGAACGACTGTTTACACGGAACGACATGCGAATTGTTTTGCGAACGACGATTTTAGAACATGTTGTAAGATCAAAATGAACGATTTCTCATTCGTCGTTTGATCGTTCGCAGCGTTTACATGTACGATTATCGTTCGAATTTGATCGTTATCGTGAGAATTCGCACGATAATCGTTCCGTGTAAACGCAGCATAAGAACCCTTTGAGGACAAAGTCCAAAATGACTCAGTGGACCGTGCAAATTTTCATTTTTGTGTTTTTGTTTTTCCCTTCTAAGAGCTCTAGCACATTCAGTTTTCTATCTACAGGGCCATATGAGGGCTTTTTTTTTTTTTTTTTTTTACAGGAGTAGTTGTACTTTGTAATGGCATCTTTTATTCTACCATAACATGCATGATGCAACCCCAAATTTTTTATTTATGAAGATATAAATTGGTGAAATCGTAAAAAAGAATGCAATATGGTAACTTTTGGGGGGGTTCCTGTGTCTACATAATGTGCTATATGGTAAAAGAGAGATGATACCATTATTCTATAGGTCAGCCCGAACACAACCATATGCAGGTTTATACAGATTCTCTTTTGGTATATGTTTTTTTTTTTTTTAATTAAATCAGTTTTTTTGCAATTAATAAAATGGCCCTATTGTGACACTTAAACCGGTTTAAGTTTTTCACCTACAGGGCTCTATGGGGTGTAATTTTTTGCGCCATGATCTCAAGTTTTCATTAATACCATATTTGTGTAGCTCGGACATTTTGATTACTTTTTAATTTTTTTTTTTTTTGCATGTATAAAAAAAGTAACAACGGTAATTCTGGCGCTCTTCACTCTTTTTGTTTACGCCGTTCGTGATGACAATTGTTATATTTTAATAGATCGGACAATTACGCACACAGGCTCAATGAGCAGAAAGCCGATCGGACCGCACAAAGGCAGGTAAGAGACCTCCGGTGGTTCGATAAAGCGATCGGGACCCCCGGTCCCGACCGGTAAGTGACAGTGGACTGCCCCTGTTACTTACACGCCACGATCACGGCTTTTAAAGTGACTGTACCACCAGGCCCAGACTGAAGCACTGGAGGCGGGCCGACCCACCCTTAGTGGGAGGAAGCCCTAGCCCCTCTATGATAGGGTTCCATTGATTCTAATGGAGTCACGTGAAAGAGTGGCTGGAGTTTCTTCCCACTAGGGCTGGGCGATTAATCGAATTAATTCGATTAATCGCCCAGACAGTTAGAATCGATTTGATTTTTTGTGAAAATCGTAAATTCGATTTTCACAAAAAATCATTGCGGGCGGCGCGGTAAAGTGTCGGGTCCGGAGAGAGTTGCAGGACGGCGCGGTGAGGTGCAGGGCCGGCGGTCAGGAGAGATGTGGTATCGGCGGCTCCAGCCTCTTCACAGAGCCGCGGCTGACCTCTCCCGCCCCTTACACGTTAGTGCCGCGCTGAGCTGCGTCCCGCTCTCTTCCTGTCACACGTGCAGGTCCCGTTCTGTGGAGGAGGCGGCAGGGATCGCAGCAGAAGGAGAGAACGTCGCTGCCCGCTGTACAGCTCCAGGACCCGCAGCGACGTTCTCTCCTTCTGCTGCGATCCCTGCCGCCTCCTCCACAGAACGGGACCTGCACGTGTGACAGGAAGAGAGCGGGACGCAGCTCAGCGCGGCACTAACGTGTAAGGGGCGGGAGAGGTCAGCCGCGGCTCTGTGAAGAGGCTGGAGCCGCCGATACCACATCTCTCCTGACCGCCGGCCCTGCACCTCACCGCGCAGTCCTGACACTTTACCACGCCTGCCTAGTCCCCCGCAGCTGCCCCATACCCCCTCAGTGTCCCCCTCAGCTGCCCCATACCCCCTCAGTGTCCCCTCAGCTGCCCCATACCCCCTCAGTGTCCCCTCAGCTGCCCCATACCCCCTCAGTGTCCCCTCAGCTGCCCCATACCCCCTCAGTGTCCCCTCAGCTGCCCCATACCCCTGAGTGACTTCCAGCCGGCTTCATATCCCTCAGTGACCCCCAGCCTGCCCCATACCCCTCAGTGACCCCCAGCCTGCCTCATACCCCTCAGTGACCCCCAGCCTGCCCCATACCCCTCAGTGACCCTTAGCCTGCCCCATACCCCTCAGTGACCCCCAGCCTGCCCCATACCCCTCAGTGACCCCCAGCCTGCCCCATACCCCTCAGTGACCCCCAGCCTGCCTCATACCCCTCAGTGACCCCCAGCCTGCCTCATACCCCTCAGTGACCCCCAGCCTGCCCCATACCCCTCAGTGACCCTTAGCCTGCTTCATACCCCTCGGTGACCCCCAGCCTGCCTCATACCCCTCAGTGACCCCCAGCCTGCCCCATACCCACTCAGTGACCCCCAGTCCACCCCATACCCCCTCAGTAGTACTACTACACCCATCATCTATACCTGTACTACTACCACACTCCTCATCTTTACCTGTACTACTACACCCCTTATCCACTATACCCTCACTACTACTCCCTACCTAGATGAAGGCACAAAGAAGATCGCCTATACTATATGGGGGCACAGAGTACATAGGGCACATATTTGGGAAAACTACTTATATGGGGCACACAATGTGTTTGTCTACTACATGGGGGCACAGGGGGAGTACTGTTACACTGGGAAACAATATAGTTGTCTCAAACGTCAATAAAATCGTATCTGATGCTGCAGGGAGAAAAATGTCCTATTTATTTAGCAAAAACAAAAAAATCGAGATTTAAATCGAGAATCGTCCAAAATTTTTTAAAAATCGAGATTTTATTTTTTGGCCATATCGCCCAGCCCTACTTCCCACTAAGGGTGGGTTGGCCCACCTCCAGTGCTTCAGCCTGGGCCTGGTGGTACAGTCACTTTAAGGGGTTAATGGCAGCCTGTCATTAACAGTGAGGGCCTGGCTGTTCACCGCTCCGGATCGCGCTTCATAGGAAAGGACGTACTGGTACGCCCAGGGTCATCTGGGGACAATAACCCATGGCGTAACAGTACGTCCAAGGTCGCCTAGGGGTTAAGGGCCTTATTACGCCAACAGTTTACAGATTTTTGCACCCAAAGCCAGGAACAGACTATAAACAAAGAACAGGTAATAAAGGAAAGACTGGATTTCTCCTATTTTCAAATCCATTCCTGGCTTTGGCTGTAAAAATCTGTCAGATATCTGTTGATGTAATAAGGTCCTAAATTGCGCTCATCTCTACATCTGACCCGACTTCACCAGACTGAGGCAGATATACAGGATTCATTCCTAAATCTCAGAAACTAATGGAGTGTTTACACTGAGATTTCTCATCTTTTCAAATCCACTCCTGGCTTTGGCTTCAAAAATCTGTCAGATAAATCTCTGTGTAAAGGTCCCCTGATGATGTCTCCTCCCAGACAAGTTATGAGGTATATCTCGCACACAAGGACAACACCACTCTAGCTCATAGATGTAAGGTGACATGTTCATGTAAAACCATAACATTGTATTAGTATTGCATGAAGCTACACCTCCCACATTGTTCAGGCATGCTGAGAGTCATAATGTGACAGCGGGTCACCGAGAGCCAAGGGACATACCTGCCCTCCAGCCACTCCCTGAGGAAAACCGCGCGGTACAGCCGTCACTGGAGTGACGCCAAGGGCGGCTTCTTCAGCATAGACCCCGCCTCCTGCCCGCCCTTACAGCCACCCCGGTACAGCCCCCCTTCCCTTCTTCCCACCCTCGGCTACTACGGGCGAAGCGGCGGAACCACGTTGTCCTGTCACACCGGACCGGACTGAGGTAAGTGCGCCCCATAACCTACCCCTCCCGCCCGCTCAGATTCCCGCGCATTCCGCGCCGCTCTCCTATTGGCTGAGCTCCACCGTGAGCCCTGCACAGAGCCCCAAGCACGAAGTGGGCGGGGCTCGGCAGCGGCGGTTGATCGCTTTCCCGCCCATTTCAATCAGTTCATTCGTAATGATCCTTCAGTCCCTGTGGTGAAGGGGTAATGGCGCCTGCGCGGGGCGGCCAGCTGAGGGTTCACTTATTCACCCCTATAGCCATAGCTACATAAGATACTAGTTTGCTCTGTTCTGGCCTATCAGGGTCACTGTTTTTAAACTACAACTACCATAATGCCATGCGGCCTTAAAGGGGCTGTGTCAATGAGCAAAGTTGATAGCTACCAAGTTGTACCATGTAGAGATGTGTAACAAAGTGTGCATTATAATGTGAGATGTGATGTGACTATAAAATGCCACATTTTTGGCATTTGGTATTTTCTTATGTTTACACTGTTCTGCTTATACAGTCTGCTATGACAATGTATTGCAGAGAACTGATCCATCTCTGAACCAGCAATGATGTGTGGCCATACCATTCAAAATGTTCCTATAATTGGAAAAAGCTTTTCACGTGTCACAAGTTTTGATTGGTCGAGATCTTGAAGGGATCCTGTCACACCCCACCCCCCCCCCCCCCCGTGTCGGGGTGAAGGCCGCTAGAGCCCCAGATACCTACCCCATCTGGCCAAGTCCCGCTTCTGGAGCCTGTCCCGGGACAAGGAAATCTCCGGCTCCAGGTGCGGGACTTGGACAGATGGGGTAGGTATAAGGGGCTTTAGCTGGGGGTCTGTCGGCCTTCACCCCGCCACGAGGGGTGACAGGTTCCCTTTAATATTCAGACCACGACCGATCAAGAGAACCAGCTAAGAGACGACCCTGCTGTTGTGTGGTGCTTTCCCTGACCTGTGTCTATGGGAGCCGGTAGAGATGAGCGAACCTCGAGCATGCTTGAGTCCATCCAAACCCGATCGTTCGGCATTTGATTAGCGGTTGTTGTCTGGAAAACATGGATACAGCCAATGACTAAATCCATGTTTTCCACGTAGCCTTAGAGCTTAATCCAACTTCAGCAGCCACCGCTAATCAAATGCCGAACGATCGGGTTCAGATGGACTCAAGCATGCTCGAGATTCGCTCATCTTTAGGAGACGGCCAACTTACATTATGCCATCTGAACAGTCAGACCCTGACCGTTCAAAACTTTTGATGTGTTTCTGTATCCATGTTTTCCAAGACTCCCGAGGGAGGCCTACAACTTCTCTAGCCGCCTGGAGTTTGCTCACCACTAGTTAACATTTACCTTTTGTTTCTTTTCCTCAGATACTTCCAACATGGAAAAAATAAAAAGCATGACGGATGAGGAGCTCATCAGCACCTTACGGAAATATGGCGTACAACCTGGACCTATTGTTGGTAAGTCAAGTTTTCTGTTCTTGTGTTGATCAATGATCTCCCATAGTAGATTATTCTTCATGACCATTTAAATAATCCCTGTCATGGGAAACAACTCCTCTCAATGTGATAGGGAAGTCCAGTATGTGTCGTCTCGCAAACTGTTGTGTCAGCCGCCTTTTGCAGCTGACACTTACAGTTAATGACTGGTCATTTAAAGAGGACCTGTCAACCCCCGTGCCGGGGTGACAGGCTCCTGACCCCCTGCTAGATCCCCCTATACTCACCTAATCGCACGCGCACACAGCAGAGTCCGACACTCATAGAGAATGAATGGGGAGTCCGATGCTCCGTCATTCTCTATGGGCATCGGACTCTCCTGTGAGCGCGCGCGCCGGGCTTCGGGAGCTGAAATCTCTGTGACCCAACCGCATCAGGAAGCGGGACCCGGCGCGATTAGGTAAGTATAGGGCGCTCTAACGGTGGGTCGGGAGCCTGTCACCCCGGCACGGGGGGTGACAGGTATCCTTTAACTATATAGTCGCTACGATCAGTAGCAATCCCGCCATCTATATGGTAATAAACAGCGTCATTAGTTGTTCAGGGGGGCTGATCAACAATGCAATTGGTAGAGTGTGGAGAGAGGTGGATTAGTCAAGCAGCAGAGATAAATGGGTTAACCAGTGTCTTGTCTCCAGCTTGGATGGAGTTTTACTGCTCAGTTCCATTAAAGTGAATGGAGCTTAATTGCAAATCACACCTGAACTGGAGACAAGAATCGTGTCGTGTCTCTGAAACAAAAGTGGGTATGTTTTTGTAGCACTGGATAACCCCTTTAAGTATAGACTGGAGGGGAGCGAGGGTGTTAGATGGAAGGCCAGAGAGGAGGATGTTGCAGTAGTCCAAGCTGTGAATAACGAGAGCATAAACAAGCAGTTTTATTGAGTCAGGGTTAAGAAAAGAGCGGATTCAAGAAATGTTTTTGAAGTGAAGGTGCCAGGAGGTGGTCAGGGTCTTAATTTGCAGTTTAAAAGATCTTTTTTTCCCTGGAATATGGTGGGTTCATACTGAGGAATTCTCGTGGATAATGTCCACGGAATTCCGCTGTCTGTCCGTGCGCACGGTCGCGCGCCTTTCCGCCATCTCCATAGACACCATTCTATGGACCGGCGTATTCCGCTATCCGTCGAAATTTCTTTCGGTGGATAGCGGAATACTCCAGCCCATAGAATGGTGTCTATGGAGTCGGCGGAAAGGTGCGCGCAGACAGCTAATGGAATTCCGTGGATATTATCCGCGAGAATTCCTCAGTATGAACCCACCCTAAGGCTATGTTCACACTACGTATATGTATGAAAATATGCGGCCGGACATATACGTGTTAAACTCCGGCCAGGAATTTACGCAAGTTGCGGCCGGCTACGTACGGACCGCGAACTTACGCCCGTAGTCTACTTACGCTTCCCGAGCGCCCTACGTAGCGATCTGACAGCGGTCTTTTACTTGGAAATCGTCGGCTAGCGCCGGACACCCCACAGAACCTTTTGGATCGGCAAAGAAAAGTGGAAAAATGAAGAAATCGCCACTACGTACGGGACCGCATGTTACGCTACGGGCGTAAGTTACGGGATTTTCGTCCTCAAACAATGGTCTGGTTCATTTTTTACAGCGCCGCGTACGATCCGGGCGTAAGTTCGTACGTAGTGTGAACTGTGCAGCCGTACATCGTATACTTTCCATTGTACGCAAACTACGTAAATCTCCGGCCCCTTATTCACGGAACGCGCTACGTCCGGAGACTTACGTAGTGTGAACATAGCCCCAGGCTGGGTTCACACTACTTATATTTCAGTCAGTATTGTGGTCCTCATATTGCAACCAAAACTAGGGGTGGATTAAAAACACAGAAAGGCTCTGTTCACACAATGTTGAAATGGATGGCCGCCATATAACAGTAAATAACAGCCATTATTTCAATATAACAGCCGTTTTAAAACAACAGCAAATATTTGCCATTAAATGGCGGCCATCCACTCAATTTCAACATTGTGTGAACAGATCCTTTCTGTGTTTTTAATCCACTCCTGGTTTTGGTTGCAATATGAGGACCACAATACTGACTGAAATATACGTAGTGTGAACCCAGCCTAATAGAGTAAATGCAGATATGTAAACAGGAGACATGGGTGTTCACTACATTAGAGAGGACCACTGCACTATAATTTACATCAATACCCTGTGGGAATTTCTGACACCAGAAAGCGTCTGCCACCACAGCAGTGCAGAGGAAGGAAGCACTTGCTTTTAGGATTCATGCTCCATCGACCTCCTCTTCAGAACTTTCCTTTTTGTCAAATGCCAGAGAACTGTTCTATTAGCGACACCTGCTAAATGCTGGAACGCCACCTCCACTTCATATCTGCAAGATAAGTCAAGCAAATATGAATCGTGTGTTATAAAGGTAACTCCTTAGGAAGAAGGCCGGTGTGTAATTTTGATGCCAGAGTTCTGAACCTGTTTAAATCTTCCAGCTACTGTGCCACGCAGCTGTGTCAGTACAGTAGCTGGAAGTTTTAAATAGGTTCAGAACTCCGGCATCAAAATGATACATAGATGCCTGGAGTTCCCAGTACAAGCCCCTGGTGCCTGTGCATGTAGGTGTCTGTACTCAGACACATAGCGTGCTCCATAGAGGACACGTTTGTATCTTTCAAACATCGTTGTATGTGAAAGATCATTGGTAGAGGAATTTAAACGGTCAGAGGTAGCCAAGGGTGTTTTGTGCTTATCGCTTGGCCACCATTGTTTTGTAAGATCGATAGAACTAGGATGTTCATCAGTATAGCACCTACGGCTGAGGTGCTTCTAGTCTGTACGTGACCTCTACCAAGGATATACTCTATCCCCTATAACTCTTGCAAAAAAGAGAGGTATGAGCCACCCATTTCTATTTTAACCTCACTACTGCACATTGTTTGTACATTCCCGTTTTTATCGCAAATTATTAAAAGTTAAGTTTTAAGCCTCCGGGCTAAACACAGGCACCAGGGGCTTGTGTCCCACAGCAGAAACTAATTAAACGTACCTCCTGGATTTGGCTGGGATCTCTCCTCCGTGACTGGAGTTCCCAATACGGCTCCACAGCTTCACCATCCAAAGAGGTCTGTAATTTACGGGACGTGGGAATGCAACTGAACAGTTTTTTTTATTTCAACTTTGTCCAGTCAGTGTTCTGGTGTATGCCATACATACAATTATTTTACGGACGCGTGCGGAGGAAGTGACTTATACAGGCATGATAAGGCTTTAAATACTACCAGAAATGACATTGCTAAATTCTATTTCTGGTGTGTCACTATGGAAGGTTACAATATTTAGATGACTAAGTGCATAGTCAAAGCAAGAGCCACACAACCACTGATGCAAGTTTGCTTTTTATTGAAATGCATTGTGATCCACCAACTGGGACAATGCATCTGTGAAGACGGTTGTCTTTGGCTACAGTCACCTGTGATGTAGTGACATCAATAGATATATGGAAAAATGATGTTTTCTGCAAGCAGCCAGACTTTCCTATAAGTGGGAGAAATTACTTTGCTAAATTCTACTTCTGGTTCATCACTATGGGAAAGTATGAGTCTGTCAGCTTTTATTGCATATTGTTTTGGATGGCATGGCTCTGCTGATGTTGCTACAGGTAACACATTTTTCTCCCTTCACTCTCTTCCCTAGGGACCACCCGTACATTGTATGAAAAGAAGCTCTATCAGTATCAACGTGAAAAAACTAAACTTCCAACTTCCACGAGTAAGTGATTACCCTTGTAATGGTGCAGTGTTCTACGATAAAAGTTGGCAAACTTTGTAGCAGATAGGAAATGTCATCATCTGTAAGTTAAAGGCTACAGTACTACAAAAAAAAGTTTTTTTTTTATGCTGTACATTTACAAAATAGAAGGGTATAATTGTCAGATTTTGGGGGTCCAACTTGGGCGTCGACTCAACTCGCTCACAGTTGTACTCAACTGTTTCCAGCAGCTGCATAGACATTGAATGGGGTGGTGGAACACATGTGTGAGTCGAGTTGGGGCCTCGTTCGTGAGATTTCAGGGGGAGCCCAGCTGTCACTGATTCCCTTATCTTGTGGATGGGCATAAATTTGTTTACTTCCTTCAAGGGTTTTCCAATTTATTATTAATTGTCCTTTATCCACAGAATAGGGAACAAGTATAAGATATGAGACGGCAAACAGGATTGGGGGGGTCTGACCTTTTGGGCCTGATCACTTTGTTTAGAATAGAGCCGCAAGTTGTATCCCCAGTTAAAGGGGTTTGAGGTGACACAGTCCCTTTAAACAATGGTCCAAATGTAATGCAAATGAGTCAATTTTTATGAGCCAACACACTGTGAGCATAGCCTGGAAGTCTGTCATCTCACGATATTTGGAATAAATGTTTGATTTTACTTTTATTTGTAGGTTCTAACGAGAGTAGGCAGTACAGTAGAAGAGACTACGATGATGACGATGGTAAGACAATTCCTTCTGGTTTTTCTTGTGCTGTAATTGAAATGGCATTGCATTCACTTTGCTGTCTAAATTACTTTGAGTGATTGTCTGTAAAGAATGATGGTGACTTCAGGTAAATGTAAGGTATGAGTTGTGCAATACTCTTCTTGTGCTGCACTTATTGCAGCGTGAACACTGAACGCATCTTTTCCAGAGGGCATCGGAGGCGGTAACTATTTGTTTACACTGCCTGTAAGGTGCTGGTATTTCCTGAGGATTATGGCCAGGATCCAGCGCTGTGTGTTTTGGTGCCCATGTGACATAGTCCTTAGGCGCTTCATTGAATAATTTCATGCATTAAATTACAAAGTGCTTAATGTCAGCAGCATATAGAAGAGCTTAAAATTATTTACATGCTTTTATGTAAAGGATTTTGGAGGCTCTCCGAGCTGTTTTTTTTTTTTTTTTTTTTTTAAGGGTACAAACCCACACACCGTATATACAGCGTATTTACTACTGCGATACGCAGCAAATACGCAACAAATACGCAGCAGATTAGATCTAAATAACTGAACACAGCATCAAATCTTCACCATCACATCTGCTGCGTATTTGCTGCGTATACGGTGTGTGGGTTTATACCCTGAGGGTACAAACCCACACACCGTATACGCAGCAGATACGCAACAAATACGCAGCAGATTTGATGGTTTAGATTTGATGCTGTGTTCAGTTATTTAGATCTAATCTGCTGCGTATTATTTGCGTATTTGCTGCGTATCGCAGCAGTAAATACGCTGCATATACGGTGTGTGGGTTTATACCCTAAGGGTACAAACACACACGGCATATACGCTGCGTATTTACTGCTGCGATACGCAGCAGATTAGATCTAAATAACTGAACACAGCATCAAATCTGCTGCGTATCTGCTGCGTATAAGCTGTGTGTGTTTGTACCTTTAAGGTCAGTCCCTGTTAACCTCTTCAGGGCCGAGCTCATTTTAGTTTTTGCGCTTTTGTTTTTTCCTCCTCGTGTTTAAAAGGCCATAGCGCTTGCATTCTTTCACCTACAGACCCACATGAGCCCTTATTTTTTGCGACACTAATTGTACTTTGCCATGGCAGGCTTAATTTTTGCATAAAGTACACTGCAAAAGTAGAAAAAAATTAAATGTGTGGTGGAATTGAAAAAAAAAATAAACCGCATTTTTTTTTAATTTGGGGAGGTTTTGTGTTTACGCCGTTTGCCCTACGGTAAAACTGACTTTTTATGCATGTTCCTCAAGTTGTTATGAATGCAATGATATGTAACTTGTGTAACTTTTATTTTATTTGATAGCTTTTAAAAAATTTAAACCTTTTTTAAAAAAAATAAATGTTCCCTAAAATCGCCATGATGTGTTCTTTCTATCGGTACCTTGATTGCGCATATGCGACTTTTTGATTGCTTTTTATTACAATTTTTCTGGATTTGATGCGACTAAAAATGCGCAATTTTGCACTTTGGAATTTTTTGCGCTTACGCCATTTACCGTGAGAGATCAGGAATGAAAGAAATTATTAGTTCGGGCGATTACGAACGCTGCGATACCGAACATGTTTATTTATTTATTCTTATTTATAAAATGGGAAAAGGGGGGTGATTCAAACTTTTATTAGGGGACGGAATTATTAATGTAACCTTTTTTTTTTTTTTTTTTTTTTTTTTTTTTTACACACACATACTAGTATCACTGCTTTGATCTCTCATTGAGATCTATGCAGTATAGGCATTCTATTGCTCTCGGCTGCAGCCGAAAACAATAGAATGCCGAGCCGGGATCAGCGGCATTATGGCACAGACCCCAGCCGGGTGAGGATGTGGGGATCGCTCCTCTGCTGCATTTTTGTATAGATCACTTCTCCTTCTCCTTATCACCGCAGACAAAACACAAAGGGGGAGATTTATCAAAGGGTGTAAAATTTAGACTGGTGCAAACTAGCCACAGCAACCAATCACAGCTCCGCTTCCAGCTCTGGTGAAAGGAAAGAGGAGCTGTGATTGGTTGCCGGGGGAAGTTTGCACCAGTCTAAATTTTACACCCATTGATAAATCTCCCCCACAGTCTCAGCTTAGCCTTAGCCCCAGTGGTGAGGATGAGAACTGCAAGATTTTAGGATTATTTTATAATTTAGATAGAAAAATTGAAAATTGGAAAAAATTTCACCAAAAATTCTTGAAAAATATGTCATTTTCATTTTCTTATGACACATTCCCTTTAAACAGAAAGGGTGCTGAGCTGCAATATTCCATTGTGGCCACTATACAGTATATGGTTGTTAACAGCTGTTATGTGGAGTACCTGTTGTCAGCATGCCAGTGGTCTGAAATTGATGACCTACCTAAGGATAGATGTTGATTAAAAAAAAGTCCTGGAAAACCCATTTATTACATTCCTTATAATCTTGCAAAACATGTCCCTGGTCACATTCTCATTATACTTTGTGCTGTATTGTCTAAAAATATGCGCATTATTTTCACTCACGTGTCCCTTTCTTTTATATCTAAATAAAGGTGACAGTCACACATATGAAGAAGAGTACACCAAGACCTATCACTATCCACAAGCTTATCAGAGGGTAAGTCCAGAAAGTTCATTATGAAAACCATTCACTGTATAAATCTACACAATGAATTATTTTGTATGTGTATTAATGTTTGATTACGTAGTCTGACCAACTTATCAAAATCCATCAACAGCCTAGGGAGGATTTATTTTTCAGGGGGAAAAAGTAGGTTAATACTTCTTGACATTATTCTTCTCAATATAAAAAGTATATAATGACCATTTAGGACAGGCATGGGGAACCTTCAGCCCTCCAGCTGTTGCAAAACTACAACTCCCATCATGCCTGGACAGCCTTCGGCTGTCCGGGCATGATGGGAATTGTAGTTTTGCAACAGCTGGAGGGCCGAAGGCTCCCCATCCCTGATTTAGGACAATCACTTTCCATACACCTTGTCTCCCCACTTGGGCTTCCTCTTTATCAACTTTAAAAATAAACAGGACTCCATTACCCTTGTAACAATACGATAGTGATGTATAATGTATAGATAACATATACAATATATGAATGGTTTGGTGCTTGTATCAGAAGTTCAAGTTTCAAATAAATACTGTCACAACTTGTTTTACAGCCAAAAGAAGATTTGCAGAACAGGTAAGTCTTTCTTACCAAAAAAAAAACAAAACTTTCAAGTTGATTAAAATAATAAATAACATGTTTAATTTTATTATTAAAGGGGTAGTCTGGTCCTAGAATTAAAGTTAGTTTATTGCCGGGCAGGAGGGAAATATTAAAAGGGGAAAAAAAAAACATACTTATCCAGCCACGCTATTCCAGCGGTTGGGCCCCATGTAATCTTTTATACCCTTATCCTGTGCATACTGTGGATAGGGCAGAACTACCTCAGATGGGAATATCCCTTCAAATTTGTAGGTCAGTAGGGTTAGCATACCTTTCTTTATTGTATGCCGCATAATGAATATAGTATGCAAGTAGCCCTCCTTCAGAAGAAATCTTACTATCTAGTGCCACCTATTGGAAGTAACATCCCTGCTAGTCAATGATAAGCCCTTTAAAGAGCTGCGAAACATGACTGGGAACAATAGCCAAGCCAGAAATGCTGGCATACAGTAGAGCAGCCCATCTGTAGACAGCTGTTTCAGGGTTCTTGCCCCAAGCAGGGGGCTGGCAGATTGGCCATTGTTGTGAGAGTAATGTTTCTGCATACGCAGAGCGCCACAGGCCATGCAAAATTCAAGAAAATTCACTTATTCTCCTCGTTCACGCCCTCCTCACTGGCTAATGTTACCCTCTTTGGTCTAATAAATTGAGTGTGATTTCCCCAGGCGCCTAGTCAAGTAGATCCTTTTTAGAAAGTAACTCACACAGGAATGGATGTTAATGTTATTCACCTTTTTCACTCTGTTACAGAAGCTACAGCACTAGGGATAACGCGTACCAGAACATATCCCAGACACATTACCAGTCAAGCTATTCTCAGGGAGTGGAACCACGGAAACCCATTCGTATAAAGCAGAAGGAAGAGGCGCCGGTGAAGCGCTTCATCCCGCTGTGGTTGCAGCTTTTCCTGCTCCTCTTAATTACTGGTTTCCTGGTGTACATGTACTTACTCCAGACAGATAACGACCCTTTCAGTTCTATAAAGTCCCTCCTGTAACATTGTATGTATGCCATCTTATTACTTTGCTAGTTACCTGATAATCTTATACAGGCTTAAGTATTTATCACTTACTTAATTTGCTTTACTCTTTTTTTATATAACCTATATGCTGCAAATAATACCACTTCTGGTGCCCTGTCTTATGGTTCAATAAATCCTGTGTCTCTCAAGTTTAAAGAGTACCGTCAGGTCCCTGGGAAATCACAAACCGGAGCTGGCAGGTCAGGAGGACGGTACTCTGCCGCTGTTCTCTTTGAGCACTCTGTGGAGAAAATAAACATAGTGCTTTTCTATTCACAGCGTGCTTGCACAGTCATATTGCCCTCCACTGCCACTCAGGTCAGATTGACAGCCCGACTACATATGATGTCAGTCGCCAATACGTGAGCATTACGGGGTGCAGTTTTATGACTGCTAACCACTTGCTGTGACTGGAAATATCAGTATAGGCTGTGGTGAATAAAGTTAATTTTCTCTGATCTTCAGGATCGCAGTGCGCTCAGGAGGACAACATCACAGTACTGTCCCACTGACCTGCCAGGTCCTGGGGATCTGACAGCTTCTCCTTAACTTGACATTGTAAGTCGGTTTGATGGGAGTCAATAACTTAGGAACAGGCCATGTCACTTACCCCATGGTCACCAGAATGTACTATATATAGGCTAGGAGAACCTACAGCCTTTTCCTCCTGCACTCATTGAAATCTCGATCATTGGCGGGGGAAGTGGTCGGGTGTAGGTATATCTGAACGTAAAGGCAGACAGCAGAAAACAGCATGCCTTTCCTTATGTTATTCTGCCCACAACGTTGTTGCACATTGTTTGTCAGGCTTAGAAAACATGGCCGCTGTCTTCCAGAAACAGCACCTAGTTTGGGTGTGGGTTTTGCAGTTTAGTTCCATTGAAGTGAAGTGAGCAGAATTGTAATACCACACACTACCTGAATACAGGGGTGGTGCTGTTTTTGCAAGAAAGTAGCTTTGTTTTTTCTAATCTTTGCTATACCTGTATTGGGAATCCCTGTTTACTGTCAGTTTGATAAATGTAAAACTACAACCAAACTCTGATGCAATCTATTATAACCATGTTATATGTTAGTGTTATCTAGGTAGTGGTGTGTACCTGTAAGGACGGGGGATTCTAATGAATCCAATGACTCTTTACTGACAATTATTTTTATTTTAAAGTTTCCAAAACTAAACTGACTGAAAACAAAAATTTCAGTCTCTGTACTTAGGGTAGTTTATTGATTCACTTGCTAAAAAAAAAATTATACAGACCAAAGATATAACGCTATTTATAATACTTAGTCATGTGTTTAGTCCTGACAGTCCCTAATAAAGCCATAGACTTAAAGGGGTCATCTGATACAGATCAACAATCATCCTGTTTTTCTAATAACATCTGTCTATACATTTCTCTTGCAGCGGCCCCTGCAGGCAGAATGCAGCATTACCTGGAAGACGTTCAGAGAACGCTCTTGAGGGCTGCCTCAAGCAGGGAATGGCCTTGCTGCTGTCCGTAAACCTTGCCAGGTGGTGTATTTTTGAGACAGTTTCTCTAAGTGATCTGTCCATAGGGGGACATTTATCCAGGTCTGCTCCTAGCACAGACCGGTGCGGGGTCGCAAATTTTCGGGTAAAACTAACATGTTGTACAAAAATTTTGTTACTTCTCGCTAGTCTGTGCACTGCTCGCCAAGTGGGCAGGAAATGGGGGTGTGGCGATAGGAGGGAGGCGTGGCCTCCACAGGCAAAAGATTCATTACCCTTTTTATGCTGTGGTTACATTTTATGCCAGCTTGGAGCTGGTGGACATTTCTAATGCTACCACACAGAGGTGATTTTAAAGATTTTTTTTTTTTTTTTTTTGCATTCATATGTAAAAACAAAAAAGAGCAAATAGAAGAGCAAATAATTATGTTTAAGTTTTTAAAACACATGTATAATTTAAAGGGCATGTCATGGCAGGCAGGAGTATGCATATACAATACAATTCATTTCACTAAGGTATCTAAGCCAATCTCGGGTCTAGTATTTGGGCTCTTCTTTCAGTTTGCTTCTATATACAGTACCTAAATTACACCCTCATTATGTGTTAACCCATTCTAGACTGTGGGCCAGTGCATAGGTCCATAGATGCCACAGTCTTTCTATTTGCCCAGAACCCAAACCACAAAGAGAAATAGATTCTACCATCATACGAACCGTATTGCAGTTCGGCCTCTAGAGGCTTTTTCCTCCATTACAAGTGCATGGTCCCTGACACTGCGCAGGCAGTCTGCGCCTACAGATACAAATAGGGAAGTATGCAGGTGGCTGGAGTATGTTACAGAGGCATAGTGACCTGTCCAAATGCTTTCTTTCTCACTAATTAAAAAACAAAACTATACCTTTTACATCTAATGTTTCTATTTTTACTATTAGGTTTTAATTATTTTTGCATGTCAAGTTAAAACCTTAATGGTGAAGGAGATTGGATACCACTGACTGTCGTCCGGGCTGATTCTTGGGTTAATACATTGTAAATCTCCATAATCACTATATAGCATTTTGAGTTGCGTGCTGTGGATTTAATATTGTGTTCCAGCCTTCCAGATTCTCTGAAAAAGGTAAAACTACAAGGCCCAGTATACCATGCCAGCTGGGAAGCCAAAGGCTGGCATGTCAGTCTGGTGCCCATTGGATAAAACCTTCTACATACTCTGCACTAGTGCTTATCCACATGTATATTCTGCAGTTGGTGCTGGCCAGACTTGGCTACTACTCCTCTGAGTATTAAATAAAAAAAACATGATGACCAAAGTGGTGACCCGACTGGTTGCCATAGGAAAGGTCCCCACTATAAAGCGCAGTATAATGCTCCGTGCCCTTGTTTGCCGCCTTTGCACATTAGAAGCTTATCGTAATTTGGACATCAAGAAACAATTTAGTTAAACTAAATAACAGAGTTGTTCGATATGTTGAATACATCTATAGAACATGTCAAAGACTTCTGATAAAGTACCATTTAAAGGGATTATAAAAACATAGAAGCTTTCTTCCAAAAACAGCGCCACCCCTGTTCTCAGGTTGCGTACGGTATAACAGTTCAGTTCCATTTACTTGGGATTATTTAGGCTAGAAAAAAGACGTCTTTGGGGCGATCTGATTACAATGTACAAATATATAAATGGACAGTACAGAGATCTTTGTAGTGGTCTTTTTACTCCTTGGTCTGTAACCATGACAAGGGGGCATCCTCTACGTCTATAGGGAAAGAAGATTTCACTATCAGCACAGACATGGATTCTTTACTGTACAAGCAGTGAGACTGTGCCACATGATGTTGTCATGGACGATTTAATAAATAAGTTCAGGGGAGGCCTGGATGCTTTTCTTAATATAATATGACAAGTTATGGGCATTAGATTTCCGGTGATACGCTGATAACAGGGATTATTCTGGTTGCCATTGGGGTCGGGAAGGAGTTTTTTCCCTGTGATGTGGCAATTGTCGTCTGCCTCATGGGGGTTTTCGCCTTTCCCTGGATCAACACAGTATGATTCCTCCAGGTTGAACCTGATGGACTCTTGTCTTCTTTCAACCTTATTAACTATGTTACTATGTTACTTCAATGGAACTGTGTTGCAAAACCACAACCAAACTGAGGGCAAGAGTGGCACTGTTTCTATAAGAATCCACTGTTCAGGACTAGAGATGAGCACATTTACAGTAGGAACATTCTGCTCATCAGTCTGCGGGGCTTTGAAGTGTGCTCCACTCCGTGCCGCTCCTCTTCAGGTGCTGGGAAAAGATGGATCTTGTGCACCCTGGGAGGAGCGGTGCGGAGCACACTTCAAAGCCCCGCAGCCCGATGAGTAGAATACAGATAGGAACAAAGCACTTCGCTTCATTCCTACTGTAAATTCGCTCATTCATATTTTAGGACCCTCAGGATGGTTACATAGAGTGCCTGTATCTCTGGAGGACCCAATTGTTTTCAGGGGCAACAAGGTAATAGAAGAATTTAATTGCTGTATTTGAAATTGCAAAACCTGATTGTGTGTATTCTCACTTAAATCCCTCCAGACGCAGAAGAGGTTGCCACTATCTGATTAGCTTTAGGCCATGTTCACATGGCATATGAAACCAGGTCCGGCCGGGTCATGGAACGGCTGGTCTCTGCAAAGATCATCCCGGCTGGTACTGCAGCACAGGCCGGATGATCTTTCAGGCTGCAGTGTTCTGTTGCAGGCGCATCAGCGTGTGCCTGCATCAGAACTCCCTACAGCACACAATGAAGCAAGCGGCCGGAGCCGCTTGCTTCAATGTGTGAACTGACAGAGCTTTCTGCGGCCGCTATTCACTGAATTGCGGCCGCAGAAAACTGACATGTCAGTTGTTTGCGGCGCCGCTTGGGATCCCGGCTGGAGCGTATACTATGTGTATATGCTCCGGCCGGGATCCCATAGAAGAACCTGCGGCACGCCTAGGCGTACAAAGTACGGCCGTTGTTGCCGATGGTAACAACGGCCGTACGTTTACGTAGTGTGAACATAGCCTTACATTGTATATACACATACTAGTACTTCTTTACTGTATGTTCACCTTCTGACCTGTTCTATATCTGCACAATCCTATGATACAAGCTTTGGTAATAATTGTATAAATGTGAAGCAGCGCTATTGTTATTGTTAGGGTTGGTATTATAGTAGCACATTTACTTTCCTCTGCTTATTGTGGGGTTTGGGGTGTTTTTTTAACATGTAAAGTTTGCTTTTTAAGAATGTTTCTAGCATTCTGGTTATTAACATTGTACTTAATAAATTTTATAAGATCTTTGCAACTGACTGTGATGTTTTGTTTACTACGTTTGGCCCATTTACTTTAATGGGGTATTTCCATCTCCGCTAAGGCTGGGTTCACACTGTGCTTTTGCAATCCGTTTTTTTGCAAAAAAAACGGATGAAAAAAAAAAAAACAGATGCATTTTTGTGCATCAAAATGGATCCGTTTTTTTTTTTTGACGGACACAGAAACGTAGCTGACACTATTTTTGTGTCCGTTGAAAAAAAAACGGATCCGTTTTGATCCGTTTTCTTTTACAATGAAAGTCAATGGAAAAACGGAAGCACACAAATGCATCCGTTTTTTTCATCAGTTTTTTTTTTTCCAAAAAACGGATTGCAAAAACGCAGTGTGAACCTAGCCTAATATAGTTATATTTCTATATATTTGTATACTATAGCTGTATATATATATACCAGCCAGACCACTACTTTGAAAGTAGAGTGGTGGTTGGTAACCTAGACAACAAGCTGTCGACAAGAGGGGGGAAAGAGGCAAGTTTTTTGAATGAATGTAGTTACAAGTATAACTATATCAGTTGGGATGGAAACTGAATGCAGTTACTAGTAACTATGTTCAAACTGTTTATAAACATATACAGTAAACATTTGCTCCATGGCGGTGGATGTGTAGACCACTGTATACGTTGAGACACCTTCCTGCTGATATGCTAACATAGACGTAGCCTTTTCCTAATGGTGTATTGGTTTCAATGACTATAGGACTGGTAGAACAGCTGAGTGCTGGTTGGCTACCTATCTCACTAGTACAAAAAGACTCCATAAAGGACCGTAGGAGAAAACATTGTGGCGGCCTAAAAGTGGTCGGACAGGTTTTTCCTCATGTCGGAGATTTTCGTAGGAAATACAGCGACCGTTCCCTAAAGACAACGTAACCAGAAAGCAGAGAAGTGTCAGGTCATGTGACAGATGAATCTTCTGAAAATTTTTACCAGCAACATGGGAATTTAATGGAAATATTCTGAAAATTGGAGAAAACCATGAACAGGGGAGTAATGTCATACAAATAGTATGGATGGTGCATAGACTCAAGAGGATAAAACAAGACCAAGTCAGTGCACGGAACCTGCCAAACCACAAACATCTGATACCGCTAGTAACATTCAGGCATCCAACTGTGCAAGGTGACAGTAATCCTGAGAGAGGAAACTCCTAACTGCATAGAGTGCCAGACAATAAAGGTGGAAACATGTGAGAGGAGCATCAAGGGCAGGAAAGTCAGCAAATGCCTACAGGGCTTAATGGGAGTGTGTCATCCGAAAATTATCTGTTTAAATCATGTTATTATGTTAAACTGAGTGATGAAATCTCGCCACCATGTAGAGTGACACAGTGATTTCTGTCATGAATCACAAAGTATCCTTAGCCTAAAACTAAGCTGAGACGTCCTGTTCTGTCTGTGATGATAAAGAGGGTCTGTAAGACAATAGCAGCTCCGCCTCCTCCTCCCCTGTAAAATGACCTTTGCACAGGCCACACACATACAAAGAATAGGGTCTAGAGTTCATTGTAACTATGCCCCTAGAACTGCTATAAAACAGCAGGAGGCTGTGTGTCCTCCACATCACACAAGCGGGTGGGCAGTGTGTCCTCCCAGAATCATCACACCAGCAAGGGGCAGTGTGTCCTCCCAGAATCATCATACCAGCAGGAGACAGTGTGTCCTCCCCCATCATCACACCAGCAGGGGCCAGTGTGTTCACCCACACATCATCCCACCAGCAGACGGCAATGTGTCCTCCCCACATCATCACACCAGCAGGAGGCACTGTATCCTCCCCACATCACATCAGCAGGGGGTAGTGTGTCTTCCCAGAATCATCACACCAGCAGGGGACAGTGTGTCCTCCCCCATCATCATACCAGCAGGAGACAGTGTGTCCTCCCCCATCATCATACCAGCAGGAGACAGTGTGTCCTCCCCCATCATCACACCAGCAGGGGCCAGTGTGTTTACCCACACATCATCCCACCAGCAGACAGCAATGTGTCCTCCCCACATCACATCAGCAGGGGGCAGTGTGTCCTTCCAGCATCATCATACCAGCAGGGGACAGTGTGTCCTCCTAGCATCATCACACCAGCAGGAGACAGTGTGTCCTCCCCCATTATTAAACCAGCAGACAGCAATGTGTCCTCCCCACATCATCACACCAGCAGGAGGCACTGTATCCTCCCCACATCACATCAGCAGGGGGCAGTGTGTCCTTCCAGCATCATCATACCAGCAGGGGACAGTGTGTCCTCCTAGCATCATCACACCAGCAGGAGACAGTGTGTCCTCCCCCATTATTAAACCAGCAGACAGCAATGTGTCCTCCCCACATCATCACACCAGCAGGGGGCAGCGTATCCTCCTCACATCACATCAGCAGAGGACAGTGTTTCTTCCACATGACAGCCAGGATTGTGCACACCACCAGACTCCATACTCCAACCTGACTGTTCTCTTATCCCAAAGTGGACCTGGATTCATCTCTGAAGGTGATAAGGTACAAGTCCATATCAGTCCAAGTTTCTCATCCAGGTGGGAATCTTTTTTATAGGGCAGCAGGTGACACAGTTTACTGCCTCTTGTGGCCAGACCCAGTATCTGACCAGACCTGACCTGTAATGATTACATATCTGGCTGAGAACTGCAGGGTGGGTTTTGCAGCAATCAGACATCTCTATCTGGGTGCAGCATTATTATTTGACAGAGAGTGCAGCTAAACTACACAGTATATTTGTGTCACCTATTAGACTAAAGGCCTTATTAAACAAAATGATTATCAGCCGATATCGGCCGTTACGGACGATAATCATCTTGTGTAATAGAAGGCAACGATCAGCCGACATGAACGATGTTGGCTGATCGTTGCTGTCGTTTGTCTTTCAACATGCTGAAAGACAAATGACTAATATAGCAGTGATCTGCTGCCGTTGCTCCGAGGAATAGGCGAGTAGGAGAGGCAGTAGCAGACCGCTGCTATCTGCTATGGGCTGCCTGGACGGTTTACATTCACTTACTGTAGATTTACCAGCCACATCTGCTGGAAGTTTGTTCCAAGCATCTACTACCCTGAATTAAAGTAATATTTTCTGACTTCTCCTGGTAACCTCAGTTGTGCCCCATTGTTCTTGTGTTTAGCTGCATATTAAAGGGGGTTATCCAGTGTTACAGCTACTTTCTTGCAAAACAGTGCCACCCCTGTTCTCAGGCTGTGTGTGGTATTACAAATATTCCAAGTCACTTCAATAGAACTGAGCTGCAAACCCCACACCCAAACTGAGGGCAGGAGTGATTCTGTCTTTGGAAGAAAGAAGGTTGTCTGGAAAACATGAGATACAGCCAATGACTATATCCATGATTTCCACATAGCCTTAGGGCTTTATCCAAGTTCAGCAGCCACCGCTAATGCCGAAAGTTCGGGTTCGGATCGACTCCAGCATGCTCCAGGTTCGCTCATCTCTAATCCCCTCCTCTAGAAAATATAACACTTTCCACCATTTACCCCTTTCCCTTCTTTTCTCCACACTATTGATCTTCTCCTTGAGACTATCCATCTTTTTTGTAGCCCATCTTTGAACCTGTTCGATTTTATCAGTATATTTTTAGAGTGACCTCTCCAGAACTGGTCCCGCTATTCCAGATGTGGTTTCACTAGAGCTCTAAAATAGTTTCCATAGTTGGAAACTTCCTACAAAGTTACAACCCCAGAACTTAGTGCCACAGGGGGGAAAGAGCAACAAGATACCAGCAAGAGCCAGGGAGGTGAGTGTACTGTATTATTTCCAATCACTCCCCATTAGTTCTGTATTATTTTCAATCACTCCGAACCCAAACTTTCGGCATTTGATTAGCGGTGGCTGCTGAACTTGGATAAAGCCCTAAGGCTATGTGGAAATCATGGATATAGTCATTGGCTGTATCCATGTTTTCCAGACAACCTTAGAGCTTTATCCAAGTTCAGCAGCCCCAGCTAATCAAATACCGAACGATCGGGTTTGGATGGACTCGAGCATGCTCGAGGTTCGCTCATCTCTACTCCCCATGCATATAGCTAAAAAGTCTTCTACCTAGACAACCCCTTTAAAGGGGTATTCCACTCAAACATAACTTTTCATATGTTGCTGCCCATGGTAAGACTATTCATTCATTAATTTTTCTTTTTTTTTAACAAATTTTTATTAAGGTTTTAGAAAAATATTTGAACAGAAATAAATTCACAATATAGGTTGGACATTCAATAACTAGCTATATACATACAGTACATAAAGGTTAGAAGTAAAGCTGCAAACATTGAAATTACCACCGCCATTGGGTGAAAGTGATCAATTTTAAAAAAAACTACTTATGAACAGAAAACATAATATAGACAGACAAAAAAACAAACAGGTAGGGAAGGAGGAGACTATACTTGTTATTATATATTCAGTCTCCTTCCCCTAGTTCTGAGCTGTTGCTTCCTGCTGAAGTCACAAAAAAACTATGTGTGACCTTTTTTTTTCACCTCCCCCTCCCTTCCAAGACAGCAGATGTAAACAAGTCCCTGGCCGGCTTTATCTGCAACTTTGTAGCAATGCTGTAATGCCAGGAGGATTAAGTACAATTAGTTCATCACCAACTTGACCTCAGAGTAAACCTTCCAGCATTACAAAGAAGCTACAAAGTTACAGATGAAGCCTGCCAGGGACTTTACATGAGCAGTATCTGAAGGGGGGGAGGAAAGATCATACACAGTTTTTTGTGTCTTAAACAGAAAGCAGGAGCTCAGAACTAGGTGAAGGAGACTGAATAGATAATAACAAATATTAAAAGAATTGTTACTCTCACCATGGGCAGCAACATATGAAAAGTTATGTTGCAGTGGAATACCCCTTTATGTCTGTGTTGTCCTGTTGTGTGTTTGTTGTTGCACACAATCTGAGCCTTCCTTCAAGACAACTACTACTCCCTGTAGGACTACAACCCCCTCCAGCCACTGACCTCTACAGTGAGTAGCCTTTTGTTTTCGCTTCTCACATTTGATATGAGCTTGTATAAGTTTGTTGCGTGACTGCTAATGGGTATAACTATTGTGCCCTATCCAAGTCATTGTTAGGACCAAGAAAGGTGACTGGTTCTGCAGTCTAACAATCCACCAGGAATGTTAATCCTTAATACACACTGGTATCATGGGCAAATAGGTAATCCTTACCTACCCTCTCATGTGTCTCCAAATATTCCAGCATTTACCTGTCCATCCTGAGCTGTGTATTGTCTTCCTTCATTATAATGCTGGGATCACACTAGTGAAATATGGACACCTTGTTAAAGTGACTCTGTACCCACAATCAGACCCCCCCCAAACCACTTGTACCCTCGGATAGCTGCTTTTAATCCAAGATCTGTGCTTGGGTCCGTTCGGCAGGTGATGCAGTCATTGTCCTAAAAACACTACTTTGAAACTTTCAGCCCTGTGTCAAATTGCCGTGGCCTAGATTGTGTGTGCCCTGGTCTTGTACCGCCCCTCTGTCCCTCCTCCCCATCACTAGGAACGCCCCATGCAGGATTTCTCCTATTCGTCACCTGTCTGAACACTGCACAGGTGCCTTAAGGTGACTGTACCACCAGGCCCAGGCTGAAGCACTGGAGGCGGCCGACCCACCCTTAATGTGAGGAAACTCCAGCCCCTCTATGATGTGACTCCATTAGCATCAATGGAACCCTGTCATGGAGGGGCTGGGGTTTCTTCCCACTAAGGGTGGGTCGGCCGCCTCCAGTGCTTCAGCCTGGGCCTGGTGGTACAGTCACTTTAACGATCCAGCTCATGTGCAGAGTTCAAACCACCACATCACTTAGGCTAGGTTCCCACTGCGTTTTCAGGATGCATTTTTTTTAACGGTCAAAAAAGTAGTGTCAACAGTACTTTATTGTGCGTAAAAAAAGAAAAAACATCCATTTTGATCCGTTTTCCTTTATAATGAAAGTCAATGGAAAAACGGATCAAAAACGGATGCACACAAATGCATCCGTTTTTTGCAAAAAAACGGATCAGTTAAACGGATGCTGAAAACGCAGTGTGAACCTAACCTTACATAAATGTCGCACACCTTTTTTGCAGCACCAGGCACTGTCTTTTGCACAGGTGACCTGCTATGTACTGTAAATGTCATTGCCTGCCATATTGGTAAATCTAAAGGGAAACATTACTGGGCAGGTTATTTTACAGGGAGGGGGCGTCTGAGCTGTAAGCATCATCTATTGTCTTCACTATCTACTGGTGCCACCTGTCGCTGTAATGCTGTACAGATCACTTTCCAACAGCCTCCTCCTTACCATCACAGCCAGAACAGGAAGTCTCAGCTTAATTGTGAGCCTAGTGGCCAAAATAAAAACTGCAAGATTTCAGGATTATTTTATAATATTGATAGTAAAATGGAAAAAAAAAATCTACAGAAATTCTTAAGTGTTTAATATAAAAACTTGATTGATACCATAGCTCATATTGTGATGACGCTGTCCCTTTAAGTCACAGCCATAAATAAATATATAAGGCTTCTTCTCACAGTAGTGATTCTGCACACATTGAATATCTAATGTGTTTAAGAAAATGTTTGCACTTTAAGACTCCTCTGTGCTATCTATGTGTTTCTATGGAGTTACTACACTCTCTTGTAGGAAGTCAGGTTAGCCGTGCGCCAGATTTTACCTGGAACATTTCAACTCCTGATTCTAAATATTTTGGATTTCTGTGGAGCCGGGGTCTGACTCCTGGAGGCTGTGCACCCACCGGAGCTATTGCCGCACAGTGCCGTCTACATTTACCATTTCTTTCACCTCCTGATTCTGTTATGGAACAAAAATGTGGTCTGTCGACTATGACGGACACTGAGACAGGAGGTCTTGTTTGTCTTAAAGCACCATGTATCCTCACGACGTGCCCTTTAAGGATTTTTCAGGGCCAGTTTGATTGCACAGCGTCCAAGGCAAACATGGAAGGCGTTTCTCGTAAACTTAGCTCTGCATATGAAAATCACAATGCAACCACACTGACATAGTAAACACTGGCTAGGCTCCCTCTTGTGGTGACTGAGAGTAACTAGGGTGCCAGGCTTTAGATCTGTGACTATGTAGGGGATTAGGAGTTTTGTATCATAAAAACAAGTTCTATCTGCTATAAAGATATAGTAATGCGATTATCCAGGATTAGTAAAAACATTGCTACTTTCTAAATAAAAAAATAAAAAAACAGCACCACCCCTTTCCTCAGGTTGTGTGTGATATTAAGCTACAAAACCCACACCCAGACTGAGGACAAGGGTGGTGCTGTTTCTGGAAGAAAGCAGCCATCTTTTTCTAATCCCGGATAACCCCTTTTAGAAATATATCTGCACATATTGTTGGAACAAAAGGTGTTAAAAGGTATAAATTCACTTTAGGAACTAGCCAGTGACTGTCCGTGTGTAAAAGGAGAAGTCCCACAATTAAAAAATCACAGGAAGGCACAGGGATGCGGGAACATAATAAATAAAGTATACTTACCCATCCCAGTGCCCCCATAACGCCCGTCAGAGACAGTCACTGGAAGTTCTTTTCCTCTGGCTTCCTGGTACGTCACAGACCTGCTGATGGATTGCCCCCTCAGCCAGAAAGTAACTGCAGCTGTTTCCCGCCCCAGTCACTGATTGGCTGAGCAGGCAGTCCATCAGCCGGGTATCTGATGTTGCAGGAGTCGCAGGAAGCCGGTGGCTGCCAAGAGGCACAGAGATGGGTAAGTATACTTTCTTTAATATTTTCCCGTACTCCCCTACCTGCCTGTGATTTTTTATTTTCATGAGACTTCTACTTTAACCCTTTATCAGTACAGTATGTTAAAAATACAAAATTGCAATACACTATGCAATGGTCTCCTGCAGACAACTGCCTGAGCACCAGTATAGTATACAGTATAGAGTATACAGCATAGTACCTGACCAGGATCACACGTCAGTATCTCAGTGCTGTATGATCGTATCCTAATGCAGCTAAGAAACTGTTAAAGGGATTTTACACAGGATATGTAATAAGTGACCTAGGGACCTAGTGACCTAGCTGCTTGGACCTCCAGTGATCATGAAATTGAAGTCCCCTGTCCCCCCACTTAAAGGTAATTTATCAGCTCCCGGGCCCTACCTAAGGTGCTGACAGTGTGCTGTAGCTGGCAACCCCCAGTGAGCATGGTGCCTTTTTGGTAATTTTTCGTGCAGCGGATTATGTACAATCTTTGTCTCCTACTGTACTAAAGAGTCACAGAGCAGATGTTCGTGTCACACTCTAGCATGCATCCTCCTCCCTCTTCATGAATAATCAATGCTGCCCAGCCTCCTGCTCGCTCAGCTGTCAGATTGCAGATCAGTCCTCTGTAGGCAGGTTATGTCTGAAAGAACAATGTCTGGAGAGGATCACCGGCACTACTTCCACCAATACCAGAACGGACCTTGGATTCACTCTGGACTAGCATATAGATCGCTTCGGGGTGCACCTCATGTGATAGATACAATTCATGGGTAGCAAGTAGTAAAGAAAGCTGCGGGCACTCACCGATTTGATGCGATGCTTCTTTATTTCATAACAGATAAAATGGATACATGTATCTTACGGGACGGCAGATGCCACAATCCTACAGACAACGTACTCATAACTCATGAGTACGTTGTCTGTGTAGGATCGTCACGTCTGCCGTCCAGTGAGATACATGTATCCATTTTATCTGTTATGAAATAAAGAAGCATCGCTTCAAACCAGTGGGTGCCTGCAGCTTTCTTTACTACTTGCTACCTATGTCTGAAAGAAACACTCAGGTATAATTGAATCTCTTCTCCCTAATGTGTTGGAGCTGTGGTCTAGGGGTAACTCACCTGTCTAGACACCTGCCAGTAGTTCATTCTCTGGTTTGAATCCCCTGATGGAAATTAAATAGATGTCTTTTTTTTCTTCTCATTATTGTATAATTTTTAAGGCTGTGTTCACACACAGTATTTTTGCTCAGTATTTTGCAACCAAAACCAGAAGTGAGTGGATTGCTGCCATTTAATAGCAAATAATTACTGCTATTTTAAAACAACGTCCGATATTTGCCATGAAATGACGGCCATCTGCTCAATTTCAACAGTGTGAGAACATGGCCTTTCTGTGTTGTCAATAATGAGAAGGAAAAAAAGACATCTATTTAATTTCCATCAGGGGATTCAAACCAGAGAATGAACTGCTGGCAGGTCTCTAGACAGGTGAGTTACCCCTAGACCACAGCTCCTACACATTAGGGAGAAGAAATTCAATTATATATGAGTGTTTCTTTCAGACATAACCTGCCTACAGAGGACTGATCTGCAATCTGACAGCTGAGCAAGCAGGAGGCCGGACAGCATTGATTATTCATGAAGAGGGAGGAGGATGCATGCCAGAGTGTGGCACGTACAACTGCTATGTGACTCTCTAGTACAGTGGGAGACATAAGATTGTGCATAATCCGCTGCACGGAAAATTACCAAAAAGGCACCATGCTCACTGGGGGGCTGCCAGCTACAGCACACTGTCAGCACCTCAGGTAGGGCCCAGGAGCTGACAGATTCCCTTGAAGACTAGACCAGGATCATGGCAATGGATGCGCCAGATTTATTAGTGACTGGATGATAGATTTGGCGCTGCATGAGCTAGACATGTTTTTCTCTTCCTTATGCCACCTCTTGGAACAATGCCAATATTCAACACCTGGCTTGTTCCTGGACTCTGCCCTGCCTCACTCTCCCACCCCCTGTTCCTTGGTCAAGCTCCTGTTCTGTTTCTGTTCATTGTGTCTCCTGTTTCCATCTGAGGTCTGTCCCTAGTTACCATTACTGGTTCCATCCGACGCCTTTTCCAGATCACTGCTTCCCTTTATTCTGGTCCCAGTCCTGATCCTTGTATCTCCCAGTTCTGACCCTGACCTGCTCCTATATTCTGCTCCTAGATTCACTTAGTTCTGACCCTAAGGTTGCGTGCACACTACGGAATGGCGATGGAAAACATTTTCATTCTTTGGACAGAGGGCGGACTCTGCCCGTGCATATAGTGGAGTCTATGACACGAGTGGAGACGCTGTTGAAAGCGCAACAGGTTTTCCATCGCCATTCCTTAGTGTGCACGCACGCTAACCTGTCTCTGGACCCTGTTATCTCCTTCTCTGACTGCATCTTTCAAGCAGGGCAATAAATCATTGTTCAGCTGTTAACAGGTGACGTGCGGCCAATAACAATGTATTTAAATGGCCGCATGAATGATACAGGGATCATTCGTGTGGCCCGTCGCTCATTTAGTTGTGCCATCTAAAGACACAGCACACAAGAGCTGATCTCGCTTAGCACGTCTGTGTCCGCAAACGGCCAAAGATTGCTACGTCTGAAAGGATCCTTATTCCATGTTCAGTATTTTTCATTGTTGTGTTTGATGGCTAAATGGGGTCCTCCTGCAGCCAAGCCCATTCCTCAGAACCAGGAGATCCATACCCCCCATCTAGTCTGCACAAAGCTAGTCCCCACCTTATCCACCTTCTAGAGAAAGGTAACACTGGGCTAGCAGGTTTCTCTATCCCGGTAGTGTCTGGTAGCTCGCCTTTGGCAGCAAATGTGTTAATCTTTTTGTTTGATGCACTTTTGCTTAAAGACACCTCCCCACATCCAGTTCTTGTACTCCTCCTCTCACATGCTCAAGAACCAGGAACTCTGTGAGTGTCAGCTCTGAAGCCTTTCTTCTACAATCACTTTCCAGGTTCATAAAGTCTTGGGATCCAGATACAAGGTATGTGCTGAGATGTATGAAGCTGCTGCGGAGAGCTCGGATTTTATACTGCTAGAGTCTTTTCATTTGCACTTTATGGAGACTTTTTGTTTATTTGATTGTATTTAATGGATACAAAGTAACTTCAGGTCAAAGAGGATGTAAGGATCCACACAGGAGGATGTACTCTGTTACAGGATAAAGAGAGCTGTAGGGCTATGTTCCCACTTAGTTTTCTACCATTTCTTTAGGTTGTTTTTTTTTTTTTTTTGCAAGATTCAATATACCCACACACATTTTTTAGTTTTTTTTTTTTTTTTTTTTGGCGTTATTTAACACTTTGCGAGCCCAAAAACAACTCTAAATACTGTGTGGTAACATAGCCTAATGCTGTAACAGGTCCCTTGAGAAAAGATGGTCACAGGAGCAACCTGCTGATTGGATGAGCATAATTGTCCCCATTATACTGGTGTAGATGGAGCATTGTGCAGTGCTCATTGGTGTCAGTGGTTTTCTATTGTGTTCATTTGCGTTGGTGATTCTTCTTGCATCAGTTCAAGGCTATTTTCCAACTCATTTTTTTTGTTGTTATTTTGAGCCATTTTTTTTTTTACATATGGTTATGATTCCACATAGTTTTTCAGCAGTCTTTTCCTTTTGGTGACTTTTTTCATCTGTTTGGGAATATAGACTAGCGGCCCCCATACACTTTATACCTAAATTGACCAAACCTGCCAAAAAGTGTGTGATGACAGATGATGTAGGTGGACTGAATTTTGACTGATCAGCTCCTTTTGAGAGATAAGCCGCTATCAAGAACATGTAAGGACTCTTTGCCAGAGCACAAATTCCATCTGCGGTGTCAATGAGGCTTTATAATAACAATTTGTGGTTTATTTATATTTATAAACTGAAATGATCTGATCTTTGTCTACATAACTGTGTATATAACAAAGACCTGCTTGTATCCGTCACTGAGCCAGGCAGAAAATGCGCAGCCTGCTGACCTGGTGACACAGATTGCATGTTCCCAGACTTACTAGTGTTGTGCCATACCTCTGGCTACAGAGGCAAGAAGCCTCTCTACAACTGAGTTCACACATTGCAGCCTTTTTTTTTAACCTTTTTGCTGTAGCCATAAAATGGCTATAAATGTGAAAAATATATATACTCTGAAATTTTAGATGTTTTATGCTTAAAAATTGCCAAAAAATTTTTGCACTCAAAGTGAGCCTCCAAAAACTGTGTGATCTAGCCTCAGTTCATGTGACACATTATACCCTAAGTATTTTTTTAAATAGTGCCTTGATTCCAGAGCAGTTGTGGATGGCCTTGTATGTCATAGTTAAGTTTAAACTGAATTTATTGGGCAATGCGGAGCCTGTGAAGGGATGGAGAGAGGTGAAACAAGAGGATAGGATGGATTGTAGAAAAGCAACCGTGTTAAGAACGTATTTCATGGCACAATTTCCGGGGGGAAGCACTCTCTTTACACGCACAGACAGCGAGCGAGGAGGGTGGGGGGGTCACCCAAACAATCCTTAGATCATTCGGGCTGTCCATTGGGGTCAGCGGTGGCCTGCTGTCGCCGCTCCTATTACGTTGAGAGACGAGCAGCAGACCATTGCTGATATAATCATGATCTTTCAGCATGTTGAAAGACCCCGATTGGCTGACATGCATGTTGGCTGATCGTTGCCTTTTTAACATGGGCTATTCCACTAAATGATTATTGTCCTATGTGGTAAGCATGGCTGATAATTTAGTGAAATAGGGGCTTTAGATGGAAAACCAGAGAGGAAGCGGGAGATGATGATGTCCATGTCAGTAATGGTACAATATTTTATTCCAAATCTAGTTGCAGACACTACACCATAGTTCTAAATGCCACAAAGGTTCTGATTAAACGTTTCCAGTGCAAAAGCACCCTTGATCAGGTTGATGATGATGATGCCGTGTACC
This sequence comes from Dendropsophus ebraccatus, assembly GCF_027789765.1. Taxonomy (NCBI): domain Eukaryota; kingdom Metazoa; phylum Chordata; class Amphibia; order Anura; family Hylidae; genus Dendropsophus; species Dendropsophus ebraccatus. The sequence goes on along the minus strand of NC_091463.1, from coordinate 18,622,419 downwards.
AGCACTTTTGTTGAGGAAGGAAAGGATTCAGAAAATGTTTTTGAGGCGGAGGTGGCAGGGAATGAATGTGTGGTTTGAATGACTGAGAAGAATCAAAGGTTATCTCGGGACCGCAGACTTGTGGGATGGGACAGATTGCAGCCATTGACCGAAATGGAAAGATTAGATGGGGATGAATTCTGTTTTGTTGAGTTTTAGGAAGGGGGGAAAAAAGAACGAAGATACAGTTGATAGACACTCTGGCAACCTGGATAGCACAGAGGTGACATCCGGACCAGAGAGGTAGCTCTGAGTGTCTTCAGTGTAGAAATGATACTTGAAGCCATGGGATTCTATGATCGGCCCCAGGCCAATTGTATAGATGGAGAAGAGTCCCTAAAGGCCCTATCACACAGAGGGATTATCGGACGTATTTGGCCGAATATCAGCCGTTATGGCCAATAATCGCTGGGTGTAATAGCTCCTGTTAAAAGGCAACGATCAGCTGACATACACAATGTTGGCTGATCCTTGTCTTTCAACATGTTGAAAAATTTTAGAACGATAACGACGGTCTGCTGTAATAGGAGCAGCAGCAGCAGACCGCCACTATCTCCTATAGGCTCCCTGGACGATCTAAAGATTCTCCGGGGAGCCCCTCCCACAAAGCCTCCTCCCCCGCTTGCTGTCAGCACGTGTAATAGCACTTGGCAGTTACCATCATCCCGTGTAAGGGTGCGTTCACACCTACAGGATCTGCAGCAGATCTGCAGCAGATTTGATGCTGTGTTCAGTTATTTAAATGAAATCTTCTGCAGAAAATCTGCTGCAAATCCTGTAGGTGTGAACGCACCATAAAAGGGCTCTAAGTTGCCAACAGTGAGGGAGTAATGTGTGAGTGGAAGACACTAAAAGTACGTATGGAGAGGTACAAAGAGATCCAGGTGAGGTTTGAGCCTGTAAAGCCATAAGAGGAGAAAACAATCTGATTTCTGGCTTGGATTTGTAGCTGTATGTTGTGGATCCGGCCAGGTATTTGTGCACCTAACATAATTCTGCAAAGCAACAAGCTATGGATTTTGATACCAAATCTGCATTGGAATCCATACAGGATTTTTACAGTGTGAACAAGCTCTAAACTAAAGTGTTACTGTCAGTCATATAAACGTTTGATATGTTGCCCAGACATGTCAAAAGTTTAGTTTGCACTGGGTCCTAGTCCTGAGACCAACTGTGATCAGGAGTTAAGAGTTGGCTGAAGCACGGGGCAGTGTGCTCCACTCCCCAGCCGGTTCCCAGGACCAAGGCCCAGAGAGATCTAAACTGGGCAATATGCCAAATGTTTATATAAATAACAGTAACACTTTAAAATAACATACACACTGTGCACACAACTCGGCCACGCACATGACGCCTACAGCCTTGGTCAGATCTGGCATTTATCTATGGATGGAAGTTTGCCCACATTGCAGTTCACCCTGTATTGGTACCTGTGAAATCAATGTGCCTTGTATCGTAAAAACCTGCAGTTGAGAAAAAGCATAACTAGAGATGAGCGACCTTGAGCACACTCGGGTTCATCAACAAGGAGGCCTAGACAACATGGATTCAGCCTACAGGCAGACAGGCAGTCTCAGGGCTACATCCAAATGCTGCATGCTCTGGTTCGGAAAAACCCAAGCATGCTCAAGATTTGCTCATCTCTAAGCACATGTGACAACATTCCGTCAGCCAATAGTACAATTGATGCAACAGGTAAATAGCAAACAATATAAAGTTCTATAGTGTTATACTTACGCACACAAACGTATCGGGCATGAGACAGTGCTTTAGCCATAGATGCGACGCTTTAAGAATTGCATGGCTCCCCCCCCCCCCTTCTGTGTGTTAAATAATGTGGTGTTCCTCCATGGGTGTTATTAGTTTATACACCCCTCGCAAAAGCATGTACTACAAGTTAACGTGGGAATGAAGTGATAGTTAAGTTTTACTACTAGATGTCGCTATTATTTGTATACGCACGTGTATACTGCACAGCTGTAGTGAACAAGGGGTTATTGTTTGTCTTTGATCTTCACACCAATAAGAGCTCTCTTCTCTTCTTCACCTATCTCTACTCTCCTTTTTAAACTTTCTTACCCACCACTCACAGGGGACATTACACCTCCTCTAGGAAGTTGTCACATGGGGAGAGGAACTGCACGCTCATACTTAGTGAGTCTTCTTACCCAAGTCTTGGTGGAGAAAGGACGCAAGACAAGACGGTCTCTGCTGTAGTCCAGCTGGGCCCTGGCTTTGCCAGGTCTCTCCTCCAGTCAGTTTGTGTCCAGTGTAGTCTAGTCAGGAGTGTGGTAGTGGACGGACGCACATGGGAGATGGAGGAACTTTTCTTTTAGACGCTATCTTTGGTCCAACTATGCAGTGCTAAACTTCTTGCTACTACTTTACGGCCAACCCATGCGGTGAACACTTTTAGAAGTGAAGGATGGTATCCTGAAACAAGAGGAACTGATCCGGATAGAGAAAACGCCTACGTACTCTATCTCACAGCGCAGGTGTAACCAGGTAAACCTAGCCACTTTGCTCAACTCCTAATCCATGGGCCGATCAATAATGTAAACGAGCTCTGAATTGCTAGATCGGCGCTCGTTTACTGGGCCTATTTCACGGCCCGATGATCGTTTAGCGAGGGCTACAGTGACATAATTACTGATGTCCTTGCAGGGCTTCTCCTCCGCTCCGTCTTCATGTAATGTATGCTGCTTGAATCGTCGGTCGCCCGCCGCGCATTGCTATTCCACGCAGCGATGCGCGGTGGGTGACCGATGATTTTAGGTTTGGGCCTAAATAAACGATCAGCCGATAACACGATCATCGGCTGATCGTTTTCTCTATTCCACCGAGCGATAATCGGGCCAATTCGGCTGATTATCACTCCGTGGAATAGGCCCCTAAGGGTGCGTTCACATGTACAGGATCTGCAGCAGATTTGATGGCCCAGGTATGCCTTGCATTGAATCTGCAACTTCAAATCTGCTGCAGATCCTGTACGTGTGAACGCACCCTAAAGAAGATTTTATTCATGATAACATGATTATTGTTCAGGCAGCTACACAGTAACTATTCCATCCTAGGATAATCTCCCCATTCTGTGGGTGGCGGCACCGTGATAAGTACCCAAGGGACCCCCTCACAGCCCGGCAGGTTACTGATCACAGGGGAAAGGGTCAGGGCCGTTTCTAGTGGCCGACAGCTAGGGGGCGCTGGCCACCCGGCCGCCCGCCCGCCCCATCAGCTGCCCAGATCGCCGCCACCCCGCCCGGCGTGCGCCCCCCGGTCCGGTCCCTCCAGGCAGCCGGATCTAGTACAGTGAGCTTCCGGCACAGGCAGACTGTCACACACCTGCCCGGAAGCTCACTGCTGTAGCCCCGCAGCGCCCGGACTTCTCTCTTCTGTTTGGCAGTGGACATGTGACGTGATCACATGACCGCCGCTGAGGAGAGAAGTCCGGGCGCTGCGGGGCTACAGCAGTGAGCTTCCGGGCAGGTGTGTGACAGTCTGCCTGTGCCGGAAGCTCACTGTACTTACAAGATCAGCTGCCAGACAGAGGGAGACGCTGCCGCAGGATCCAGGAGAGGTGAGTGTATTTTTTTTCTTCTCATAACTGCTAGAATGTGGGGGCTACAATGGGGCCAATAGTATGGAAGGCTACATGGGGGGAGGGCTATACTATGGGGGGCTATTTGGATGGGGGGGCTACTCGGGGGGAGAACTATACTATGGGGGGCTACTCAGGGGGAGGGCTATACTATGGGGGCTACTTGGATATACTTTGGGGGGCTAGGCTATACTTTGGGGGGTCTACCCGAGGGGAGGGCATTACTATGGTGGGCTACACAGTGGGTCTATACCATGGGGGGCTACACGGGGAGAAGGCTATCCTGTATGGGGCTATTACTATCTGTACTGCACAGGGGGATTAGTACTATAAGGGGGAACACTGGGGGGATTATTACTATAAGGGGGAGCACAGGGGGATTATTACTATGGGGGGGGCACTGGGGGATTATTACTATTGGGGGGCAAAGAGGGGATTATTTCTATGAAGGGGCACAGGGGGGATTATAACTATAGAGGGAAGCACAGGGGGGATTATTACTATGGGGATAGAGCACAGGGGGATTATTACTATGGGGGGAGCACAGGGGGATTATTACTATGGGAAGAACAGGTGGGATTATTACTATGGGGATAGAGCACAGGGGGATTATTACTATGGGGGGAGCACAGGGGGATTATTACTATGGGGAGAACAGGTGGGATTATTACTATGGGGATAGAGCACAGGGGGATTATTACTATGGGGATAGAGCACAGGGGGATTATTACTATGGGGGAGCACAGGGGGGATTATTACTATGGGGCAGAGCACAGGGAGGGATTATTACTATGGGGGGAAGCACAGGGGGATTATTACTATATGGGGGCACAGCAGGGGATCCTACATACAGGGGGCAACCCACATACCTACTGACTTCACTGCACAGGAAACAAAAATGTGGAAGTTGTTGTAAAAGTGCAGAGCCTAAGATGTTTGTCTGGCAGGTTCAGAAGAGATGAATTGTAGCTGCAAGAAATCATCATGGAGGTCTGGGCCATAAGGAAAGGAAAAGAGAAGTGACGCCTCAGATCCAAGAAGACGTCACCTGTAAGTAACGGAATTACTTTTACTTTTAGCAAGATTCGCCCTGTAGTCCAAATTACCTAGAAACGGCCCTGGAAAGGGTATAGCCGGTCACCTTAAACTAAAAGCAGGTGTGCCTTCATACCTGTGTGCCCCACTGGTACTGGCGTCACAACAATCTACCATCTGGCTGAGCTATATCCCAACACTACAGTAGTGGCGTCACACAATATGGCCACTCACTTCCTCCTCTCTGTTGTGCTGTATAATACGGCCTTTAGGCTTCCTTCATATCACTATTGGTGCCTCCAAGGCATGGATATCTGATAAATTCTCCAAATCATCTGCCAATGTATCATGTGGTGTATATTAGCCAAGATGGGGATATTCCTTTAAAGCGAAAGAGAAGCTCTGATAAGTTCAAGTGGCCTTCTGAAATTGCATTGTGGAATCTAGAAGAAAGCACCTTCTCTATCTCTCTGGTTTTCACCAACAAAACTAGTTACTATAGGCTGTGCAAATGTTTTTATTTCACCATTAATACCATATGCTGGGTTGGGTACCAGGTGCCGAGCATGGCACACATAACATATCAAACATGGAAAGTCCCCATTTAATGCAAACTGTATTTTACAGCTAAAATTCTAGTTGTAAATTTCCATAGTACTATGACCATTATATGCCTTGTAAACTGAAGTTGTATGACGCAAAAAGCTCATGTGACGGAAACCAGGAGTTTACATAGATATAATTGGCACAGGCAAGGAGTGACGGTTGCATTTCTTCATGCATTCTTGTAAATTAAAGGAGAAGTTTGGGCTCCGACTTTCTTTTTTCAAAAGAAACCTACCCCCCGACTCCAGCGCTGAGGTCTGCTGTCCTCTGCTCCGGTTCCTGGTCTCCCAGCCGCTTCCCAGGAAGCCGCAGGGAGACCGGGAACCGGAGGACAGCGGACCCCAAAAAATTTAAAATTTGAGTTCTCTTTTAAAGTGCATGTACCATCAGGCCGACCCACCCCCAGTGGGAGGAAACCCCCACTCCTCTATGACGCTTCTCCATTAAAATCAATGGAGCTGCATCATAGAGGTTGGTCAGCCTGCCTCCAGTGCTTCAGCCTAGGCCTGATTGTACAGTCACTATAAGAAGACTAATACTATCATCAGTGGGGTGGTCCGACCTCTGTTCTGGAACCAGTAGGGTCCCATAGGGACTGAAGTGGTACTTGGTTAAAGGGGATATCTGGTTAGGTAAAATATATGCAGAATCATCACCCCCACCCCTGGAAACTAACAATTCATTACATACATGTCACATGTCATGTCCCTCAGTTTTGAGCTGCTGCTTTCTGCTAAAGACACAAAAAACAGTTGTTCAGTACATCTCTGCTCTCAACCCCCTCTCTGCTAAGACAGCTGCAACATTGTAGATTCTTTGTAATGCTAAGAGGTTTAATCTGAGGTCTAATGGATGAATAACTCACTGTGATTATGTGTCCCTTCATTACAAAGTTTCTACAATGTTATATGTAAACAAGTTTCTATCTGCAAGAGAGGGGGAGGAGAGGGTTAAGAGCAGAGACGACAGAGCTCTGATACAGTTTTCTGTGTTAGCAGAAATCAACAGCTCAAAACTGAGGGAAGGAGACAGACATGGTAATGCCATGTATGGAATGAATTGTTAGTCTCAAAGAGGGGCATGATTCCACATATATTTTACTTAACCAGATGACCCTTTTAATGCATTCATGGGTATTTGTTAGCTAGTTGGTGACTGTTTGGGCCACTTCCTATATGTATATAAGCTTGTCTCTATAGCGCATCTTGCTAAATAAATCTATATGTGCTGCAAGTAGTCTAAAAGTAGTTACTACTAGCTGACTACATTCAGGACATTAAAATAAACAAGCCCCCTGCAGTACCCCCACGGGATACATTGGCATTCCTTTTTGACAGGATGCTGAAGTACACCTGCAATAGACTTCAATAAAGGTTTTTTCAGATTTTTTTTTTTCTTCATTCTAATTTTAATTTTACAATCTATAATCCTGAAATCTTTTTTTCATTCTCACCACTAGGCCTAAATCTAGGGCCTTCCTGCCTTGTCTTGTGATGCTAAAGGCTGTATTACAAGGCACAATTTTTTCTTCCTGGGAGAAGCCGTCAGCTCAGCGCTTGCTTTACCTTCATTCCCTGCTCACTGCCTGTGCTATTACACACACAGACAGTAAGCAGGGAGGAGCAAGAGGGGCCATCTGAACGATCCTTAGATTGTTTGGGCTGTCTATTGAAGTCAAATCATGATCAGCCGACATACACAATGTCGGCTGATCATGATTGTTGCTATTCAACATGTGCTATTACACTAAACGATTATTGGCCTGAACGGTCGGTAATTGGCCGATAATCGTTTAGTCTAATAGGGCCTTAATGAAGAGGCTGCTGTAAAGTGATCCATATAGAATTGTGAAAGGTGCAGAAGGAAGAGACAATAGATGTGGAATGACCTTTTTAGAGCATACTCAGTAATGCTCCTCAGCTCCTGTCTATGGTTGCCTGTGTCCATGGGGCCTCCTGTAAAGCATGTCTCTAAATGCTGCTGAAGATTAGAGATGAGTGAAGCTCGAGCATACTCGCGTTGGATGCAGCCCTAAGGCTGTTTGGGAAAACATGGATACAGCCATTGGCTGTATCCGTGTTTATCAGGACTCCCTAGGGCTGCATCCAACTTCTTTTAGCCACCAGTAATCAAATGCAGAGCGTTCAGGTTTAGATGGACCGAAGTGTGCTCAAGGTTAGCTCATCTCTTATATTAACCAATAAAGATGTGTATGGATATATCCAATGGATAGACCATCACTTACTATGGTGGAAAAAATCTGTTTATCGTTCACAGTCCATGCTCCCTCTGGATCCTAGTAGATGCAATTACCCTAAAGAAATGAACTTTATTTACCTCCTGTGATCCATTACGGTTTATGTAAAGAAAAGCAGAGGGGGAAAAACACTGCAAATAAAACCAGATAAATAGACTCCATAAGTGAAATGCAGTCATCTGAAATGGAGGAACGGTAATTTACTGACTATCATTTGTACCTAACCCATCATTTGACTCGGATTACAAAGCTTTATTGTTATATCAACGTGATATTTATTTTTGGAACTTTGAAAAAGTTCATGCAGCCAGAGCTAGAATGTATCTATCATGTGCCATGGCTCTAACATAGGCTTCAAATGCTAAGGATGAAAGAGGGTGGTGAAACACGTGTCCAACGGCAATGGAGCCTGGTTAGATTTCTTTTACCCACATCAATGGTTTGTTTCACTAAATTTTTTTGTTTGTTTTATGTTCCCAGGCAGTATACTAAGAGACACTCAGAATAGTCGCCGCTAAAATAATTAATATCTTGGCTCCTGTTCAATTCAGTGTGAACTGAGCCGCAGTAACCCACCACAGCCACTACTCAATGTCTGGAGCAGTTTCCATCTTTTTGCTGTATTTGCGAAAACCAAAGCTCTAGCAACCAGCCCATCGGCAAGTGAACTGAGCATGTGTGTCCACCAAAGGTGGATGCAACCAAGGGCAGCAGGTTATTAAAACAAAGCAGGAATATGGGGGTGAGGGGGGATAAGTACATCACCCTGAAACAGAATTTTCAGAAATGCATGTGTATTTCAAACAAAATGGGGTTGGAGACAGCAAAATGAAAATGTGACCTTTAATCACACAACACGCGACGTTTTGCCATTGCTGATCTTCTCAAGCATGAAATATGTTTAATGACACACAATGCATTAGTTTAATTCTATTTATCTTTATGGGGAAAAAAAGTATTGTTCTTTTGGATGTAACTTAAAGGAGTTGTATGGGAGACCCTCTGTATTCTCTTCTATAAGCGGAGAGGGACTACAAATCGTATCTCTCTAGACGCCTAGAGTTTATCTATACATGTAACAGACAGCTCACTGATTTCTATGACCACTATGTAATGCTTCACATGGCCTGTGGTGGCGCTACATAGCAATTCATTACTTGCTAGGTTCCCAAAGCTAAATACTAGAGATGTAATGCTCGAGTCGACTGTTGGTTAAAAAAAACGCAATGGGGCAATTAACGAAAAAGGCAATGGGGGAGATTTATAAAAGGTGTAAACTGCCCACAGCAATCGATCACAGCTCCTCTTATATTTTACCAGAGCTGAAAGATGAGCTGTGATTGGTTGCTGTGGGCAGTTTACACCAAGTGTACATTTACACCCTTTCATAAATCTCCCCCAATATGCTTATGGTCCTTAAGCCCGCACTGCGGAGCATCAGGGAGCTCCCGGACCCTGCCGGCTGTCATCTTCTCCCTTGTCCTGGGTACATCACGACCCAGGATCCACATCAGACTGGTGGGATTTAGTCTGCTCAGCCAATCAGTGACTGCATCTGTGTCCCGCCCCAGTCACTGACTGGCTGAGCAGGGCAACCGCCAGCCGGGTCCTGATTGAAGCCAGCGGCGAAACCCAGAAGACAGCCGGCGGGGTCCATGAGGGAATGCCGCTCTGCGCGTACTCTGAGAGAGGTGACTATAACTTCTTTATTATTTCCCCCCCACCTGCTCGCAATATTATTTTACTTCCCAGCCAGACTTCTCCTTTAATAATCCCTCCTGAATACACACTTGTTTTATACTTCTAGGTGTCACCACATAATCTGTCCCCCGGCTTGTTCTAGGATGTTTTCAAGGCAACACATAAAGCTGCTGTTAATCGGGAATGCAGGGTAAGTGAGCGTTCTCTATACTATGAACATAGCCTTAATTATTAGATTACACATCCCGCATGTGGCATGTAGTAATCTCTAATGCAGTGAGACCTAAAAACTGGTGAAAAATTCCCAAAATCCCACTGATCGTAGTGTCATTGCTTAGCCATATGTTTTAACTAGAGATGAACGCAACTCAAGCATGCTCCCGTCCAGTCGTTCAGCATTTGACTACCGGTGGCTGAAGAAGTTGGATGCAGCACTAGGGAGTCCTGGAAAACATGGATACAGCCTAAGGCCTATGCCTATATCCATGTTTTCCTGGACTCCCTAAGGCTTTATTCAAATGCCGCACGACTGGACTCGAGCATGCTTTAGTTGCGCTCATCTCTAGTCATAAAATTGAATAATGAGAATACTCTCATAAAGATATGTTCACAAAGGGTGGAAACACTGTACAGTTTCTGCAGCTGATTTGTGACTTGCAGTCACATGACTGTTTTTAGTTAAGATTAGTCTGTAAGAAAGAATGCAAGCTGCAAGAAGGTCGCAGAGATTTGCAACTTACATTGAGGTCGAGACTGGCGAAGTCTTGTGCAACTGGTAACCAAAGACCCATTAAGGGTGGATTTGGGACAACAGGTATGTCACAACATGACCACCTTGCATGCAACATTATGTTCTTTTTGTCTTGCAACTAAAGTCTCAATGTAGCCAGGCAATGTCGGGGGCAGATTCCCTGTGGGCCACACAGATTGGCAGATGGGTGACCGCCACTAGGGCAGGGTTTACAGCATGATTCTGCTGTTTGATGCAAGGATGTTGGCACACTTACTGAATCTGGTGCTGAGGTATCTGTGCATGAACTGGCACTTACCCCATTAACTCCTATGGCTTGCATTAAGTTAGCTAGGGACAACCTTTGGGTCATTTCCTGCACTTTTTACTCGGACGCAAAAGCGTGGTTTGTAGCACTTTCACGTCCGACTGAAAACTGGTGAACAAGCAGAATAAGTTGGCACAGATAAGTCGACACCTGTTTCTGACTGGGTTTTAGCATATCTGTGCATCAGACAGAATTGGGGTGTGAATGCGTCCTAAAACAAACTCTAAAAAGTAGAGAATAATGTACATTATCTGGATTCTCTGGCTTCAGCGTGGGGAAATCGGCTTTGATGAACCAGTATGTCAATAATCGCTTCACCAACTACTACAGAGCGACGATAGGAGCGGACTTCTTCACTAAAGAACTGCGAGTCGATGAAAAGATGGTCACAGTGCAGGTAATCCAATCTACTATATACACAATACAAATGGTAAACTGAATTCCATTCTGCTTTAACTAGTAAGCTGAAAACCTTCAAGGGGTTTCCACTTTGCAATCATGTTATTGTTAAGGAATCCTTCTACACAGGAAGATTATCTGACTATCTGCCAAAGATTTGAAGACAAAGCCAGAAACAGACTATACAGAGATCAGGTCATAAAGGAAAGGCTGAGATTTCTCCTCTTTTCAAATCCATTCCTGGTTTTGGCTTCAAATCTTTGGCAGATAATCTTTCTGTGTAAATGGACCTATTAGACAAAGCGATTTTTAACTATTAATGCTATAAACGATAGCAAACAAGATTGTTAATCGTTAACCTGATATCGTTCACCATATTTCTTGTTGGTCGTTTGATTGTTGCCGACATTTACACAAAACCATTATTGTTTAAATTAGAATGATATAGCCATAATCTAGCCATAATCTTCCCGTGTAATATGGCCCTTACAAATAGGGAGAGTCCTTGTATTTACGCGCCCTCGTGATAATCCGCTTAACTGGACTTCTCTCTTCTCTTTTAAGAATGCAAATGGATGGAAAAAAAAAATCAAACAAACAGATTTCCTGTGTTAATTTTTATTTGGCCGACATTCCAACCTTTTTCCTGGAGATTATCAAGCAGCCTTTCATCCCCTCCTTACATCAGAGAAAGAACAATTCCTTTCGTATAGGGGTTGTCTAGAATAAGTAAAACACAATAGCTTTTTTCCAAAATTAGCGCCACTCTTGTCCTCAGTTTGTGTGTGGTATTGCAGCTCACCTCCACCAAAATGAATGGAGCAGAGTTGCAATACAACATAAAGACAGGCGTGCCGCTGTTTTCTGAAGAAAGCAGCTATGACTTTTTTTTTAAATATTTAACCACTTTATTCCCCTTTGCTTGAGAGCAGAGTAAAAGCAAGGTCAGGTGGCTAATGGTTCTTTTACATATATCGATTATTGCTCAAAAATTTGTGATATTGATTGAAACTTAGCAGTTATGTGCTGATGTAAATACAGCTAACAATCAGTGGTCTTTGAACATGTCCTAAAATCGTGGCTGGTCGTTTGCTGATATTTTATAGATCAATTTGTCTAAATAGTCATGCGCAGATTCACCCTAGTGTGTGGGTTGGCCTTAAAGACATGAACCATCTGTTGAACGATATTAAAGCGACTGAAATAAACGACAATCGTTTCAAACCACAAGGAATCGCTAAACTATTTATCTGCTTGTGTAAAAGGACCATTAAGAATCTGACTACACAAGTATTTGTTTGTAGTCTGTAACCATGGAGACACATTTGACTGTACACACAAAACACCAGACTATTTGTAAGGTTAATAAATAGCTCCCTATTTCTGGTTGGTTGTGCATAATGGATATTCTATTTAATTGTATAAAAGCTTAGTTTATGATATTTGCAGATCTGGGACACAGCCGGCACGGAACGTTTCCAGTCCTTGGGTGCTGCACTGTACAGAGGTACAGACTGCTGCCTGCTGGTTTTTGATGTTACATCCCCAAACTCTCTCAGCGCCCTTGACACTTGGCATAAGGAATTCCTGGTACAAGCTGATCCTCCATCTCCAGAAAAATTTCCATTTGTGGTCATCGCAAACAAGGCGGACTTAGAGGAACGACAGGTCAGTATAAGGGGGCATTCACACATGCGGTATTACAACCTGGCTCTGCACACGTCAATGAAACCAAGTGGTAGTGCTGTTATTCTAGACCTGGATGGAGAAGGTATGCAATTGTATTCCTTTGACCTTTTTTTTCCATGGAGAATTACAAGTGTCTCTCTACACATGTTGTGCGGCTGCTGCACCTGTATCATGAGACGTGCTCCACTGGCAACTTTCCATACTAGTCATCGCTGTTTGCATTAAAGTTACATAAAGGTTACGTGGCAGATACACACTGGGTACATGAACAAATATTGGGAGCCATGCGTGTACTTATGTCTGAGATGGTTAAAGCAGGGCTGTATTTACCACTAGGCATCTGTGGTCCGGTGCCTAAGGGAGCACCTTGCAGGGGGGCAGCACCAGAGAGCAGGGGGAAGTAAACAGCTCTCCCACCTCCTGTTCAGACTTGCCAGTAAATCTGGAGTCTTTTTGAAGGGGATGGGGGGGTTGAGGGGTGGTGTGTGTATGGCGGTCTTATACAGTCACAGTATGGTGGTATTGGTCAGGTCTGGTGAGGCGGGGTTACCCAGACACAGTATGGCGCTATTGCTCAGGTCTGGTGTGGCGGTGGTAAGTGTGACGTCTGCAGCTATTTACCTACTTATCTACCAATCCTGTGGTGAGAATTCCCTCAGACAATATGCAGACTGCTTTAATCATTGATTCAATGTGGAAATTTGCTTGTTTTAAGCAGTTAAAAAACATCTATCCAATGTTTCTACCTGGATTATTGGCCATACGCCTATTGCTTACTCCATGAGGGTCTAGTTTCGGCTGCATGTGGTGTCATACAGTAAATGTGGGAACACGGCCTAAGACTGATCAGATATCAATATGATGTTCCGAAACTAGAAAATCCTCATGCTAATAGGTGAGTAAAAATGGGGTGTCTTTAGGTTTAGTGCCTAGGGCAGCAACAGCTGTTAATATGGCCCTGGCAAACCCTATTGATGGCCTATCTTTAAAATTGATCATTAATTAATGAGCGCCACTTATGCTGGGTATACTCGGAACGATTATCGTTCGAATTTGCACGATAACGATCGAATTCGAACGATAATCGTACGTGTATACACAGCGAACAATCGAATGACGACCGCGAAATCATTCATTTTGATCTTTTATCTTGTTTCTAAATCGTTGTTCGCAAAAAATTCACCGATCGTTCCGTGTAAACAGTCGCCACGGGAAAGTCCGGCAGCCCGGCCCTCGCCGCCCCGGCCACGAGCATACACTACCCGGTCTTCGAAATCCCCGGCTCCCCTCTTCAGTGCATTGATTGGCTGAAGAGGTGAGCCAGGAATTTCAAACGGCTCCTCTTCAGCAATGATTAGCTGAAGAGGAGCCGTTTGGCTTAAGAGGGGAGCCGGGAATTTCGTACGACTTCTCTTCAGCCAATCAGTGCTGAAGAGAAGCACTGATTGGCTGAAGAGGAGCCGTTTGGCTGAAGAGGTGAGCCGGGAATTTCAAACGGCTCCTCTTCAGCCAATCAGTGCACTGAAGAGGGGAGCCGGGGATTTCGAAGACCAGGTAGTGTATGCTCGTGGCGGGGGCGATCGGAGCAGCGGCAGCGCGGGGGGTGATCGGAGCAGCGGGGGTGGCGATCGGAGCGGCAGCGGGGGTGGCGATTGGGGCGCCGCAGGGGGCTGCGGTTGACCGTGGGGCCGGGCTGCTGGAGCGCGATTGCAAAACAAATTTCAAACGACTCCTCTTCAGCCAATCAGTGCGGGGGCGGGGGGCCGCGCTGCCGGACTTTCGCGCGACGACTGTTTGCACGGAACGATCGGCGAATTTTTTTTACGAACAATGATTTAAGAACAAGATAAATGATCAAAATGAACGATTTCTCGCTCGTCGTGCGATCGTTCGCTGCGTTTACACGTACGATTATCTTTCGAATTCAACCCTTATCGTGCAAATTCGAACGATAATCGTTCTGTGTAAACCCAGCATTATCAGGTTCCATAAGAGTTATCATAGAGTGCGCCCTGTTGCTTATAATGAAAGCTATGCTGTGGAAAGACTGGCACATGGTCCAAGCAATAATAAACGTCACCCAGTTTCTGACTCCAATCTACATGCCTGCCGTTTGCCAAAGGCAGCATTAAAAAAAATAAGCAAAACGTTCTTTAATTTTATAGGTGTCTCCACGTCAAGCACAGGAATGGTGTAAGGCCTCTAACGCCGAGTACTACGAGACTAGTGCCAAAGAAGCCGTGAATGTGGAGGAGGCGTTCCTAGGAGCAATCAAACTTGCCTTGAAACACGTACGTACTAAAACCATCAGAGACACGTATACATCGGTAGCCTGTCAAAACAGGATGCTGACATATAAGTGCACGGACAGGCACAGTGCCATTGACTTCAATGCCCCTAATATACCGTAGATGGTAATTACATTCAGGTTATCTCCTGAATTTACAAGTGTTTTGTCTCAGACTCAAAAAAA